>NW_022436984.1:6592766-6943422 GCF_009761245.1 Sapajus apella | reverse complement strand
TGTGTGTGTGTGTGTGTGTGTGTGTGTGTGTGTGTGTGTGTGTGTGTATAGTTTGAGTATGTCACTTTGACTGATATGTCAGTTCATTCGAACACTGATATCTCTTTATCAGAAACTCAGATATGATTTTAGGTACTATCTATAGCAAACAGGAAATCTTATAAAAGCAGTTTGGTTTTTATACCAAAAAGATGATATCTTCTCATTGTCATCGTTGAATGTGGGAAGAACATTTGACTCAACTTTTTTTTTTTAAACAAGTGAATGTATTTTCCTTAGCCTTATCTACATTTACAGTATAGATCCATTACAAATACACAATACGACCTCAGGAATTTTATGGCCTTTTACAATGTTTGCATTATAAATACTGTGGTCTTACTTTCTTTAATATTTTTTCCTACCAAAAGTCTTTTTTTCCAATCAGAAATAATTTTTATAAAACTCTTTCAATGTTAAATTTATTTAACAGGTTAACTAAACACATTTTAAAAAACAGACTCTGCCAAATGTAACAGTTGACTGATTGTTACGTGTGGTTTCCTGCCTTTAAAAAATGTGTACATGCACAAAACCTGTGGTGTACCTCTCCAGGAAGGGAACGGGGATGCTGTGAGGGTTCCATTGTCAGAACTACCAAGGTGAGTTGTATTCTGTGTTCCTTGACAGTGGGGAGATGTTCTTTTTCTTTTAATTTAACCTAATTTAACTTAAGCAATCTGAAGCAGCACTCCTTACACAGAAGTGTGAACAGACATTTCCTCACTTGTGTGCTTCAATTAAATCTTTGAAAAAATGAAAAATCATTTTTATTCTGTAGAAGTAGCTAGGAATGGGGTGGCTGGGTTATGAAAGAGACATGTGCTTCCAAAGTGGAGAGGCAATTTATTCAACAGTTACTGAGTGTCTACCAACTTTCAGGCACCATGCTAAGCAGTGAGCTGTTTTGCAGTGGATGCAGAGAGAGTAAGATGCAGAGACTGTTAGCCACAAAAACAAAGAGTGTTAAGAGCAGAGAGGCGGAATCCTGTAATTCCATCTTGGGGATTTGGGGAACGTGTGACAACGTGGTGACAGTTGAGCAGACTTTTAAAAAGGCTTGAGAGAGATTTCAGGAAAAGCTTCCAAGAGGATGGGCACACTGGCTCATGCTTGTAATCCCAGCACTTTGGAAGGACAAGGTGGGTAGATCACTTGAGGTCAGGAGTTCAAGACCAGCCTGGTCAACATGGCAAAACCCTGTCTCTACTAAAAGTACAAAAATTAGGTGGGTGTGGTGGCACAGGCCTGTAATCCCAGCTACCGGGGAGGCGGAGGCACAAGAACTGGTGGGAGGAGGTTGTGGTGAGCTGAGACAGCGCCATTGCACTCCAGCTGGGCAATGGAGCAAGATTCTGGGTCAAAATAAAATAAGAGAAAGGCTTACAAGGGGAAGGGCACAGCAGTCAGAAGAGCTAGTAGTGGCAACGTCATCATCTTAGGAAAGCATAATTATTTGGGGTAGCCATAAGCAGGACACGGGCTTAGATGTAGGTATGGGGAATGTAGCAGAGAAAGCTAAACAAGCAGGTTATGTTATTGAGGATAAAGGGTCTTGTTGCCCTTCTAATGCATTTGGACTTCATGCTGTAAAGCAATGGTAAGCAGTTGAAAGATTGAATGATTTATACCAAGATCTATGTTTTGAAAACATTAACCCTGGCAGCAGTGTGGAGCAGGAATTGATGAGCGAGGCAGAGAGAGAAGGCAGGAGGCTACTGCAATGGTCCAGGTAAGTGTTGCTGAAAGACTGACCCAGGGAAGCAGTATCAGGAGCAGGGAGAGATTTGAAGGACACCCTGGAGGTAGAACTGGCAGGCTGTTATGATAGACTGCTTGGATGACGAATGGGGAGAAAAAAAATGTATGACTTCAGAATTTCTAGTATTGATATCTGGCAATTAATTGACACAAGGAAACGAAATGTTGATTAATTTGGGTTTGAATAACTGTCAGCCAAGGAGCCTTAAATGACACCCTGAAGAAAAAGTCCAACAGGCAGCTGGAAATAGGAGCATGGCACTCAGAACAGAGGTGGGGGCAGAAGATATTTACTTAGCAGGCAACATCATATAAGTAATGGTTGACTCCAAAAAATATCCCAGAAGAAGAACATAAAGTTAAGAGGCGAGCTAAGCATGCAACTACGTGGGATGTTGTTATTTAAGGAATGGGCAAGAGAAGAAGAACCTGAGAATGAGACAGGAAAAGACTAGTCCAAGAGGTAGGAGGATGCAGGGAACAGTAATGTCATGAAATCAACCACAAGGCAAAGAAGGGGGAAAAGATGACAAAGCACTGTGAAATGTTTCAGAAGAGTCTGGGATGAGACTAAAGAGTCCAGCGTATAGAAGCTCACTGAAGGCTCACTTAGATGAAGAGTCAGAGGGCCTGATCTCAGTGCCTTGGAGGTCACATGGAAGATGGTTCTGTTGAGGCAGGGGAATATGGATGTCCTTTCAGGGTCCAGGGGTCAATGTGGTGACAGACACTGGATGGTGACCCTGGAGGGGACTTCCTTTTTAATCTATTTCTGTATTTCTCAATTTTCTATGATTAATGTGTATTATCTTAATAATGAAAAACAAAATGAAAAAAGCCAATTTTGAGAAGAATTTGATGTCTTAGGGTCCTCAGCCCTAAAAGTAGAAATGGTGACGTGGGAAGATCCCTGAGTTGGGTTCCTGAACCAGTTCTGCCATTCATTAGCTATATAATCTTAAGAATAACATTTAGGACGTTTCTCTGGGCATCAGTGTCTTTACCTATAAATAAAACAGTTGAGCTGGAAAATCACTAAGGTGGTTTCTAAATGCAGAAGTCTAGGATATAGCTCATGATGTGGGAATAAGATCTCAAATGTATTAGTGAAAACTGATATTTTAAGAAACCCTATGATAAACTGTTCAGTAAAGTGAAGAGTTATTTTATAACACAAAGAATCACCCCAACTTAAATGCTTTATACTTTCTGATTTTGTTTCTTTGCTTTTCTTAAAGTGGAGAATACCTGTATGGATTATAATATATATTTTTTTCATTGTGTTATTTTCATTATACCTTCTGTTTTAAGAATAAGATTCAGTTCGTACCACAGAATTTCCTCTGTACACCAATCAAGGCAGAGAACAGCATTTTGTGGGTAAGGTTTGAAGGCTGCAGTTGCCAAGATTAAATATTTACTGCTTCCTTTACAGTGCCCAAAGACATAAAGTTTTTATTGAGCAATTATCACAGGCACTAAGGAAATAATAGCATCAGACTATATTTCATATCCATACCTTCTTAAATGTGATGAGTGGCCTGGTATGGACATTTTTTACTTCTTTTTCAGATGCTTTTAGGCAATGCACAGCAATGTAAATTAGTGGCCAAAGGCCCAGGCAGTAAAAAATGCTAAGATAGACCTAAAATATGTATATATATATATAGGCCAGGAACGTTTAGAAATAAAAACCCTAGGACATTACAGTTCCAAAGTACTTTAAAGGCTCATCTGGGGCAACACCCTGCTGGAAGTGGGTGCTCTTCTGCCAGGCCAGTGGGTATCCCACCTGTTCTTGGATGCCTCTGGGAAAGCACTCCAGTATTTTGTGAGATAGCTTTTTTGCTGACTAGCTCTTGTTAGTTACTGGAAAGCTCTTCTGGATACTGACCTGAAATCTGCCTTCCTAATATCCTCCCCGTTAGCCCTAGTCTGTCTTCAGTATGATACCACATGAAATTATCATGCTACTGCTCATTGCTGGAATACAGATTGTCCTGGGGGAATTTTACAACCAAATAAAAATGTGATAGCCTATACTGGCAATTTATCTTCCCCTTCCTAAGTAGTTTTCAGGAAGGATGAGAACTCAGTTTTAGCATATTATCTTTATAATGAAATTCATTTGAATTCTATTCTGAAAACTTTTCTTTAAATTTGGTCTAAAATGTTTTGTTCTATGGAATAGCAGATTCTTTTACTGGACAGGGTACAAACTCTCTTCACTGGCCTACATTTAAACAATTTGCATTAACTGGTGTTTTCTTGCCCTCTGTAAAATATTGCTGATGCCCATGGAAGGGAGAAAGCTCAGAGCCAGCCGGCTATTCTTGCAGAGGTCCACACACTTCTGCTCCTACAGGCTGCACAGTATGCAAACCAAGACTTACCTAGGTATATTCTCAAACATTCTGTGTCAGCGTATTGATTATTGTGCTCACATAATTTAATTAAATATTATATCAACCAGTAAAATATGAATGTGACTAGAAGAGCTGTTTCTAGGGTAAGTCAAAGCTTTAGAAAAATTGGATAAAGTTGAGTCAGTAAAAGAAATACTATCAAATTAGGTGTGGACAAGACAAGTGTAAAAAAATTGAGAAAAACTGTAAAAATATAGAAGGATTTTACATTCGTTTTGAAAAAGCCTTTAGATTCTTACTCCTACATATCCTAACACACAACAGATGGGGTCTATGCAAGACAGCCAAGCAAACTCCACAAATGGACCCCTATACAAAAAAAGACCATAGACTTTCTCTTCAAAGACTGGTACATGAATACACTTTTTTTTTTCTTTTGAGACAGAATCTCACGCTGTTGCTCAGGCTAGAGTGTAGTGTTAAGATCTCAGCTGATTGCAACCTTGCCTTGTGTGTTCAAGTGATTCCCATGTCTCTGCCTTACTGATTACAAGCATATGCCATCACACCTGGCTAATTTTTGTATTTTTAGTAGAGATGGGGTTTCACTGTGTTGGCCAGGCTGGTCTAGAACTCCTGGCCTCAAGTGACCTGCCTGCCTCGGCTTCCCAAAGTGCTGGGATTACAGGCGTGTGTGTGCCTGGCCAAATGCACACTTTTATTCTTCGAGTTAAAAATTAAATTTAGAAAATGTGTTATCTTTTTATGATTTCTAGTTTTTTGTCATCTTTTTCAAATAAATGATAATTATTGGCTCTCATGAGTCAGACAGAAGGCTTCTGCTGAAGTTTATGGCTAAATTCAGTCTCTCAGGATACTGCTAGAAAAGTTTTTTAAAATGAAGACTGTCATAATACTGTCTTAAACTCCATATAAACAGTCAAAGTTTACCAAGAACTATACAAATTGAGGCATGATAAAAGGCAAAGCTGCCAGGAGCTATACAAATGAATAAGCTCAACTAGTTATTGGTTGGGTCCAATAATTATCTTTGTATATATTCTCACTCTCCCTTCCTCTACAGAGTATGGTCATTGGAATATCCTGTATTTTTTCACTTAGCATTGTATCACATACATTTATCTTTATCATGACTATCTAATCTTCACATAGACCATTTAATGGCTATATATTATTATGACATATTAATTCATTCAAAATAACACTATAGATGAGGTGCTACCCTATGGAACCAAGTAAAAATAAGAAAAAGACAGTTACTTAACCAATTCTGTTTTTGATCCATCATATGTTTTTGTTTTTTAGCTATTGTAGATACAATTAAAATGAAAAATCTCTTCTTTACAGAATATGAATTGTTGCAATGGCCACTTGAATGAAAAGAAATCCTCCCACCAGTAATAATCTGTCTCTTCTCTTTCACAAAGTTTTTAAGTTACAGTCTGTTCATTTAATTTGGCACCCTTCACCCTTCTACATTTAATAGCTGAGGAATTATATGTGGGTGAAAATATTTTTATATTTCATTTCCTCTTCTTGCAAAGATAGCTGGCTATTTTACACGGAACAAGTGTACCCTCCAGAGGAGTAGTGAAGGCTATTATGGCAGCATGCATAAAATTGACTGAGAAAGAAAAGAAAAGGTCTATGTTTCATTTTACTTGGCTCTCAAAGGATCATGTGGGCCTTTGCTTTCCCTAAAATACAACCAAGCTATAGCTACATGGCACAAACTAAAAGGGTGATTGGGAAGTTGATTAATTTATCTGGAAAACAGTCCAACTCTCTATTTCAGTTTGCATGGTGACAACACAGCCTAAATCAAATTTTAAGTGAATGCAAACATAGCCCCTCTTTAGGCCAAATTCTGGAAAAACACCTTAAGAATTCCAAGTGGAAGTCTTTGTAGATCCTAAGAGGCCTATATGTTGCTTTTAATTTACAGAAGTGTCAAGACACATTTCTCTAAGGGCCAAGAACGTATGGAGGATTATACAACTTAATGAGATGGTGCCACACTAAATCCCGAGCTGATCGCTCTCTAAGTTTTAAGCAGTCCCCAGCAAATGTCATCATCGTTTTGGATCCTTTACATTACTGGAGGCGTCTCTGGTTTGGATAGAACATTAGAGGCCATCTAGCCCAAAGAGTCATCACCCACATCTTAATTCCACTGACAAGGCAGGCACAGAAGAACGTGGAAGCTTCCAGGGAGAGCCCTATGTCAGCACATCTGGCTTCTTCTTATCTCACTCCCAGTGTTTATCCCAAAGCTGTGTGGGTGCAGGTCTTTGAGAAGAGCCTGCTATCCCCTTGCACAGTGTCACTGGGACTTACCTGTGGAGGCCAGGGAGCGGCACTGCCCAGTCATGGGGCTGTACTCCTGGTTTTCATCCGCACACACGCACAGGAAGGACCCTTCCACGTTTTCACAGAAGGCTTCACCACACACTCCACTGAGCAGTTCACATTCATTCACATCTGGAAAAGGGAGAACAGACCAAGTGAGATGTGTGCCTCGTTCATGACAGCTCTCTATTTCACCAGCTGTGCCAGGGCTAATAGTGTCTTGCTGAAAAGAAGGCGATCCCCAGAGAGCAGGCAAACCCCTTCTGCTCTTTTAGGGAAGGGGCTCTTTGACGCAGAGCTGTCAGATTTGGTCTGTATGAAAGGACCATGAAAACTGAAGATAAAGGTTCTAAATTCCCAATTTAGTTTTAAAGGACACCCTGGAATTCTACTGCAAACCTAGTATGTGCCCACTGACCACCTAGTTTTATCATTCCTGACTTTTCAACATAATGAAGTCTTAAATGATCTAACACTCTACTTTCAGTTCTTTTTGTTTTTTGAGACAATTTTGCTCTGTCGCCCAGGCTGGAGTGCAGCGGCGCAATCTCAGCTCACTGCAACCTCCACCTCCCAGTGATTCTCCTGTCTCAGCCTCCTGAGTAGCTGGGTCTAATAGGCGTGCGCCACCATGCCCAGCTAATTTTTGTATTTTTAGTAGAGATGGGGTTTTGCCATGTTGGTCAAGCTGGTCATGAACTCCTGACCTCAAGTGATCCGCCCACCTCTGCCTCCCAAAGTGCTGGGATTACAGGCGTGAGCCACTGCGCCCGGCCTACAATCAGTTCTTGATTCAAGCAAAGTTAGAAGCACTGGCACTTCAGTAACCACAGAATTAAGTTCATTTTAAAAAAAAACTTTAAAAATCTACTTAAATGTCTGAAAATACAGTTCTCTGGTAGCCAAAACATCCATAATTATCAAGAGAATTCAGATTGTGTATTCCTTTGAGAAATGAAGGAAAGACCCCTATAGAGATACTCATCAGGCTACATTAATCATTCATGTAAAACAAATTGGTGCAATAATTATTCACTGATCTCATGATGCCTTTTCAAACTCTGTTGATGTTCCACTGTGTAATTTCTATTTTGCTAAATGTTTTTCTTCTGTACTTAAATATACATAATTAAAATACATTCAAGGAATCTCAGTGACAAGTACACTTTATTCAACATTTTGCAAGTACACAGCCCTAAGAAAGACTAATTTTATGTTTGATCTTACCCAATAGTACTTTTTAACCTTCTTTCCTCCTACATTTTATTCATGAATATCCAGCTCAGCAAAGTGTCCAACTTAAAGTCTGAAATGCTCACGTCTTACGTATTAAATATGTATAAACATTAGCTTTCATGAGCATACCTTGAGATGGTTTATACAAAGTTAAACATTTGAGCAATTATCTAAATCATTCCAGAAAAAAATCCTCCTTTCAACTGTTATACCCAGTTTATTGGACAAAATACATCTGGACTTATTTGGGTAATTACCTCAGTTTTCCATTTCATTTGTATATAAACAGATATAAACTCAATGAACTATTTTCACTTATGAAAACTACTATAACATAAAGCAGAGTTGAAATATTTAATCAATCTAGACTGTCATATTGAGACCAGAAAAGTGTAAGATATTGCCAGTTCACATTTATCAATTTTAGGTAAATGTCCAGTGGAACTTTGTACTTTCCAGCATGTATTATTTACATGGCTAATAAACTCTATCCCATCAGACTGCGCTAACTCAATCAAGAAATATTTCCTAGCTTACTGCCATGGGGCAGGCCTATACGGCCTATATGTGGGGAAACCATGATAAGCTAGCAATCCAAACTCCTGCCTTCATGGAGCGTATAGTCAAGTTAGGGAGATTAACAAAATAATCTTACAGGATTCAGTGAGTATGAGGAAAGAAAAGTTCAGAGCTCAGTGAAAGCGTAGAAAAGCAGACCTTAAGTGCCAGGGGTGGTTAGAGGAATGATACTGGAGCCAATAGCTGAAGGATTAGTAAGTGATAATGGGGGAATGGCTGATTCATCCTGTAGCTCTACACAACACCCAGTGGGAAGTGCCTATCATAGGCGCTCAGTAAACATTTTTGAAAGAATGAATACAAACACAAATGAGATGACGTTTGTTAAGTTCACCAAAATGATAACAAATATTCCTTCTCTAAGGGTGGTGTTTTGTGTGCCAAGCTGAAATGTCAACATGGGTTTGGTGTGCTCATCTGGCTGGTTAGAAATGAGCATTAAGCAGGGGCTCTGGGGCTATGCGGACTGATATCAGATATCTGATATGGTTTCTAGATATGGTTCAACATCTGATATATAAACAGTTAGTAGTTAAACAAAATTTACTGAGCACCTACAATAAGCCAAGCATCGTGCCCTGCCCAGGGAGAGGCGAAAAAGTTTTCAATCATATAGAGGTTATAGCTTTGTAGAAGGGGGCTGCAGGTGGTATACCCATTATTAAATTATTCCCTGTAAGGTTGTTAAGTACCATAATAGAATTTGCTGAAGGTGCTCTGGAAGCAGAGGTGCTCTGGAAGCAGAGGTCACAGCTCAGCCTGAGAGTGAGGGATGGGGCAGGGATGGTGTCTGGAAGACGGCACAGAACCTCAGTCTTCAAGAATGAGTGAGAAAATCCAGGACTCAAGGAAGGAGAGGTCAGGAGGATAGTCCCAGCAGAATGAGAGAACAAGACAGTCAAATAATTTCACAGTGACGTGGGAAACCACAACCAGTCTGACATTGCGGGAACCAACAGGTGAAGAAGGAAGTGGTGAAGCTAAGGTGGAAAGTAGGGCCACATCACAAGACCCATCTGGTGAAAACATTATGCAAATGTCAAACAAATGTATTTTGGTGGAAAGGTGGCTGAACAGGAGTGGGAACTAAAATTAGGACAGTCTTAGCTATATCATTAAATATTTATGTCTTGTTGTGAATAATTCTTGAATAATTATCTATGTTTTTGATTAGCTAATACTTATTCATGAAACTACATCATTGATTTGCAAATAATTTTTGGTTGGGAATTAACTGAATTTCATAATTCCACAAAAGCAGTTATTATTCAAGTGACATCATTAAACTTTGAAAATCTTGTTTTGCAAGTTTAATATGGATGGAAAATGAACTAATGTTTTAATTGCAAATTTCCAAACCAAATAGGTGTTGACTCCTCACGTTCCATCTGCCATGTAGTGAATATGGCTACTTTTCTCTAACAATAAAGAAAAAGAAAAGTCTTGCTATCTATAAAGTCTTCAATTTGATAACCTTTCTTCTCTTTCCAATTTAATTGCTCTAATTGCAAATACATTTCATAATGAGTTTGACTTGAAGAAATCACATCATGTCAGACAATGAAATACAAATTATTTTCTGTATGAGCTTTTGTTGGACCACATTCCAGGACATCTGATGATATTCAAGATTCCTTCCACCCCTGTCAATCCCGGGACAGACTGAGGAAATAGCTTTGCACAATTCAAAGCATCCTTTCACAGGTATCATTCTTGGACATTGAAGCTCCTGCCAACACTTTGCCTTAAATGCACTGCCTAAGGGGGTACATTTCAAAGACAGATAATCTATACCACACACCAGACTCTACTTCCTGTGCCAAAGGGAGTCTAGAGTTCTGCATACTCGGTTAAGAGTTTAAACAGATGTTCCTGTTAAAATTCATTTAAATGTAAAGTCATAGTTTTATATTTCTTTATATGTCCCTAACAATTTCAGAAGCCATAGGATTTTCTGTTTTTGTTTTTGAGAAAAGGTCTTGCTCTCTTGCCCAAGCTGGCATGCAGTGGCATGATCACGGCTTACTGAAGCCTCAAACTCCTGGGCACAAGAGATCCTCCCACCTCAGCCTCCCAAGTAGTTGTGACTACAGGCACCCCACCATCAAGCTTGGATAATTATTTTTAAAAAAATTTATTCATAGAGAAAAGATCTCACCATGTTACTCAGGCTGGTCTCAAACCCCTGGCCTCAAGCAAACCTCCAACCTTGACCTCCCAAAGTGCTGGGGTTACAAAGTGTGAGCCACACACCCGCAACATAGGATAATTTTGCACACCTTCAAACTGTATGACAAAATCAAATTATGACAAAGCTCTACCCAAATTACCTGCTTAAAAGCTCCTGTTGTTCATTGTGATTTCTCTTCAACAGGGACATGTGAAACACGCTGGGAAAAAAAATCTAAAAACTCACCCACACACCCTTGCCCATCCTGTGGGGCTTGAAAGCCCTGATAACAGAGGCAGCGGAAGGAGCCAGGTGTATTGTCACAAAACCCGTGACTGTCACACACAGTGTTGTTTACACATTCATCAATATCTGCAAAAAAGACATGGAACATCAGACACAAAACAAACACGGGCTGACAAACACCAGATATTAATGGATAAACAGGCACTCAACACATCCCGATTAGTGTGTGATGATGAGATGATCATGTTTACACAGAAAACAATTTTTAAAACATTTTACGTATCAATAAAATGTTTTGATGAAAATGGTTTAACAGCCAAAAACAAACATTTACTACTTTTCCTTAGGAAATGTTTTTAGACTGAAATGACTGCTTCAAGTGCCATGCCCAGTATTACCTAAATGTTTTCAGCTCTTTATTTCCAAGGAGGTTTATATTTTCTCCTACAGAGAAAATATGTAAAAATATTGTCACTTGTTTTAGTTGCAGTAAATGCTAATAGTATTTGCATCTGACAGTTACAGAAGGGAATGAGCAATGGTTGACTCAACATTGTGGGTAACCTTGATCTATACAGTATCCTCATGAAGTCAAGAGAGAGTCTGATGAAGTCAGCAGGGTAGCCAGTCAGTCCCTATCCCATAAGAAAAGATTTTATGCCACCAATTTACAGTCCCTCAAGGCCCTAACCGTCTAGGCTGTTCCAGCTGACTGGCTGACTTGCCAATTCATTTTGTTCTCCATAAACCTGATGAGAGTGACCTTGTGCCTTTTTTTCTCATTAATAAAAATGTTCTTTTAAAAGTGATGTCTCAATTGTAAAGTTACAACAGACTTTTAGATATAATTCTTCTTTATCCTTACAGTTACTCATTTCCTTCTCCCTTCTCTCCTTCCCGTTCTCCTTGGGTACTGCCATATCTACACCACCACCAATTGCCTGGAACTCTGCTCTCTCTGCCCTGGACTTAACAGTCATGCCAGATGCAAGTTTTTGGAGAAACAAGTAAGAGAACATAATGACAGCATCCAAACATATGTGAAGAAGATTGCAATTTTATGTTCAAATAATGAAATCAGATAACAAATGTTAAAGAAAATGACAAGTTCAATTTTACTTGACAGAATTTAGATTAGGGAGGGTTAGTATTAATAAAATCGAGCATTTCCTCTTTTAAACTTTATTTTCTCAACTCAGAACAAACAAACAAAATACATCCCTTCTCCTTTCTGGGCAGGGCTCCTTCTCCCATCCTGACCAGTCTCTGCCTCCTGGTCCCACCTGTTCATCCTTCTCCAACATCTCCAGTTATTCCTCCCCTAGATCCTACCCTCACTGACTTCAAAAATGTTAAAATTGCTTGAAAATAGCTTTCATCTGATCATATCATCACCCACTGTGCTTTTCTTCTTGGGTACTCACTGCCACATCTCACGCCACCCATCACCTGGTACTCTGCTCTCTCTGCCCCTGCACTTAGCAGTCATGCCAAAATGTAAGTTTTTGGAGAAAATGTTAAGAAAATGTAATGACAGCATCCAAATATATGTGTAGAACATTGCACTTCCATGTTCAAATAATGCAATCAGATTACAAATGCTAAAGAAAATGACAAGTTCAATTTCACTTGACAGAGTTTAGTTTGAAGGGAATTAAACTTTTTGTATCACTGCAAAATGCCTCAAAGGATTATCTATATTGTCTTTATTTCCTATTACAGTCTATCTGCAAATGGAAATAACAGTATCAATATGAGTAATATTAATAATAATATTGGTAAGTTCCTACAATTACTGTGAGCATTAAACAAAATAACATGTACAAAGTGCTTTGGAGACTGCCCGGCATGTAATGTAGGGAAGCATCCAACATAGTACACATCAATTTTATTATTATGGCTACGACTGCTTTTCCTCTTCCTCCTCAATGACCTCCAATCCTACTTCCTAACTCTTTATCCTCTAAGAAAAAGCACCAATGACCAACTCATCATTAAATCTCATGATCATCTTTTGGTGAATGATCCCTGACCTCTCAGTCTGGCTGAACGCCCACTCCTTGAACACTCTCTTCCCATGTTCAGTGACAGAATATTCTTCTTGTTTTACCTTGAGCTGCTCTGGCTTGTCCTTGTACTTCAGCAGCCTGAAGGTGGGTATCTGCCAAGGCTCCGGCCCTCCTTGAAATGTGCTGTGTGCTCAGCACTTCCCTCCACCCTTCCCACGCTCGCCCAGTTTCAATGACCATGCTCCTTGGGATAAATCCTCCATCTTCCTCTCCAGCTAAGATTCTTCTCCCAAGTATATTTCTTAATCATTTCCATTGGATCTTCTGCCATGAACTCAAACTTATCAAGCCTAAAGCTATATGCACTGTCTTCCTACTAAACCCCGTTTCCCAACCTTGGTGACTTGAATTGAAAAATCAATGAAATTATTTCCAATCTAAAAAATGAATCTCCCTTACAACATTAAACCCAAAAAGACACTCAATAAATCTGTTTTGATTGATTTGCAAAGTCAGCGTGAGGCTGAGTTCACAATTTATTTACTGATTACAACTGTGAGGAGGAACTGCATCGTGTCACCAAATTACTTCACACAGGCCACTGCTAATTTTAGACTTCCTGAGATGGGCATATGTCAAAGAGAGTATTTATGTTATTCATTGAACCACAGGATTTAAGGGCTGGAAACAAACTCAGAAATGCTTCAATTACTACTTACATACTGATGATTTCCCAGCCTCTCTCAAAGATTGACCTCTGTCCTTTAGAACCACTTACCTAATACCTATTGGATATATTCATAATAAGTGAATTTATTATCACTCCCCTCTTCACTTTAACTCAACTCCATTTCTCCTATTTCCTTCATCAGCAAATCCATTCTGTCACCCAAGCCAGAAACCTTAATGCCACCCTTCCCTTTCTCCCATTCTCTGTCTGTCCCTGTCGTGTCCTCTTTTCTGTCTTTCCTGACACTCCTCATACTCTTGGTGAGTCTTCCCATCTCCAGTCCTGCCTTCCTCCCACTATCCATTCTCCACCTAAGACTCCCAAAGTGCTCTTTGCAGAACGCAAACTCACCCATACCATTCCCTTGCCCAGTGTTCAGAACCTCTTTTTGACTAAAGGGTAACCATGCTGCTTAGTAGGGCATGGAGCACGCGTCCTCTTCTGCCTCTTGCCTATTCGTCTGGCCACAGTTCCCAGACAACCTCCTTCCCAGTTTACACTCTGGCTCAAGTAGCATACTAGAGGTCTTTGAAAACCTATGGTCTTTAATTTTTGAAGGACCTGGTGCCTACTCCATCCGTCTCTGGAATCTCCATGCCACCCTCTTCCCCTGGACTTCCTCAGAAATGCCTCTTGGACCTTTAGGAGTCAGCCCAAGGAACACCTCCTGTGCAGCACCTTCTTTAACTACTCCAAAAACGGATCTCAGGGTCTCTCCTCTCCACTGCCAGAACATCTTGTACCACTGCTGTGCTTATCTAGGGTGACTTCTCACAGTGGGGAACCTTCAGCTTAACCTCACCAACCATTTACTTCCCTACTAAAATGAGTGGGAGGATAGCAAAGGAAGAGAAAGAGAGGCATGTACCAGAAACCTGGTGGCTTTTCAGTCCAGATTCTTGAAGCAAAATCTCTTGCTTTTCTTTTTATTAATCCTATGCAATTATAGCAGATGATGATTTCTTGTTACTGTGTACAGGAACCAAATAACTGACCTGAAGGTGAACAAGCCCCAAGCCGGTTATGAATTACTGGGCGTCTTGCAGTCTCAGACTTACTGTAACAGTGATTAACCGAGAAAGTTTAGATGAGCAATATTTTGGATTTGAATGAATAGGAAAAAATAACGTGGAATGCTTTCTGGAAACTAGCTCTTCGGCAACAAATATTTTATAAAAATGATATAATGTAACTCTCAGCAGTTTCATGTTTTCAACAATGAGGT
Source organism: Sapajus apella (assembly GCF_009761245.1). NCBI lineage: Eukaryota > Metazoa > Chordata > Mammalia > Primates > Cebidae > Sapajus > Sapajus apella. Next base: position 6,928,691 of record NW_022436984.1, on the reverse strand, counting down.
AAGGTAATAGCTTAATAAGAGGACAACATTTGTTTTACTTTAATGACCTCTACAAGAAAAAAACATTATTTCATTAGAATTTTCTTTGATGACGTGAGCTCTCTGAGATATTTTTCCATTGTTAGTCCTGTATATACATACAACGAAATGAACTGTTACAATTAAGAGTAATTCTAGAGAAGTAAAGCTAAAATGTTAAGAAAATTTACTACATTAGAGTAGAAGTCCCAGCAAGGCTAAATAAACAAGTGAAAGCCATCCTTTTTTTTTTTTTTTTTTTTTTTTTTTGCTAAAGTTGAATTTGGAAGATGAAACTACATTTTGAATCCAAATATCATATGTTTTCGCTTAATGAAGGGTGATTCTGTTAAAATTACCAAAGCAATTTTGCTTAGGGATCTATAAGAGCCATGCATGATATCATTGGTAATACTATCCAACGGTTTAGTGATTACAGGCATGATTTGTCTAGTGATCTCTCAACGTCAATCCAGAAAAACCGGGTGTGGTATTACAAAAATTGCTGATTTATCATGCAAGCGTTTGCTATTTACACTTTACTGAAGAAGGTAGATTACAAATATTGATATTTCAATGTAAAGTCAAGAAATTATACAAACCAAGGAGAATGGATCCCTGATGTGAATTTCCCAATAAAAAATTACCTAAATGTCAGAAAGAAAAATAGAATGTAGTTCTGGGTGATGGGAGCCTCCAGGAAGCTCATTTAAAAAGTGATATAATGTCATGACTAACAGACCCACACTTTTGAGGGTTTTTATTGGTCTAGTGGCAGATCAATTTTCCTTGTCCATATGCTTTTTACTTAAGACATTTTGTCAATGAACCAAAAGCTTTTCAAAACCTACTGACTGCATTCAGGGAGTCTACACACAAGAGTTGAACTCAAAGCCATGTACTCCTGAATTCTCAGATAAAGGTGTAAGGCTAGACACGTGTGTCACCCTCTCACTTAGGTAAAGTGAACTATGAAATAAAGTACAAGTATGGAAAGAAGGCAGAATTTTCTAAAAGAGGTTGGGATCATGTAAACTTTGTTTAAGAACCAAAAAATTAAAACTGTTCAAAGACTTCAACACTAAAATTCATAACAAATCTCAATGGTTCCATTATATGTCTTATATTTATATACAGAAAAGCCTATGTGTATCTGAAAACATGTATATTGGAGAGAAAGGGGTATTTGTGTCTATTTCATTAGTAAAATGATTTGGTGGGTTTTTTTTAGATATATTCTTCAGTTTTTGGTTTTGAATTTTTAGGAAAGCACTTCTTAGTTTCTTAACATCTTCTCTTATTTTGTTGACTTGCTTCTTCCTTATTCTGAGCAAAAAATATCCACCTACTGCGAAAGCAACTTACTCATGAGCTTTCCTTCTGCTGCCAGGATGCTCCAGAGAAGTGGATAGTGAGAATGGGAGTGTCATTTTTTTGGTAATGGATAATTCATAGGAAAATCTCCACAGCTACTACAGAGTTGTGAAGAAATGACCTTGTCTTAGAACATTTTTAGATGGATCATATGGTCCATTTTGACTTGAAGGAAACCTGAAGATTATCTAGTTCAACCTCTTCATTTTAAGAACCAGAAAACTGAGGGCTAGAGAGGGGAAGTGACTTGCCTCAAGGCTACATAGTCAGTTTGTGGGAGAGCTGGCCAGGGAACAGGACCTGGCCAAAGAACAATCTTCTGAATCTTTCTTCTTCCTTATTCTCTTCCTTATTCTCTGACTTTCTTCTTCCTTATTCCTTATTCTGATGGTTGTAAAAGGTTGGTCCTAGATGGTGAACAGAACTCACCAAATTGTGAGCCCAACAAGCACACAGCAGTTTGTCCATTATGAAGATGGAGGTCAGAATATACCATCTGTTACTCTTCGACTCATCACTTACTGCCTTGTAGTTTAACCAAGTCTTCTTGTCCTTAAATAAGACTTAGGCATCTTTGCCCCTCAAAAGAAGAGCTATCATTATACTTGAAATCTAGATACTTGAAGAGGATATTTTTGTAGGAGACCCTTGGAAGAAAACACATCAGGCACCCATGGTTGCAAGTCTTAGGAGGTCCAAGGACTTAGACAGGACCATGTCTAGCATTGGTGCTCCCAGATCTCTTTATAAGAGGAAAATGGCCTGCTATTTTAGCTCAGAACTTCCTAACCAACTGGAATTGGTTAAGTATCTGGTGCCAGAATCTTAGGAAAACAGATCCGAAGAAAAGGGGCTTACACTGGAAATGCAGCCCTCACACTCCTTTCTGAAAGGAAAGGAAGCCGGCTAGGAGACAGTAAATCTTAGCCAAGAAGTGGGATTGAAAGATGTTAAACCAGCTGAATCGCTGCCCAAAAGAATTTTAAAATGGCATGGCTGCTGGCCCAAAAGTGATTAAGGTCTCTCTCACAGCATCGGAGGGGAGCCAGCATTAAGCAGAAGATGAGCATGAGGCCTAAAGAAAGAAAATAAAATTTAGCCAATAGGAAATTAAAAACTGGATTTGGAGATGGTCCAGACAATACAATAGGATATGGGAAGAACCTTTTAAAAAAGGTCCACTGAGGTCTGGCAACATCGACAAGGCTGGGGAATATGGGCCATATGTGTTATGGAAAATAACTTTGTTCTAGGAGAGGGGAATAGGCCAGAAACAGTAAACGACTTCCCTGGGTAGATTCTGACTACCATGTTGTCTCTGTCGGCAGAAAAAACACAGAGACTCTGATGGTCACAAGTCTGTTTTGAAAGCTAGCAGCTTAAGATAAGCAGTAAGAAATGACAGAGGTAACAAGTTATTTGAAATTCAACTTTCCAGTAATTACCTTCTAGAAAATAAGGCTGGCCAATGAGACATCTTTTCCCCCGCCCCCAAGCCTGGAGATCTACTACTTTCAAAAAGATTTACTTATTTATTTTAGAGATAGGGTCTCACTCTCTGGCCCACACTGGAGAGCAGTGGCATGATCATAGGTCACTGCAGCCTCAACCTCCTGGGCTCAAGCGATCCTCCTACCACAGCCTGTCAAATAGCTGGGACCACAGGTGTGTGCTGCCATGCCTGGCACTTTTTTTTTTTTTTTCATAGAGATGAGGTCTCATTATGTTGCCCAGGCTGATCTCAAAATCCTGGGCTCCAGTGATCCTCCCACCTCGGCCTACCAGTGCTGGGATTGCAGGTGTGAGCCACCATGTCCAGCCTGCTTAAATTATTCTTTAAAAATCACCCAGACAAGCCCCAATTCTATATTCTAGAGAAACTAAACCAAAACTTTGCTCCATTTTTGTCAACCACTATGTAGACAACAGACATTCACCATCCATAAAGACATCGTATTGGAACATCCTAAAAATCACATATATCATCCTAGTTACCCAAAAGTGTGGGAGTCATCCTTGATTACTGCTCCACATCCAGTCACCACCTCCTTACGATTTTATCTTTCAGTGATATCTCCAGTCTCTCATTTCCTCTCCAACCTTATTCAAGGCCACATTACCTTTCACTCAAATTCCTGCAATGGCTTCCCAACTGAGTGTTGTGCTGTCAGACACTCACTGAGACCCTACATTCATCTACCATAATGACAGAATAATTTACCTATTGAAACACTCCAATCAAATAGTCCTCTGCTTAAATGTCTTCAGTTTTCTTTCATGGGTAATGGCATAAAGGTCTTTGCCACATGCTGTCTGAGCTTTTCCATACTTGGGTGGTCAAGTTATTTGCTTTCCCATCTGGCCTCTGACCCTGCATCACCTTCTTTCCCTCTCTGTTGGATCATTCCTATCTCTCACTCCTTTTTAAGAGCCAAGGTTCTTGACTTATCTATGCATGCTGTGTTTACTCCATCAGTTCTCATTCATTCTTGAGTGGCTCCTGAATACAAGATTCTGCTGAAGCAGCATCTGATAAGGTCACCATTTTGTAAAACCTAAAGGATTCTTCTTGTCCTCTTAGTAGAGTTCTCAATAGTATTCAATGCAGTTGACCACTCTCTCCTTCTTGAAGAACACTCTGCCTTTGGATTCTATAGTACCATACCTCCTGGGATTCCTCTTAATCCTTGGACTATTCCTACAGGGTCTCTTTTTCTTGACCCCTACATGTTAAGAGTTTCTCAGAGTTTAGTCCTAGGCCTTCTTTTTTTCTCATTCTATAATCTCTCTTGGCGGCCTCATCCATTCTGATGGCTTCAAATATGATCTATATCTGACGACTTCCAGTTTTTATCTACAGATTAGACTTCTCTTCTGAACATTAAAATTAACTTGATCCAATTCTCTATCAGACACACCCACATAGATATTTCACAGGCAATTCTAATTTAATATAACCAAATCACACTCTTGATCTTTACAAATTACTTCATTTTTTACCATGTCAGCAAATAGTGCCACCAAATACCAACTTACTAAAACCAGGACCTATGACCTCTCTTAAACAGTTCCTCTCTTCCATGTCCTACATCTGGTCCAACTCTGTGTTCTAATTTAGTACCAGGCTCTATCTCCAAAGCACTTTTGAGTCATTCATTTCTCTCCATCACGTTGCCACTGTTCTAGCCTGAGCTACCAATATGTCTGGCTTGAGCTATTATATCCTAGAACATATCCTAGAACATATCCTAGAACATATCCTGACTTTTCTCCTGCTCCACTAATCCCATTGTCAAAAAGCAGCCTGGAAAAGAGAAACACTATACTTAAAAATATATAAATTAAATTACTGAATTAAATCAAATTTACTTACAGTATCCCTAATCCTATGCAATATTTCATGTTTCCAAATCTTTGTTTGTGGCATTTATTCCACCAAGAACACATTCCCTCCTATTGCATCTATATTACAGTTTTTACCCAGATGACTTTCATCTGTCCTCCAAGTGCTTCAAGGCTCAGCAGGAGACTACTGGAAGCTTTTCTGACCCAATCTTATGCTGAAAATGTGTCTTAACATACAACCTCTTCTTGTCCCTCCATAAATATTTATGAAGAGTCAACAAAGATGAGACATCACCAAAACCAGAGCACAGGACAAAGAACCACCATAGCAATGGAGCTGGGCTAGAAAAATAATTGGTGACCCAACCAATTATCTTCTCATTCAACAGCAATGGTTACATTAAAATGCTGCATGGAAGGTAGTTTTAAAAACAGGATTTACAATGTAGGAACTTGTGTTAGAAATTATCAAAGGCACACTTGAAAAGCTCTTCAGATAGAAGACAACAAAATGATGAGCAAGAAAATGTTCAGGCCGGGTGCGGTGGCTCATGCCCGTAATCCCAGCACTTTGGGAAGCCGGGACAGACGGATCACCTGAGGCCAGGAGTTCGAGACCAGCCTGGCCAACATGGTGAAACCCCATTTCTACTAAAAAAAACAAAAATTAGTCAGGCGTGGTGGTGGGCACCTGTAATCCCAGCTACTCAGGAGGCAGAGGCAGGAGAATTGCTTGAATTCTGGAGACGGAGGTTGCAGTGAGCAGAGATCGCACCACTGCACTCCAGCCTGGGTGACAAGAGCAGAACTCTGTCTCAAAAAAAGAGAAAATGTTCGATTTTATATTTTAGATATATGAAAGAATCAAATATAAAATAACACCATAAAAGATTAAACACTATAAAAATACAGATGAATATACAAAAGTGATTACAACAGAATAGAAAAAACTACAAAGAGCAGTGAAAAAAGCACTATAAAATTAAAAGGCAAATTAAAGAATGAGGGAACTATCTGTAAAACATTGATAAATGATTATTATACCTCAAATACATAAATCCATTAGAAAACACTAATATTCTACCTCAGGCAAAAAACATTGTGCAGAAGAAAGTAGCTAGGTATACAAGTAGTCAGCCTTATTGATAATAAAGGCAAGTTAACATGAGACATCACTTTCTCCTTATCAAATTAACAGAGGAAAAAATGAATATGAGCTTCTTTTTGGAGAAAGTGTTAGGAGATAGGAGGTCTCATTTGGTGCTGGTGGAAGCAGAAACTGGTAGACTTTGGAAAACATAGAGACCACACATGTTAAGACCTATCAAGGTGCTAATAGCCTTTGAACTTGTCATTCAATGTCTTAGAACCTAGTCTAGGAACATAATCATTGCTGAAAATAAATATTTATAAACAGTGTATTTATAGATTGTTAGAGCATTAAACAACAGTAACATAGAGAAAACACCATGCATGTCCACAATCAGGAACATACATTACAAAATTTATAATATAATTATGTAATGAAATTATGTGGTCATCATTTTCAAAGGGTTTTAAATAATATTAGAAAATACAAATAATACTAATGAAAAATAAAGTATATAATTTTATTTTTAAATACTAAACACTATTAAAAAAGAAATATGTCAAATATGAGCATTAGTTATCACAGACGGATAAATGATCTTTTCTTTATATTTCTCAGAATTTTCTAAAATTTTTTTTATAATGATTGTCTCTCTCTTTCTCTCTTTTTTTTTTTTGAGATGTGGTCTCACTGCATCACCCAGGCTGGTCTGGCCTCAAACTCCTAAGCTGAAATGATTCTCGCCCCTCAGCCTCCCAAGTAGCTGGAACTCCAGGTACCTACCACCACACCTGGCTTATGTTACTCTTAAAATCAGAAAAATTACATACTTGCAATCTACTATTTGAGGATACTTAAAGAAAAATTTTAATTATTTAAGTATAAAGATATACTCCACCCTAACAGAAATAACATTTAAGTGAAATACAATTGTACAAACAAAAATAAAATATTCATAAATATTTTTAAAATATTAAAAACTTGCAACATTTTAGTATTTTTTTCTGAATGAAAATATTGTTTCATTTTGAGATAAAGTGTTTTGCTTGAAATTATGTTATGTAAAATAAAATGCTACTGATAATAATTAATAGTACACACATATTTAAGTTAGGAGGTCACTGCAATTCTCAACAATTACTATTACAAACAAGCAAATGTAAACCAAAACCCTCAAAACAAAAAAATACACATAAAACCCTTTAAAACGCTTTTTAATATAACTGAGTTTTCCTACATACAAAGTTATATTTGTTCCACTTATAAAAGTCTGGAGACTCTGCCCAAAAGTAAAATGTGCTGAACATTAATTCAGATATTGTACTGAATGAAAAGTAAAAACACTTTGGACCGAATCACTTCCTCAAATACAAATGGTAAATTGCCAGTGAAAAATGCTTTTTATCTTATGATGGACTTTTTTACTGTATACAAATAACTTTGTATATAATTTCACTTTTTATGATGTGAAAGTAGATCTTGGGTAAATATATTTGAGATTCCAAACTTATCTTAATTTTTGGTGCATTGTATTTCCTTTCATACACTGTTCAGTTAAAAATCATACGGAAACAAAGTGGTGGGGGGATCGTAAAATAAAAAATAAATACTCCAAAATAAGGCAAAGAAAAGAAAGGAATGAAAAAGGAACAAAGAACAGATAAAATAAAAACAAAAGGTAAACCATAGATTTAAACCCCTAAATACCATTCATTATATTAAATGTATATTGACCAAATGCTTTAATTAAAAGACAAGGATTGTCAGCCTGTATTAGAAAACAACTATATGCTGCTTACAAGAGAAAAATCTTTCAATATGTGAATATGGAAAGGTGGAAAAAGAGGAAAAAAGCACATGTAGCTTTACTAATAAAAGACAAAAATAGGCTCGGAGGCAAGATGCATTGGCACAGAAAAAAAAAGACATTTCAAAGAGAGGAAAAGGTGACTATGCTGGGAAGATACAACAATTCTATATTTAATTACATTTTCATAAAATATATAAATAAAAATAAGAAGCAGATAAATCCCCATAATAATAATGGGAGATCATAATATAGTCCTCAGACATTTACATAGTAAGCAGACAAAAAATCAGTAGGGATATAAATGATTTTAACAACACAATTTACAAACTGGCCCTAATTGACATATAGGTTCAACTGCATAATACACATTGTTTTCAAGCAGACAAGAACTATTTACTAAAATTGATAATATTCTGTTCCATAACAAATTTCAAGGATTGAAGTCACTTAGAGTATATTCTCTGGCCATAGTGGTTTTAAAAGGTAGAAATCAGTAACAAAAAGCTAACCAGAAAATACTCGAACATCTGGATATTAAGCAAAACACTTCTAAATAATTCACTGGTCAAAGAAAAAAAATTAAAATGAACTTTAGAAATATTTTGTGTAAATAACAAAATATAACATATCAAAACTTATGGATGCAGATAAAGCCATTCTTAGAAGGAAATATACAACTATAAATACAAATATTAGAAGATTGAAAATCTAATTACATAAAGATCTACTTCAAGTAGCTAGAAATAAAGACAATTTAAACCCCAAAGTGTAAATATAAAAAATAATATAGAAAAAATAATAAATATAAAAGCAAAAATTAATAAAATAGAAAAGAAAAATAGAAAAAAATCAACAAAAGTTGTTTCTCTGAAGACTAATAACCCTAGGAAAACTGATCAAGAGCAAAACAGAAGCACAAATTACTAAAATTTTAAAAAAGACATCACTACATATTATACAGAGAAGAGATAAATAACTGTGCAAATAAATGTGCAATTTTACCTAAAATGGATAAATTCCTTGAAAAGCAAAACTTAGTGAAACTGACATGAAAAGTCAAAAGCCTGAATATTATTTTAACTGTTAATGAAATCTTAACTGCAATTTAAAAACCTTTATAACACATAGGCACAAAAACAAAACAAAGCAAAAAAAACATGCCCGGCACAAACGACCTTACTTGTGAATTCTTCAAGGAATTTTAGGAAGAAGTAACAATATCAATCCTAAATAAACTTTTCCAAAAAACAGAGTGAGGGGATGCTTCCAAACGCATTTTATGAGACTCTAATGATCTTGACTTCACAACTTCATAAGGACATTAACAAGAAGAAAAATTAAAGATTAATCTCTCTCATGAACACAAATGTGAACATTCTAGACAAAATATTAGTAATTTTATCCCAGTGATATATAAGAAGGATGCTATATCATGCCCTTTGGGTTTATTATAACAATGTGAGAGTATTTTCACTAAAAAAAAAATATATGGTTGGAATATGCACGTGATGGTGGGTGTATAGCTACCATCCTAGACCATGATAGAGAAAATATGAGTCCAGAAGAGCAAAGCAACAAAATAGATATTGTCTGGGTCCCTGTATTATAGACCTGTATTGTCAGCCCCAGATTACTGAAGCTTAGACTGCTATAAGGAAAACAAACTTTTATCTTGTTTTAAAATCCAGTCGACGTATTTTACCACATTAACAGAATAAAGATGAAAATAATATAATTATTTCAATAGATGCAGAAAAGTCATCTGTTAAAATTCAAAACCATGCATGATAAAGAACATTAGCAAACCAGATATCAAAGGGGATTTATTTATATGATAAAGAATATCTATTAAGAAAAAAAAAACTTGTGGAAAGCATCATATTAAATGTCTTCCCTGCTGATATATCAGGAAAGAGACAAGCAAGCTGTTACCACTTCTAGTCAACATTGCAGTAGAGGTCCTGGACAGTACAGTAAGACATGAAAAGGAAATAAAAGTATGCTTATCAGAAGAGAAGTAATAAAACTAGCATTACTTATACAACATAATTGTGTATGTAGGAGATACAAAGGAATCTGCATATAAATTGCTAGAATTAACAAGATTTAATTAGTAGATTTAGCAAGGTCATGGATACAAGTTCAATGTACAATAATTAAATTTAGCTCTATATACTAGTAAACAATTAAAAGTGTAAAAAAATTTTAATACCATTCACCATCACATACAAATATTAAAGGCCTAGGAATAAGTCTTAAATAAGCTGTGCAAGGCTTTATACAAAAATCTCCAACAAAACACTAAGACAAATGAAAGAAACCCTAATAGAGGGATGTGTTGTATTCACAGATTAGATGACTCAATACTGTAAAATGTCAAATCTCCCCAAATTGATATATTGATTAAATGCAATTCCAATCAAAATCCCAGCAGTTTTGTAAAAACTGATCACCTAGTTATAAAATTTATATAGAAATAAAAAGGACCAAGAATAGCTGTGACAATCTCAAGAACAGAATTGAAGAATTTAGAATTGACAGCACAAAACATTAAAATTCATAATAAAGCTACTGTAACTAAGACAATGTACGATTGGTAAAAAAGACAGATAATACTATTAAATAATATGAATAGTGCAGAAATATATTCATACATATTTGACCCCATGGTTAACAAAAACATTTTACATTAGTGGGAAAAAGGCACTCTTTTCAATAAATAGTGATGACCTAATTTGACGTCCATTTAGGAAATGAAGAAATTTTGACCCCTGTTTCTCACCATATGCAAAAAGCTTCAGGGGCCTTACAAATCCAAATTTAACATGTAAAAGAATAAAGCTTTTAGAAGACGAAAAAACAGTACCTTAATGACTTTAGGGTTTGCAAAGATTCTGGACGGAAAAAATACTGATCTGAAATAAGATAATTAAAAAACCGGACTTCATTAAAATTAACAACTTGAGTTCACCTGAAGTTGCCATTAAAATAGTTGTTTTGAGCACTTCAGTTTGAAGAAGTTTGTGATGCAGAATTAGATAATAGAAACAATATCCAAAGAGCCAATAAGGGCATGACAAGTTGTTAAAAATATATCTTCACCAGGGAAACACAAATTGAGACCATAATGAGATACCTTTACTCAGTATGGCTAAACCTTAAGAGGAATGACAATACCAATTATTGATGATAATGTGGATCTGAGACTCTCACCCTTTGCTGGTAGCTATATAAACTGGTACTCTGAAAAACTGGCCATATATATGCAGTGAAACATATATATATTCTGTGACCCAGCAATTACACTTCATAGTGATATCCAACTGGAACTAGTGATTATGCCCACTAAAAGACATGTTCAAGAATATTCACAGGAAGTTTATTCATAACAGCCTCAAATAGGAAGCAAGCCAAATGACCATCAATAGTAAAATGGACACATTAATACAGTATACAATGAAATACTATGTAGCAACGAAAATAAATGGACTACTACCTATGACAAGACAGATGACCCTTACAAATATAATGTTGAAAGAAAGAAGCCAGACACAAAGGTGTACATATTATGATTACATGCAGCTAATGTTCAAAACCAGGTGATATGGTTTGGCTGTGTCCCTATCCAAAAACCTCACCTTGAATTGTAATCCCCATGAGTCAAGACCAGGTGGAGGCAAGTGCATCATGGGGCTGGTTTCCCCAATGCTGTTCTCATGACAGTGAGTCTCATGAGATCTGATGGTTTTATAAGTGCCTGGCATTTCCCCTGCTTGCACTCACTCCACCTTGCCACCCTGTGAAGAAGGTCACTGCTTCTCCTTTGCCTTCCACCATGACTGTAAGTTTCCTGAGGCCCCCCAGCAATGGACTGTTAGTCAATTAAACCTTTTATATTTATAAATTACCCAGTCTCCGGTATTTCTTCATAGTAGTGTGAGAATGGGTTAATACACCAGGCAGAATGAATCTACAGTAATGACGTCAGGAGAGTGATAAGTATGAGTATTCCCAATACTGAGGATAATGAGGGTGGAGAATATCATGAGGAAGTTCAAGGAAGGTTCAGGGAGCTGGTTACCAGGTATGCACACTTTATAAATGCTTGCCAAGCGGTTACCTTAAGGTTTAGGCACTTTTCTACATGCATTTTAAACACAAATTTAAACATTTACTGAAAAAAAAAAGAGATAATTCATATTGCTGCATTTCCTGGCCAAAGGCCGTCTTAGCATTTCAAAAGCTAATTTAGCTTCTCTATTTCCCATGGGTTAGAGGTACTGTGGCACATATATTAGACTGAAATATTAAGGCACTCTGAGTAGTAATGTTGACCACCACTTCCTATCTGCTTATTGTAAGACATTCTAATACATGGAACTTATTTTTCTCCAACTGCAAAATGAATAGGAATATAAGCAAAAATAAGAAACATATGTAATTTAATATAGCTTTCCTTAAAAACTCAACTCCATTTGTAGATGACAGAAGACTTATTTGAATCTTCTGTCTCCAGTGAATACTGTTCTTTAGTCTTACAGAAGGTGATGGATAATTATAACGGAATTTAAAAAATCATTTTCTTAGAATTATAACAGCATTGCTATGTATCCAGAACAGAATGAAATCCTAATAATAATTCTAAGATATCAGGCTTTGGAATTATGAATGTTTTAAAAAATGATGGAAGATAGAAGTAGGACATATTTCATGTACAAAATATGGGTCATAGTTTACTGTAAAGCATTCATAAGGAGACAATGGGTCTGGATCAGTCCAGGTCTCCGGGGCCCTCACTGGACTCATTCCTTCCCCAGAGTCTATCTGAACCACTGAGAGTGGGCTCCCAGGCCCCTTTCCCTACTCCACATGCCCTTTCAAACGTTTAAAAATAAACAGTAATTTTTTTTTACATAAGGGTAAAATATAAAATTCATTTTTAAACATTTTGATTTTTTTTTGAATACCCAAGAGTCCTAAGAATTTTTAAAGTATTTAAATTATATTGGCCAGGTGCTATGGCTCACACCTTTAATACCAGCACTTTAGGAGGCCAAGGTGGGCAGATCACCTGAAGTCAGGAGTTTGAGACCAGCCTAGACAACATGGTAAAGCCTCTCTCTCATAAAAAAAAAATACAAAAATTAGCCAGGCATGGTAGCGTGTGCTTATAATCCCAGCTACTGGGGAGGCTGAGGCAGGAGAATTGAACACGGGGTGGAGGCAGCAATGAGCTGAGACTGCACCACTGCACTCCAGCCTGAGTGACAGAGTCAGACTCTGTCTCAAAATAAATAAATAAATAAATAAATAAATAAATTACATCCCTCATTCTCATTTCCAATAGGCCTTGAAGACAAAGAAGCAGGGTAAATGTATAGAAGGTGATTCTCTCTTTATTATCCCAAATAAGGTCAAGGATGAAAATCCTCATGACAGAATTCAGTTTAGATTTTTTTTTTTAATCCAAGTATGCCAGCATTTACCGTTTGAACTATATTGACAAGCTCATTCAGTGAATGACCAAGAAAATGGGGAAAGTGGTTTGTTCCAAACAGTTTCCTGATTGAGGGAGCTCACAAAGCTTAGGTTTTGTATCTGGAAAGGGCATTAGTGTCATTAACAAGTTTGAAAACATGCAGTTTGCGCTGGGCATGCATCTTCCAACTCCATGAATGGAGAAAACGGGTGGAATTGAGGGGTGCTGCGTGAGGAAGCCATTGTGTGTGCCAGATGTTTGTTCAATTACAATACAACCTTGATATTATACATGAAAATTCAAAACTGGGTATCTGGGACATTGTAAAGCAATATTCTGAATTAGACTGAAAAGTAGTACATATTTAACAAAACACACAACACATTTTTTAAACAAAAGCAAAAACCATAAACACTATAAGTCATCTGTGATTCTTTACAGAAAAAGAGAATCAAAGTATATTTATAAATTCAAAGACATTTTATTCCTATTTCTTTCCACCATGGGCTGACAGTGTATAAAACAGAAAAAGTGTAAGAGGAGGATTTGAATTTGTTATAGAAAAGAACCTCCTAAAATTTCTGAGAGAAAAAAAGAAGAAAGCCCCCAAAATTTACTTTTCTACTCCTGTAGGTAAAGAATTACAGTTTAGTATGATATAAGGAACTGTCCTAAAAAGTGGGGTGTTTTAACTCCATTATAAATAAATTCCATGATGTTCAGAAAAAGTTCTTTAGATATGAAAATAAAATCTTAACTTCATTTGCAAATTTCTTCTAATTACTCACAAAAGATAAATGTGAAATATACATTTTGTTTTACACTGTTCTAAGTTTTCAAAGTGCTCTATTACTTTGTCTTTACATAAATACATATAACCATTGGATTGCCTCTGAATTGATGTAATAGTTTTACACATCTATACCTGGGATTAAGAAAACTAAGTGTCTTCTAAATTTAGATCCATGCTGTGCACGTTCTCTTTTCATATAGCTTTTCTCACACTAAGAGGTGCTGCCAGTGAGGACGGGGAGAAAGCCCTAAACACAGGCCAAATATATCAAACCCCAGATTCATCTTTTTGACACTTAGGCCCCAGAGGCAACATAAAATCAGCCAAAAAATTCTCACTTTTTTCACTATTCTAATTTTTCTCTTTCTATATTCAAATAAGAGGCCAAGAAAGATCATTTATAAAACCACAGAAAATAGACCATGTACCTCTAGAAATAACAGCTCCAATGCTCAAATGCAAACAAGTATCAGTGCTGGCTGACAGCTTACTAGCACTTGATTACAGGGAATGACTTGAAGCTGGAACTACTTCGTGGGTGAATGGGAAAGAGTCATATGAAACTCTTGAGGAAAACAAAGGAAGAAGAATTAAAGCAAATTATGTATAAGTGAGTTACTATACTATGTTCTATGTGATTTAAAATAAATTTGAGGTTAAAAAATAGAATATGGTAATTCATCAATATCAGGACATGAACTTGGAAATATCATACAATTTCCTTCACAAATACTTATTTAATCTGCATGTTATATATATTGTAAGCACTGACAATATAAAAATAAAATAGTTGTTAAATGTTTCCCTCCTTTTAGTTGCTCACATAGTAAAGAAACCAATGACAATACAGTCATTTCTTTTTATTCGTGGAGGATATGTTCCAAAATCCCCAGTGGGTGCCTGGAACTGCAAATGGTACTGAACCATATATATACTATCTTTATTTTTCCTATACATACATACATACCTATGATAAAGTTTAATGTATAAATTAGGCACAGGAAGAATTAATAGAAACAATAAAACAGGACAATTATAACAACATACTGTAACAAAAGTTATGTGATTGTGGTCTCTCTCAAAATACTGCAATATTTTTGGGCTGTGGTTGATCATGGGTAACTAAAGCCACATGAAGTAAAACTGCAGATAAGGGAGGACTACTGTAACTAAGGTACTAGTATAAGAAGTGCTAAAATAGTAACAATAGCTCACATTCATTGACTGTGTTCTATGGGCTACTCCATTCTCTGCAGATACTTGCCAACACACATTGCTATTATTATTATACAGAGCGGGAACTGAAGCACTCAAGGTTTAGTAACTTACCAAGTTCACACAGCTTGGAAGTGCTGGAATAAGAGTTCAAGCCCACGTAGCCAAACTCAACAGCCAAACTTCTTCACCACTATCAACACCCAGTAGTTATGCAGGGTGTGCATCAGAGAATTAAGACTTCAAAAAATAGGGAAGGCTTCACAGAAGTGAACATCATGTTCAGTTTGGAGTAATCTTATTAAGAATGTTTCCTAGCAGTCCATGATGAGCTACAGACTCTCCCTTCCTTCTTTTATTCATTCACAATACTTATTGTGCCCCAACTAATTACAGATGGTCTCCAACTTAGGACAGTTCCACTTGGGATTTTTTGTTTGTTTGTTTGTTTTGGGATGGAGTCTTGCTCTATCACCCTGGCTGGAGTACAATAGTGTGACCTTGGCTCACTGTAACCTTGGCCTCCTGGGCTCATGTGATTCTCCTGCCTCAGCTTCCCAAGTAGCTTGACTACAGGAGTGTGCTACCACATCTGGCTCTTTTTTTGTATTTTTAGTAGAGACAGGGTTTCACCATGTTGGTCAGGATGGTCTTGAACTCTTCACCTCAGGTGATATGCCTGCCTCGGCCTCCCAAAGTGCTGGGATTACCTGCATGAGTCATTGTGCGTGGTCAATTCTTTTACTTTATGACAGTAGAAGTGCAATGCGCATTCAGTAGAAACTGTACTTCTGGTTCCCATACAACCTTTCTGTTGTTCACTTTCAGTGCAATAAATTACATGAGATATTCAACACGTTATTATAAAATTAGTTTGTTTTGTACTAGATGATTTTCCCTAACTATAGGCTAGTGTAAGTGTTCTGAGCATGTTTAAGCAGGCTAGGCTAAACTATAATGTTCGGTAGGTTAGGTGTATTTGATGTATTTTTGACTTTCCACTTATGATAGGTTTAAGAGGCATAACCCTTTCATAAATTGAGTAGCATCTGTATTCCCAAAGGCATACAGAACTGTAAAAAATACAGAAAACAAATTCCTGTGTCAATGGTCTTAAGGTCTAGCAGTGGAGTGTGACAAGGAACACTAAACAAGATAAAGAAGTAGAATAAGTTGGTAAAGAGAAAAAAGCAAAAAAGAGAACAGGAAGTGAATTCATTCATTCATTACAGGGTGAGTGAATCTGGGAAAAGACAGAAACTGGTTTACTAAAGAAATAGCATTTAAATAGGGACCTATAGGAGCCAAGAGGTAACAATCTTGTACTATACTTCTCATTCGTATAAGTTTCCTCACTCTAAGATGTTTATTGCAGCCAAAATCGTACCAATTAATACTCAACCTACTTAAAGGTTTGTTGTGAAGATTAAATGAGAAGACAGGTGCAATGCACTTAACATACTGCCTGCCTTGTAATAAGAACTCAGTGAATGCTATTATACATAATTATTGCTACTGTTTTAATAAAATCATGCAATCAGATATACAATTTATCTCCAGTCCACTGACACTAGGAGACCAAGATAGCCATTTAATATTTGATCACATGTCTAAAAAGCAACTGTTTCTGGAATATATGTATGAAGCATTACAGTTTAGTTCTCATGTACAAGAACACCGCTTACAATAACCTTCCATGATCTAAAAAGGACTGAGGTTGTTGTAACATCAAGGGAGTCACCAAAATAGAGGCAGGACGCCCAGTGCCCAGAGAATGAGTGGGTGTCGGTATAAGGTACACAGGGTCAGCTAGCCTGGTCACAGACTTCAATTTTTGGCAGTCTTGTGCCTATTTTTTGGCTTCATGGAAACTGTTTACTTCTCCTTCTATGAATAGATGATTTCCATAGCTATGGGGTTTCAAAAGGTCGGCAGTGATAAAAAAAAAAAGGCTTAGGAAAAGCTCTCAAATTTTCTGCTACTGTTATGAATTTCTTTATACGAATGTTGATATATGGAAGACAATCAAGCAACGCATGGAAAATCTGCATTCCAAGTCCAGAAGCAGCTCATTCCAGAAAAATTTCCTCAGCTCTTTCCCTAATGATTTAAACACCCATTTTCACTCACTTCTGCAGAAGGACATTCACAGGAAGAGTGTGTGTGAACAGTAGCCTTTATAGCTGGAAGCCACTTTCTTTCTTTACCTAGAATGTTGTATGATCCTTTTTCTTTTTACACATGGAAGAGAGTGGATGCTATTGTTATAATTCTCTCTATTAAGAAATATTAAAATCATAATCTCTTAGTAGATTTTTCCGTTTCAGACCTGCAAACTCCTAAAAACCTAAAAATCTTTGGGCTAAGCACACCAGATGTAATATATTACTGTGTCAGAACTCTTCAGTGTCCTACTTGGCTAAATCATTTTCAAAAATATTTTCTCTTCGGTGATAGAGAGTTCTATACCCATGCCACAAAACCACCAACTGCCTTGGAGCACTATCAATCATGGCTTTATGCTTTCATTCTTCCTTGTTCATAGAAAAAAGTATCTAAAACTTTTTGTGAAAACAAACCTGCTCCCAATTTGTTACTTTTTTGATTTGACAATGTTACCTTTATTGTGTTTTCTGGTTCCCAATGAATACAAAATTAGCCTGAGAGTTTGGATTCATCATCTCTCAGTTGTGATACACTATTGTCAGTATACTTCAACAAACTGGCAATTTTTTACCAGTTTTCATTTCAGATGAATGTGTAAGCAAGGAGTGGTTTATAGTAAGTACCCGAGAGGGTTATGGGATTAGAGTCTCTATCAATGTTTAGCAATAGGACTTGACTCTTGAATACTTTGGGTAAAATACTGTGTGAGTCAAGAGTTCAGGCTAGATGTTACAAGAAGTCCCCTTCCAATCTTGCAGTGCTCAATTTTTCAATCAATAGTAGAATTGTTTTTGAAAACTAGGAGCAGAAGCTGCTGATCCCATACTCAGTCCAGGGTATTATTTTGAAAAGTGAGAAATAATATCACCATCATCATCCAAGAGAGGAAAATATAGGAGTGGAATACAGAATTATTAATAAAATGAAAGGTTTTCATTTTTCCTTTCCAATAAAAAAAAGGGTAATGCCAAAAATATGTCTGAGTTTTAAAAGAGATTTTAAGAGCAGTTTTAGGTTCCCAACAAGATTACACAGAGAGTTTCCATTTATATCCTGTTTCCCTCACACTGGCCCCCAGCCTTTCCCACTGTCAGTCTCCTGCACCAGACCAGTACTGTTGTTATGACTGACAAACCCTTACATCATTATCATCCAAAGGCCATAGTTTACATTAAGTGTTTACAACTCTTGTGTTGTACTTTGTCTGATTTTTTATTTTTGTCTGGACAACAGAAATCATGTTGACAGTTGGAAGAAAGTCCTCAGCTGCCATCTCATGCCCTCTTACCTATCTATTGATGGGCTTTTATCATTTAGGCAGTAGAAGACCAGTCTGAACATGACAAGCACTTAATATGGCTTCATTTCTTCACTCAGACAGAAATTTTTAGTATTTCTTTCACTTACAGCAGCAGAATAGCTGATTCTGAGCACCCCATTTAGCATCAAAGCAGCTTCCCACTTCTTGCTCTACCCTTCAGGTCCCTCATATTGTGCTCTACCTTTTCATTCTTTCTTTTTTTTTTTTTTCCACAGTTTAACACACTTTCTTTTTGAGATGGAGTCTTACTTTGTCACCCAGGCTGGAGTGCAGTGGCGCAATCTCGGCTCACTGCAACCTCCACCTCCCAGGGTCAAGCGATTCACGTGCCTCAGCCTCCTGAGCAGCTGGAATTACAGGCATGTACCACCAAAACCAGCTCATTTTTGTATTTTTAGTAGAGACGGGGTTTTACCATGTTGGCCAGGCTGGCCTCAAATTCCTGACCTCAAGTGATCTGCCTACCTCAGCCTCCCAAAGTGCTGGGATATGGGGATGAGCCACTGTGCCCGACCTTTATCACACTTTCTAATATCTTAGCTATCTATTAGTTTATTGCCTCCAAGTAAGTGGGGATCTTTCGTTGTTCTTCACTGACAAGACCCCAGTACTTAGAACAGTGGATGGCATACAGGTAGACACTTAATAAATATCCATCAAATGAAAGAATGAATGAGGATGCTTTTTCTAAAAGACAGGACATCAGGGAGTGATTCTGGCCACGGTTTGGAGGCCTACTTGGCCATGGCTAACCAAGCCTGGCCAGCACTGGAGGGAGAGGTGCCCAGGTCCTATAAGCTGCTGGTGCTACCTCTGTGTGGCTGGGCTCCTTGGGGTCCCTGCTAGATGAACATGGCCACTCTATCATGTGAACTGGATGGAGTACACAGGAAGCCTTGAGATGAGTGATATGCCGGATTCCACTGCAGTCACACAAGCCCTTGCTCAGCCTGAGCACGTGACCGGAAGAGCATGGTTGTTTCTGGTTGAGTGCAGCAAGAAAAGAGGCATGGAAAAGATGTAACACAAAGTCAGAGACCAGGGGGTTTTTCCCGATGGGCAGGGGGACAGACGTGGTGACCCCAAGGAATATGATTACCACAAGTTTCCCTAATTTTCTGTCATGGACATTCAGATGAAGAAACCAAATCTCAAGTCAGTTTATGAATGCAATCATAAGGATTTTTTTTTTTTTGAGACAAAGTCTCACTCTTGTCACCCAGGCTGGAGTGCAGTGGTGTGATCTCTTGACTCACTGCAACCTCTGCCTCCTAGGTTCAAGTGATGCTCATGCCTCAGCCTCTTAAGTAGCTAGGAATACAGGCGCCCGCCACCATGCCCAGCTAATTTTGGTATTTTTAGTAGAGATGAGGTTTCACCATGCTGGCCAGGGTGGTCTCACACTCCTGACCTCAGGTGATCCACCTACCTCGGCCTCCCAAAGTGCTGGGATTACAGGGATGAGCCACCGTGCCCGGCCCCAGCCAATTTAAAAAAAAAATTTTGTAGAGACAGGGTCTTGCTATGTCATCCCGGCTTGATGATGAGTATTTTTCAGGTGAATTAAAATTCCACAATAAAAAAGGGCAAAAGTAAAAAGGCAAAAGAATTGTGATTTTTTGTTAAACAAATGGATATGGTCAAATGGAACATAAAACAATGAGCTGAGTGAAAGAAAACATTTCCTTTGTTTTAATACACAAGATAAAAGCTTTGGCTATAGAGTGAAAAGAAGGTGGGAAGAGGAGATGAACTGTAACTGAGATAAAAGGGAAATGTAGCAGAAGAAGTCAACCAAAAGGGTCCTGCTACCCTGCAATTTCCTGACATCCAAGTCTGGGATCTGAAAAACGTAACCTGTGTATTATATTATATATGGCATGTTACATTCTGCACTTATTCATACCCATAAAGGGTAACTATGCTATGTTATAAACACTTAATGTATCCTATACATACTATTGGCTTATTTATCCCCAATTCCCCTAGTGGAAAGTAGGCTTCATGTAGGCAAGAACTGTGTTTTGCCCTCGGAAGAGGGCCTGGAGCCAGATAGAAACTCAGTTAATATTGGTTATGTGAATGAATAAATGACAAATAGCCGCTCACCTACCATCTACTTCTCACTTTACTTGAACTTGGAATTACACCATCTTTTATCTTACATGGGAGAACCACGGTATTTCTCCTTTCCTCCCCCAGGTATGTATCCCAGAGTACTATATACAGATTGAGTATCCCTGATCCAAAATGCTTAGGGCTAGCAGTATTTCAGATTTGGGATTTTTTTTTTTGGTGGGGGTTGTGGTAATTTTGGAATGTGTGCATTATTCTTACCTGTTGAACTTCCCTAATCCAAAAATCTAAAATCTGAAATGCTCAATGAGCATTTCCTTTGAGCATCACATCTGCACTCACACTTTTAGAATTTGGAGTGCTTTAGATTTTGGATTTTCAGATTAGAAATACTCATCCTACACATGTAAGGGAAGGGAAGGAGTCAGTGGTGCCATTTTTATTTCTATAGAACCTGTCATACTACACTTAAGGCAATTCATGTTTACAGAGTTTGCCTCTTCATTGTGGTTCCTTAACTATGATCAGATGTTGACACTTCTCCAAGTTGCGGGAAATCAGGGAAGGGCCCTCCTTCCTTCAGCTTTGCGGGGCTTATTTAGCCCTGCTTACAGCAGGGCAGCTCAGCCCTGGTGTCAACACGGCTTCAGCTCCTCAAACAGGAGCTCAGAAGGAAGTCAATAAATGGGCATAAGAGTGCCAGCCACTTCTCAGTGTTAATTCAAGTTCTATGCAACACTGCTCCATTGCTAAATTTCAATAACACATCAGCCTCACTGCCGAATCCTGATCACATGAGCTGGCTCTGTCCGCAGCATAGCCAGAGGTAGAATCAGGACAGCACGACTGCCGAAAGTTTCAGACTAAGTCTAACAAAGGAAACTTTGGACCAATTAAGAATATTGGATTAAGCCCATAAAAAATAAAATCCATGCAGAACTTATTTCAGAAAGAGAATAACATGCATAATAATTACAGAGATTTCTAGTTATACTACCATGCATAATACCAACATAATATTCTAACTTGGGTTTCATTACTTAGAAAATTGTCCGGTTTCTGGAGTCAAGGAAGTATGGATCAAGTCTCAAAAAGGGTATACTCAATGAGTACAGTAATTTATAAAGCAATACAAGTTTTCTAAAATCACATTTTTAAATTCAAGTCTTTGCCAAGTAAACGACCAACAAAATGAGAGCTGCAACTAAATTACAGTGATTATGAAACTCTCAAGTTGTAGAATCCATGTTAAAAAAGCACAGAATTCAATAAAAATGAGTAACTACAAAAGGTAAAACAAATGTGAACATATTTATATTTGGTATATTCTTTTGGAACAACAGTTTTGACTAGTGAGCACTTGAGGTCACTTACATTTTTTTTTTTCTGAATATAATTTTGCATGGCACAACCATCAGCTGTTATACTAGGGACCATTTTTCATGCCTTTACCAGGCGTGATTTAGAGCTAAGCAACAAAGCAAACCTGCATCTTTCTGGAAATTCTGCAAATCTGTTTCTCAGTGATTTGGATGGGCCTGCACCTTATCCCTCAAGTGGGGAATACTGTAATCTCTGCAAAAGAACATTTGCATTCACAGAGCGTCTTTTCTAAAAGCTCTGGTCTCAAAGTTCTAAATATAAAATTAACATAAAACTTGAACCACTGAAGCATGGATTTCTTGTAAATCTCTCATCACTCACATTATTATGATGCTTTCCTCCATTTCCCAACTTCCTATCCCTTCCAAACCCCTCAATCTGTTACCCTGAACTCTCTCTCTCCCAATTCAAGTCAAATCTGGCGTCCATGTTTTGTCTGCTCAGCAGGAGGGTAACTTCAACAATCTCCTGCTTTTTATAAGATCAGTTTATTCCTCCCAATATAATAATTAGTTTCAGATGAACCTGGTTGCTGGCACTCAGCTTGGTTCCACTGTGGTACTAGCAATGAGCAGACACTTCCTGTTGCACTATTTTTTAGAGCAAAGAATCTGGGCACTATCTTAGACCCAGAACAAAACTTTTGCAATTTACTTCTTTAAAATATAGCTGAGTTTCGATAACTAGATTCTCAAAAGAGATCAACTGAAATTATGATGATAGGAATCTTTTCAGTTTACTTTAAAAATGGTTCAGTAAATTACTCCTCCATTTAGCAAGCTATAACAGGTCATCAAGAACACAAATCTTATGAAAATAACCAGTGCTGTATCCTTGCAAACATACAGAGGTTTCAAGTAGGAAGCCAACAGCATTATCTTAACATCTTACAGCTTAATTAGCTTTTAGGAGATAATAAATACAGACAGTAAATAAATACACTGCTTTGGAAATAAGGATATTAGAGGAAGAATTCTAGAAGATCTGTTCACAGTGACACAGAAGAATCAAGCAAGACTTCTTTTTTTTTTGAAACAGAGTCTTGCTCTTGTCACCCAGGTTGGAGTGCAATGGCGCAATCTCAGCTCACTGCAACCTCCATCTCCTGGGTTCCAGTGATTCTCCTGCCTGAGTAGCTGGGATTGCAGGCACCCACCACCACACCCAGCTAATTTTTGCATATTTAGTAGAGACAGTTTCACCATGTTGGCCAGGCTGGTCTCAAACTCCTGGCCTCAGCCTCCCAAAGTGCTGGGATTAAAGGTGTGAGCCGCTGCTCCTGGCCACAAGACTTTTTTTTTTTTTTAATTGGGCAGAGTCTCGCTCTGTTGCCAGGCTGGAGTGCAGTGGCGTGATCTGAGCTCACTGCAACCTCTGCCTCCCAGGTTCAAGTGATTCTCCTGCCTCAGCCTCCTGAGTAGCTGGGACTATGGACACATGCCACTATGCCCAGCTGATTTTTGTATTTTTTAGTAGAGATGGGGTTTCACCATGTTGGCCAGAATAGTCTTGATCTCTTGACCTCGTGATCTGCCTGCCTCGGTCTCCCAAAGTGCTGGGATTACAGGTGTGAGCCACTGCACCCGGCCAAGACATTTTTTATAAACAGAATGATCAAGACAATCTACAGGAAGCACAATCAAAGCAGGGACAGTCTCGGGTGAAAGGGAAGTTGCCACAGTTTTCCTTCATGTCTCCCTCATGCCTCCTATCAGTCCCTGCACATTTGGACTCATTAATTTAGTACCAGTTGTGGAGCCATCTGTGAATGTTTTTATCATCATAACCTTAGGTTATCCCATTTATAAATCCCAGCAACCCCTGAGCTATGCTTTCAGGTGTGGGTTACTTTGATGCATATACATGCTTTGAGGCTGTGAATTATGGAGTACCTCTTAGTGTCTTCAAGTCTTTTTATAAGTGAAAGCAATCTCCTCTCTTCTTTATCACACAACAATATGATTTCATATGGTTTATCTTACCTTCACATGTATGGCCATCTGCAGAGATTGAGAAACCCTGCTGGCAGACACAGTGAAAAGAGCCCTCTGTGTTTAGGCACTCCCCTTGAGGACCACAGAGCCCTGGATGTTCACATTCATTAATATCTGTAATTTAAAAGAGAGTCTTAAAAACTTGAAAAACATTGGTTTTTTCATATACCTCTATAGAACAGATGATAAAGAAATGTATTATGATATGGCTGGACATTTATTTAGTGGCCCAACTATATCATTTGTCCATAGACCACAGGACAAGCTGAATTATGAGAGAGAAACTATTTAGGTTGACCAAGGAAATACCCAATGTTCAACCATTTTTGACCTGCAAAAAAAGCAATTTCATAGGTTCAACCCAAAACTACCCTTATCTTAGACATATAGCGGCTTGAGGAATACTCCGTAACTCTGAGAGATGCTCTCCACTGGTGAGAATGCTGCGTCCTCCTTTGTTCTCTCCCATTGCCATGCACACAGTTGTTAAGAGTCTGTAGTACCTTGCTATGTTCCTGCCTATCCATCCCTAGGATGTAGGCTTCTTAAGGGCAAGGCTAGACACGTTTTATTTATAGTATTTGGCTCATAAACAGCACTTCGCAAATGTCTGGTGAAAATGTAAATGAAATAGACTCCAACCTATAACTCACTGGAAATGGGTAATAGAAATAAAATACAAGTAAAAGAAGGCCTAATTTATTTATTTTAGAGACAGGGTCTCACTGTTGCCCAGGCTGCAGTGCCGTGCAAGATCCCAGCTCACTGCAGTCTCAAACTCCTGGGCACAAGTAATCCTCTCTCTTCAGCTTCTCAAGAAGCTGGCACTAAGGTACTGGTCCCATGCCTGCCTAATTTTTAAAATTTTTTTGCAGAGATGGGGTCTCACTATGATGCCTAGGCTGGTCTTGAACTCCTGCCTTCAAGTGATCCTCCTTGGCCTTCCAAAGTGCTGCAATTACAGAGGTGAGCCACCATGCCTGGCCAAGAAGGCCTTTTAGACCATGGAAATTCATATTTGCATGGCTTTCCAATGATGAAGTCAGTGAATGACAGCTTAATACAGTGCCTACCACGCAACAAAGGGTCAACAAGCAGTAACTACTATTATAAAGGCTCATGGGCAGATCATGCCATAAACTTGTGTTGTCCAATTTATGCTCAGTTTGTCCTCACTGTGAGTAATTGTGCTCCCCATGGCCAGGGTCATGGGGTACTTCCAAGCATTGATAACACATGGACTGTAAGGAAAATGCTCTTTGAAACCAGTTCTAATTATATTGGCTAACAGTACCCAAAACGACAACATAAGGCACCTAGAGAAAGGTTCACCTATTCTCAATGGTTCTGATACGCAACTGCCTAATTGTTGGTTTATTCAGCTATGTCCATCATGACACTGATGGCTCCCTGAGAAGCTATCTCAATTGAAAAGCTCTGAGTTCCCAATGCCTATTGAGTACATTGACAGGGTCATATGAATGTTTGTCCCCCACAAGATTTCTCAGTTATTTTCCTTCTCTACTAACTGAATGGTGACTGGTGAAGGTTCTTTTAGTTAATTGGGATCATAAAAATGATTACATGTCCTTAGCAGCAGCATTCAGGTGGCATAGCTCTACTAAAGTCATTTTCTTATCTTGTAGGCCCTCCCTTTATCAGTTACAAAAGAGGTCTTCCATACAAGAACCCACATGAATACTGCAAATCTTAATAAGAATAGGGAAAAGGTACAGATTATATGTTCTTCCTATTGGCTGCTAGAACATGGTTGGCCACTGACCCAGTGGTCCTCAATAAAGTCATCTCTTTCCCTACAGCCAGCATCTCCTGAGGCTCTTCTTTTTGACTTGCTGATCTTCCTGTGCAACAGAAAATCTAACAATTATTGATTTAACCATCTTCCTTTATTAATCCTGAACTCTTTGCCCTTCTATCTGCCACATAATTCACATTATTTGGCCTGCCCATTGCTGAATCAAAATAAGAAATCAAGCAGGAATTACTCATACTCTCTTAACAATTCTATTCTTGTTACTGTCACTAATTTTTGGATATTTCAAGGAAGGTCAATGAATCGTTTTCTACTTACATATTTCTCAATATGATTTTATTCTGTGAAATTCTTTACTTCTTTTATAAAAATCTTTGATATTGTCTGTTTTCCACCTATTGATACTACCTTAGATTGACCATCTTTCTTGAATTTTGACCTCCTTTTAGTCCTCAGATCCATTCTTTATTTCCAACCTGCTGCCCAATAAACCTCTATCTGAGGAAGAAGGCTACCGGTATGAAGTTACACTGGCCTGGGGATCAAGCACAGGACCTATATCCATCTTATTAAACCCTAGCACTACCTGACACCCCTCTTCTTACCCTTCTTATTTTATCCTATGCCTCGGTGTGGTCCTTTAAATACTACATGCTTTGCAACTTTGCCTAGGGAATAATGTGCACAAAGTTTCTGCATCAATAAAGTCACTGATTAACAAGTAATTGTCTAAAAAGTTTGATGAAAGGAACTGAAGATGAATTCCTAGACTTTTTTTTTTTCCAGGAAACTGCTAAGAAAGAACAACATGAATATTTGGAACTAGGGAAACATATGCATTCAATTTGGATTGTACTTATTGAGGCATTTCTGAACTATGCTGCTAGTAACTTCGAGCTGAAAGCCAGACTATTTAAGTTGGGTTTCTTTCATGGGTCCGCGATTCCACAGAAATTCATAACTTGGCATGCATAAATCAAAACATGAAACTGAACTGCATTTTGAATCTCAAATGTATCCTGCCACATTTCTAAAGAGACTATTAACATGGAATTTCCATATTGTCTGTATATGATCATCAGTTTTGTGTGGGAAAGAAAATCTTAAACATGCTTCCAACTGAAAATGCTTTACTGAATACAGAAGTATTTTCAGAACATTAGGTAAAGTTTAAAGTTTATCACACACTGTTATTCAAACATGTCCATGGTTATTAGCATTGCCATCAATTATATTTTCAGATTTTAAACAAACTCTGAAATCTACACCTTTCTACAGAATGCTGACATGATCAAGGGATTAGAGAAAAGTAGGCTACTAACTTCAGGCAGAGTGAAAGATCACAAAACTGCCTCCAGTGACAGAGTGAAAAGAGATAATTCAAAACGACGTGAGTATACACGCCATCATATACAGCTTTTAACAGGAGATGGTGGGGGATAAAAGAGATTCACAGACACTATTCTGTAAACAGTATTAAGGCCTACTTCAGAAATGCTTCTCATTTATTTAGATTTACATTTTTCAGACATATTAACTTATTCTGGAAAAGAGGAATAAATGTGACAGAGAATGAAGTCAATTTAATAATTATTGAGTCAACAAAACCCCATGTGTTTGGAGTAATCACATATTTGAGGGGTGATATCAAACCACAGATACACATTTAGCATACTGAGAGAATAGAATAGTGCAATTAATGAATCAGATAACTAAATTAGTTCTGTGTGATTTAACTCTAGAAGCTAAATTTATGTAATATGAAATCTTGGTCCATTTATATTAAGATTTGGTTTTGCCTGTATTTCGCCAAAAGAAATTGTGATGAGAAGAATTAGAAAATATACTTATAAGCCAAAAAGCCTACAATAAAAACAAGATTCAGGGTTTGGTCTTTTCCGTGTGCGTGTGCGTGTGCGTGTGCGTGTGTGTGTGTGTGTGTGTGTGTGTCTTCGCATTTTCATATAAATCAAGATTCATTTGGTTAAAAGGTAACTGTCCCAAAATGCAAATATTCTCATATATATTTATAATTCAAATGTTCCTTCTCTATTGCATTAAATCTAAGCACATTTAATTTCTGCATTAAAAAAACTGAATTTCACCTTATTGCATCAGGATGGTGAATAAATACAAGATCTCAAATGAGAAATCTTGCAGTTTTTAAAATATCTGTCTTGGGTTCACATCAAGTACAGGAAGGTGTATATTTAAATCTTGGAATCAGCAAAGGAATTAATTTTTAAAAACCTTGTGTTCAAAGTTTTATGTTTTTCCTATCTCTGACACATGGCTGGGTGTGACTGGTAATACAGATGTACAATATAATTCCAGTGCCATAACTTAGAGAGTAGACACCATCTTATCCTACAAGAATACTGTTATTTGGAACATGTGAGAGGAGATATAACTTATGGCATTATTTTTAAAAAGCCATACATATTCAGTAATAGTGGATAAAAGGTAACTCTAACAATTTTTTTATTTATTTGTGCTTTGGGATACACTACACAGTTCTATAATGGTAGAGAAACAATAAGAAAAAATAGTATTTGTCAGGTATCAGAAATAAATAGATATAAAGGTAAATATAAGTGTGAATTTTCAGTGGGAAAATATAGATGTGGGTTTACTAACACTGGTAAATATAGGAAAGCTTTTAGGGCAAGTCAATTTTGGGATACAGAATATAGAACATTTAATTTTTTTAGCCATGGTATCGAAATGACTCAATGGGGTGCTTAACTTCACTGTCTTCTTTCTTTTGGCTATAAATGTAACAATTAAGTGGTATGGCAGCACTTTGAAAAAATATAAAATTCCCTTTCTCATGATTTTGACAGTTCTAGACCAGCCTGGCCAAGATGGTGAAACCCCATCTTTACTAAAATTAACTGGACGTGGTAGTGGGTGCCTGTAATCCCAGCTACTTGGGAGGCTGAGGCCGGAGACTCACTTGAACCTGGGAGGTAAAGGTTGCAGTGAGCCAAGACTAAGCCACTGCACTCCAGCCTGGGTGACAGAGCAAGACTCCATCTCAAAAAACAAACAAACAAAAACAAAAAAAGCAATGTGGGATACTGGATAAAAACAGAGAGTCAGAAAAAGACAGTTCAATATCACCTATGAGACAAAATAAAATATGCCCATAAAAGACATAAAAAAGCTGTAAGATAATTTTGAATCCAGTACCAAGGTTATGGCACAGAAGGAAGAGCAAAGTACAGATGATCTCAGCATGGAAGTACTCAGAGTGAGGACATGGCTCTGACCTGTATGAGTTTCAGCTGACAGCATGCTGGACAAAGCAACACCCTCCTGCACTTGATGCAGACCCAAGACAGGTATTTTAGTAATAAAATTGACATAGATTATTTACATATAAATCACTTGGCAAAACCACAGACTATCGTCAGGAAGCATGGCAGAATTGAAGAATTACGTAAATAATGTCTGGGGATAAAAAGAGTGAGAAATACCTTGACATGCTTTATTGTCATCTAGCTGGAATCCATCCGGACAAGTACAATCATAGGACCCCGCAGTATTAATGCAGTCTCCTCTCTGGCAAACACTCTTGTCCTCCAAGCATTCGTTGATATCTAAAAACCAATGTAAAATTTTTAAAAGACTAAGTAAACCACATATCAGAAAGTTAAGACATTTCTCTTACATGTAAAGGTGCACTACTTTACGTCATTTATAATACATAATTTTAAGTACATGACAACTTTTTAAATTTTTTAAAAATAAAACATTTTGAAAGGCTTTGCACTTTAGTAAAGAAGTGGAACTTTTTTTTTTTTGAGACAGAGTTTTACCCGGTCACCCATGCTGGAGTGCAGTGGCGCTATCTCGGGGCAATCTCTGCCTCCCTGATTCAAGTGATTGTCATGCATCAGCCTCCTGAGTAGCTGGGATTACAGGCACTCGCCACCATGTTCAGCTAATTTTCGTATTTTTAGTAGAGATGTGGTTTCACCATGTTGGACAGTCTGGTCTTGAACTCCTGACCTCAAGTGATTCACCTACCTCAGCCTCCCAAAGTGTTGGGATTATAGGCGCAAGCCATTATACCTGGTCAAGAAATGGAACTTTTAAACATCAAATGAAATTAAATGGAAGAGGAAAAGTGAAACTTCTGTAGCAAATAATAACTTACTTGATTATGTTTTGGTGATGATAAAGATTGAAAATACTTCAAAAACACTTATTAAGTATATCTTGAGCAACACTTGATCTATTTATACAAGCTCCCGTATTACACGTTATAGAAAAAAATTTAAAGGGTTTTAGCATGGTCTTTGCCCCCAAAGAGAAATGTTTGTTCAAAGAAACAAACTGTATTGTAAACATAAACTATTATATTGTTTTATAAGTCTAAACCAATGTAACATAAGAATTGTCACCAAATATAATTATCTGTCAAAATAATAGTATCAACTTTAGGGGTCATGTATGTTTAGACAAAGAATATCATAAAGTTTAAAATAAAACTTGTGTATAAAAGAAGCATATTTGTAAATTTACTTATGGTAAATTTCACAATAGGGGAGAATATGGGGGAGTCAGAGGAAGAAGAACTTTTGAACAGAAGAACAGCAAGAGCAAAAACCTAGTTTAAATGACTTATTCAGCAGCTGTAACAAAGAGGTTTAAGGTAGCCTGGATTTTAAAAAATGTATATAATCATAGCATATGCGCAACTAAAAGTGGTATACATAACCAATAATGAGTTTTTAAAAAGTCTGTCAGGATGTAAGACAATTAATGACCCCCCCTTGACCACATGAACGCCGGGCAGAACTTTCCCCAGGGCTGCTGATTACCACGTTTACCCCTAGTCAAAGCTCATTATTCCTAATGCACTCCACTAGCCCCTCTTCTGCTGTGTCTGTGAGGATTGAAGTTATTAGCACTGAAGAATGCTAAGGAATAAAACCTTCTTTGATTTCTCAGAATTTGGCATTTTGTGGCACTTCTTGCAAATAATTATAATTGCTGCCAAAATATGAAAGATTCCAGGAAGAAGTGAATATGGAGACTGTGGCCATCTGTCTACATGCCCCGCTGTCTGGTTCAAGTACAGTAATACCACATTTCATTTTTCTCATAGAACCCAATCAACCAATTAACTGGCTTCTGTACTATTCACAGGACAAATAAAAGAGAAATAAGAGAGCACCTTACCACTTCCTTCTATCAAATAAAAACAAGTTATTATAATGACCGTTCACCCAGAATTAAAATGTTTCCGGGGACTGACCCTAAAACATAAAACACACGTGATGTGACTTTGCTTCAATTAAAGTAGGTTCTCACTTTTTCTTTAGTATGTTTTTCTAGCTTTAATGAAGTATAAGGTCCATAAAATAAATTCATCTATTTAAGAGTCAGCTCAATGAGTTCTGACAAATGTACCCACATCCTTGGGACCACCCCAGTCCAGGGATAGGCATTTCCATCCCCAACTCATTCCCTCTCATTCCTTTTGTGCTTAGGGGCTTCTTCCTCTAGGCCTAATAGTTTTGAGATTCACCCAAGTTATTGTGTGTATCAGCAGTTCTCTCCTCTTTATTGCTGGGTAGGATGCCATTGGATGAATGCACCATACTTTGTTTACTCATTCTCCTTCTGATGAGCATTCTGGGGGATTTCCATTTGGGCCATTGTGAATAAGGTTTCTATAAACATCTCTATATTCATAAGTCTTTGGGTAAACACATGCTTTTACCTTTTTTGAGCAAATACCCGGGAAAAGGATGCCTGGGTCATGGGGTAGGGTTATATTTAACTTTTGAACAATTGTTTTCTAAAGTGGCTGTAGAAATTAGATTCCTACACGTAATGTAGGAGAACTCTGATTGTTCCACATTTATTCTAATAGCTCCACAACTATTCTAATGGGTATAGATAATCAGTTTTTACATTAACCTTTCTTTCTATGCTTTGTAGGAAATAAAGATAATGAAGCGAGAAGCAGCATATTTGATCAGTGGCATTATATTAAAAACTCTTGGTCTATTTATTCAAAAAAGATCATAGAGAATCCTAATATAAATTTCTGCAACAAGAAAAATGCTTTGTAACCTATATGTTTGCCTCAACAAAATGGAAGCATGTTGCTCTATTCATGCTACTGGTTTTTTTTTTTTTTTTTTTTTTTTTTTTTTTGAGACTAACTCTCACTCTTTCACCCAGGCTGGAGTGCGGTAGTGTGATCTTGCTCACTGCAACCTCTTCCTCCCAAGTTCAAGCGATTCACCTGCCTCAGCCTCCCTAGCAGCTGGGATTACAGGCACCTGCCACCACGTCAGGCTAATTTTTGTATTTGTGGTAGAGATGTTGGCCAGGCTCACATGAGTTGAACTCCTGACCTCAACTCCTGGCCTCCCGAAGTGCTGGGATTACAGGCGTGAGCCACCGCACCCAGCCCTATTCATGATACTTTAAAGTAATTCGATTTTCATTTATTTTCAAAATCTAAGAAAAGTAATGAATGTGAGGGAAAAGAGCATTATTTTAAGTGTTTATAAATAATTGTATACATTAGAAAACTGACCATATGCTAGGGTTAGGTTTAGTTTAATTTTTTCTTTCTTTTTTTTTTTTTTTTTTTTTGCAAGGCCTTTATCTGGCTTCAATGCAATAAAAAGTAGGTTAAACGTTGAGAGAGCCCAGCATGGGATTGTTTTGTACCACCACTTGGGGTAGCGTGAAAACATCTATTTTTCTTAGAAGTTGAGTAACAGGTTTTAGGGCAGGAATAGTGAATCGATGTCATCTTTCTATCAAGACTGAGCTTTTGAGGTCACCAACAGCTTGCTAAAAATCCCACAGTTAACTTTTGGTCCTTCTGTTACCTCACAATAATATGACACAATTCATCACTCTCTCCCTCCTTGAAACACTGTTCTCTTGGATTCTGGTTTTTCTCCTTCTTCACTTGCCACTTTTTCCTCAATCTCCTTTACAGGTTCTTAGCCCAGGGTCTCTCTCTTTTCTAGCTATACTCATTCCCAATCAATTTCATGGCCTAGAACTCACCCCTAAATTCCAAATGCATAATAGGTCCAACTGCTTTTCAGATACCTTCCTTCGAATACTGATCTTGGGTATTGAAAATGGAAAGTATCCACGTGAAGCCCTTCATGTCTCCACATAGCCTGTTCTACAGACTGCTATCTCCTCCATCTACACCTGCTATTCCTTTGAAATTAATACTCTACCCGTGAATAATTAAATGTTATCATCGCAGGGAAGCCTCTACTTGCCTCTTCATTTAAAATCACCACCCTCCCTCAGCACTCCCCATATACCTCACTGTATCTTCTCTGTAAAATTTATTGCCATTTAACAAACTATATATTTTACTTATTTATCATGTTTTGTTATCTCTCAAACTACCATGTAAGCTAAACAAGGGAAGGAATTTCTGTTTGGTTTATTGCCCTGTGCCTAGAACAGTGCCTGGCACAAGTTCCACACTAAAATATTTGAATGAATATGTAAGTTAATGTATGAATGACTCTGATTTGGAAAGAAATACCAGAAAGAAATACCATCCCACCTTTCTACCTTTTTAAAATTTTGTCCACAAATTGATGACCAAGAGCAAAGGGCCACAGAGAGAAAGGGAAAGACACAGTAAGTAATGAGTCATCTTCTCAGGCTTTGTAAGGGACTGCAGGAAGCGACCTTAGTGAGGAGTTGGAGAAAGATTAAGGTAGACAAGGGATTAAAGATTGTGCTTGGAGGGAACCAGTCACAGACAGAGCCTTTGAAAGCTGAGATGCTCAAGGCCCCTAAGAACCAGGACAACTGAGGCACCCTCATTATCACAGAATGAGTGGCTACCGAGCATGCTGGAGTCAGCAGTGCACACAGGCAAGCACAACACTTGGGATTCTGACTCCATGAGGAGGCCAACAGGATGACAGGACAATACTGTAAGAAAACAGGATCTTTGCCAGAGCTATTAGGGGAAAATTACACATGTAAACATAAAAGCCAACGAGAAAGATAGCTCTTTCTTGAACAGCTGTGAGAGGCATGTGAACAGACACAGCTCAGTTAATTATGGCTAAATATCACTGGGGAGGGTCGGAAACATTGCTAGTTGGGAATTAGCAGGCTGAAGTGCTAACGTAGTTTCAAAGGGAGCTCTGAATTAGTTAGATGGACCACAGTCCTATTTATAACCCAGTACACCAGGGAAACTAGTCCTGACTTTAAAAGGGCCTGATTACATAACCCAAAAGAAGCTTTCTTATGGAACATAAGCATAACTTATATACATTAATAATGAAGAACGAGTTTGCTAAATGTTTTTGACTTTTCATGCATGAATGTTTTTGGAATAAAAACCTTACACTTCTATTAAGATGTTTACACATTAAAGCAGACAAAGCAGAGGAACATGCCCTGGGATGAACATCAATTACTCAAGACTTAATCAATGGTGCAGTTCCTTCTTGGCTTGGCCAGGAATCAGGACAGAAGAGATGCTGATGGTCATTTGAGGTTTTCAGTGCCCTAGCACAGGGGTCTTCAGTCCCTGGGTCATGGACTGGTACAGGTCTGTGGCCTGCTAGGAACCGGACCGCACTGCGGGAGGTGGGCAGCAGGGAGCAAGCGGTACCCCGACCTCCGCCTCCTGACAGATCAGCAGCTGCATTAGATTCTCACAGGAGGGCAAACCCTCTTGTGAACTGTGCATGTGAGGGATCTAGGTTGCATGCTCCTATGAGAATCTAACTAACGCCTCATGATCTGAGGTAGGACAGTTTCATCCTGAAACCATCTCCCCGAACCCCGCCCAGGAAAAAACTGTCTTCCATGAAACTGGTCCCTGGTACCAAAAAAGTTGGGACCTCTGCTGTAGCAAATCCTTTACCCGTTACTTAGTTCTAGAACAGATTCTTCCATGAATGACTCCTTCCAACACGACCGACCCTCCCACCTTGGGATGCCACTACCTTGAATCATTATCACTTACCCATGTATTAGAGAGTTCCTAAAACACAACTTTTTCATACATAGTCATATCTTATCACTTATCTGACCTGTTTCTCAATAGGGTGTGTGTGTGTGTGTGTGTGTGATTATTATTATTATTTTTTTTTTAAGACAGTCTTGCTGCGTCACCCAGGCTGGTGCAGTGGTACGATCTTGGCTCACTGCAACTTCCGCCGCCCAGGTTCAGGCCATTTTCCTGTATCAGCCTCCTGAGTAGCTGGGATTACAAGCACTAGCACCATGCCTGGCTAATTTTTGTTTTGTTTGTTTGTTTGTTTGGGATGGAGTCTTCTTGCTCTGTCACCCATGCTGGAATACAGAGGCATGATCGCAGCTCACTACAAGCTCTGTCTCCCAGATTCATGTGATTCTTCTGCCCCAGCCTCCCAAGTAGCTGGGAATACAGGTGTTTACCACCACACCCAGCTAATTTATATATTTTTTAGTAGAAACAGGGTTTCACCATGTTGGTGAGGCTGGTCTCAAACTCTTGACTTCAGGTGATCCATCCACCTCAACCTCCCAAAGAGTTGGGATTACAGGCATAAGCCACCGCATCTGGCCTCAATGGGTATACTGATTACCACTTTTCATAGGTATAATTAACTCTTTGAGGAACATTATCGCGTTAGGATAAAATCCTAGAAGTTGATTTACTGATAAGGCCTTTAAAACGCTGCCAAAATTGCCTTCCCAAGGGTTGAGTCATTTTACACTTCCAGCAGCAGTAGAATATGGGGACTCAGCCACTTGTGACTGCTTGTGCCAAGTTCTCTGGTCAGAAATGTAGGATACTGTAAATGACAATGGATCTTTCCCAATCGACTGGCCTGGGAGTGAAAAAGGATTTGGGGCTGCTGAAATGCGTGTCATGAAACCATTCACCAAAAGGCTCATCCACTTCTCTCAAACGTGGGGTTCAGACTCTCCTTCAAACACTCTGACCCTAAATGGGAGACAAAACCCTGCCAAAACTGATGTTGCCGGTTTCACAACGGACAGGATGTAAATGCAATGAAGCCTCAGGTGGGCTGGGAAAAAGCTTGTTACTTAGGGGGACAATGAACAAGGTCACAAGTGACAGACTGGTGGTAAAAGTGAAAAAGAAGCCCACTGGTAGAAGACATTCCCCTCTCCATACGTAGGTCTGGCTCAGTCTTCCAACCACTTCAGAGAGCTTGTTCACCAAGTAAGTGGTCAAAGTGGTTAACAACCACCCAATACTGTACATGTGGGCTATCTTTCAGAAATGTTTTATGCAAAAAGCTAAAAACTGAATTGAAGTTAGGCTCTGAAAAACCCTCTAATTACCTGGAAAATTAAGCTGTACTTACTTATTTGGAACATTTGGAAGTTGATTCTGCATAAACAAGGTGTTACAGTTCAGAACTATGCATCCAGGATAAACCATCTATAGCTGGTACAGTTAAACTGATTCTTTTATGCCTTTGGCTGGCACAAGTCTAAAAGACAGCTCCAAGCAGTGCAAAGAAAATCTGGACTCTACTCCCTTGTTTGAATTATTCGTGTGACCCCAGGGAAGACACTTTGCAGGGAACTAATGAACGTCTTCACTATGAAATCAAGAGGTCAGGCTCAAAGACAGAGGCTGAGATGATGACTAGATTTCCCTCTGATTGGGGCATTTTATGATTCTGAAATCAGGTGCCATTCTTACCTTCGCAGTGGTCTCCAAGGCCAGAAGCTCTGTAACCCTGGTCACACACACACAGGAAAGAGCCCTCAGTGTTCCTGCACTGCCCATGAGCACAGAGATGACGGTGCTGGCATTCATCAATGTCTATGAGCAACAGAATACAAAGAAACTATAGAAGTGGTGCTTAAAAAACACTCAATCAGTTTCAACTTGGTCAGTGTAAATTCTAGAAAGACAATGTTGATACAAGTAATGGCCATCATATATTGTTGCTTTTGTAACAATATCTCAGACTTTTTTGCTTATCAAATATTCAGAGTATACATGAAAACATGGCTATTGTTTCTTTTTTCTTTTCTTTTTTTTTTTTTTTTTTGAGACAGAGTCTTGCTCTGTCGCCCAGGCTGGAATGCAGTGGTACATTCTCAGCTCCCTGCAACCTCTGCCTCAGCCTCCTGAGTAGCTGGGATTACAGGCACCCACCACCATGCCTGGCAAATTTTTGTATTTTTAGTAGACACAGGGTTTTACCATGTTGGCCAGGCTGGTCTTGAACTCCTGACCTCGTGATCCACTCGCCTCGGCCTCCCAAAGAACTGGGATTACAGGCTTGAGCCACTGTGCCTGGCCGGATATTGTTTATTTATCAAATAATTGACCTTATACAGTGTGGATTCTGTTCTTAAATAAGAAATGATGTTTGCTCTCAAGTACTCTGGGCACTTGTGGTTGACACAGGTGAGATAATAACATCTTCAAGTTCAGGAAGCATATACTTATTGGGAAGGGAAGTATTTCCATGTGAAATTCAATGAAATATTTCTTTAAAAGTCTAAGGTCAATCCTAGCAAATCCAGAATCTTCACTATCACCTGCAGGAACAGAACATATTTTGCAAACTTTGTCTCTAAGGGGGACATTATTACAGTTTTACTGAGAAGTCTTCTTTAGCGATTTTTTTAAAAGGCAAAAATTTTTCAATGTTAAATACAAAATTAAGGTTATTAACATTCCACAGCATAAAGCAGCCCGATATATTGACTTTCTAATTGCTGAAATTCAAGTACATAAAACCTTTAAATTAAGTGTTTCAATGGAAATTATCTTCTGTAGTGAAGAATTACACAGAGAGCAATAACTTTTCTTCCTAATACTAATGCCTAACCATTGATTGCTAATGCCATAGGTTTTGAAATTTAACTGTCTTCCATCTTGTTTTCTTGACTTTCCTAACTGATGTTTAAATCCCTGACTTTCTGGCACTATACCGCAATCATCTAGGTAATTTTTAAAAGGTACGCTCACTTGATTGAACGTACATTTTTTTCAGACCAGGTGCTTTATGCTGAAGTTTCAGTAGTTCACGTTACCACACTCTTACCTTCACACTGGTCTTTAGCTGCCGACAGCTGGTACCCCTGCCCACAGGTGCACCTGAAGGAGCCCTCAGTATTTTTGCACTGCCCATTTATGCAGAGATTCCCTTGCTGACATTCATCAATATCTGAAAACAAAACAATGGCATTTTTTCTGAAAAAGAGACTACCCAGGAGAATGCAGTGTTCCCTGCAATGCATTCTGGGGTTATTGCTACAAAAATAACAGTACTTCTTATGTTTGACACTACACACTTTAGTATGTATCCCTCCACCCATGCTGCTGTATGAACCTCAGTATACTGATCTACAGAATAGAGATAACTACAAATAGCCAGTAAATCAATAAGCTACTTATAATAATCATACTCCTCACCATCAATCTCTTGAAATGCAACATGAAATATTTTACAGTTGCAAACAGAAGGCAGAACCTGAAGCAAACACAATGGTGCTCAGACAGTTCGTAGACCTGTTTAGCTGCATGAAAGAAGTCGGAAGCAAAACTCTACCAGGAATTTGAAAAACAAAACCAAAAACATAAGCGGTTATGGAAGGAAATGGATAATTCTACTTTATTTAGAAGTTGAACTATAAGGCCAAACAGTTGTATAAAGAACCCTGGCTCATTTTCAAAGTAACAAAGAAAGCCAAGAGAAATGGCAGTATTAGGGTGACTGCTGGAATACCAAAGGAGAAAGTGGTAAGTGAGGATTTTTAAATGTGCTTTGACTGAAGATAAAACCACTAACTGAGAAAGAATATAATTCTTAATAAGTGGCCTAGAAAATGTCATGTCTACGAAGTTAGATAACTGCAGTAAAGGACTGGCTTCATCAACAACTTAAACACTTCTGATAGGAGTAGAGTTTTCCAGATGTTTTTGTTCGGCCATTATATTGGTCTGACCCAAGCAGATAATTCTGTCTTGCCTTGTCAGTGCAAATACAGCCTCCGAATGTTCTGCTGAATGGCTAGCCAACTTATAAGAGTTTATGATTATTAAAACAAGGTGGGTATTACTGATCTTCATCGCCTACATGACAGGTTTGTTGTAAAGATTACCAAAGGGAATAGATACAAAACACATTAGCCCTATACTCAGAGGGGGAGAAAGGAGCCCTAATCTAAACAGAGTAATAAATAAAATAGGGGGATTTGCTTTTTAAAAAGCATGTCCTATAGATCAATGTATGACTGTTATTTTCTTCCAAAATCATCTCACTTAAAATGCATCTAAAAGTGTTTGCCAGGAAAACTCAATAAACTGTATAGGCCTTTCACTCAAGCATTGTTAACAATGACCTGTTTCCTCTGATCAAGTTTCATTTCTTAACCTCTAATGGGGCATTAATCTTTTAAATTTATTCAGATATAAGCAAGTTATCAGGTTATCCCTTCATGAAAGTTGAAATTGCTATTGAAATACTGAAATGGTTTCCTGAATAGCTCATACAAAGTATTAATGTAATTAGAGTTCAAAAATTTCATATTTAATTTTTCATAGGAATTTAGTTGATTAAAAATGGTGGTTTCACCAATTGTGTTATTAGTCTCTTTTATTTATAAATAATTTCTGGCTGCCAACTACTGCCTGTTCATAGAGAAATTAAACAAGCTAAGTTTCATTTTAAAGATTATTTTATACCTTTCAAACACTCTCTCTTAGCTTTAGGAATGGTCGGCAGCAAAGATCAGCCTACATCATATTTTCTGTTAGCACATTCTATGAAATACTTGATATGTCAGTTCACGAACCGAAGACCAGCAATAGCCCTTGTAGCTGGCTGGATCTCACAGAATGTCTGACAACATTTTTAGTGCTTTGGACTCTTTTTGACTTTCTCATAGATGACAACAAGTTAAGCACTCCCATGTGAAGATGTCTGCAGCAGAGATATACCCTCCATTCCAAGTACTGTTGGGGTATGCCAGACCTCTTATGTAACTTACTCATTTATGATGCTAAGAATGTCAGGAGTAATTCATGACAAGTCATGACATATACACTTGGAATAACTTGAGGCAATACAGTTATCTTGAACAAGGTGATCTTTGGGTCTTTAAAATGACCAAAGGGAACAAAGATAGATTAACTCTAGAGATAAAAAAATTTTTTTTTCTAACGAGTGATAAAATTTCTGAGCTAAAAGAAAGCTTTCTAATAAAAGAGGCACGCTGGACAAATGTGTTCTTTCTTTTGTGCCAAGAATATCACACACACCTGATATGTGAAAGTATACCTGACATTATGTGACGACCAGAGCCTTTCACCTCTGTGTTCTTCTTCCCAAAAGCCCATGGCTCCAGTTTAATCATGAGAAAAACATCAGATGATCCAGACTGGGGACAAGCTACAGGATTCTGGGCTATACTTTTTAAGACAGACAAGAGCTTGAAAACTAGGGAGAGATTCACTGGGGAGACAAGACAACTAAATGCAATGTCGCATCCTGGATTGGATCCTGGAACAGAAAGAGGACGTCACTGGAAAAACTTGTGAAATCAAAATAAAGTCTAGAGTTTAGTTTAAAAAGAAAGACAGTGTACCAGATCCTGGCTGTGACGTGTAGAGGCTGTGTGAGCTTTCTCATCTGCAAAAATAGGGGAACAATAATGCTTCCTACTAGAGCTGATAAGTGGATTGCATGAAATTATACAGGGACAGAGATCACATGGGAAGAGTTAATGCATCCCAGACTGTAATGGGGAGATGCCATTAGAATCACAGTAGAGGGCAAGGTTAAATGCCAAGTGGAAGTAATAGCCCTTCTCACCTCTGAGCTTTGGCATGTGCTGCTTCCTCTGCCTGCCAAGTTTTACTCCCCTTTGTATTCAATGCTTTAAAACCTAGTTCAAATAGTAACACCTTCGTGAAGCTTTCCCAGAAGCAAACAAGCAGAGTTTGCCACATGCTTCTTGCTTTAACAAACCTTTGTCTATGCCTCTAATTTAGCAAACACCACAACCATCACATCATGCTCTGCCCCTGCATTAACTCGTTCTCTCCACGTGATCTCTGTCCCTGTATTATTTCATGCAATCCTTATATCAGCTCCAGTAGGTACCATTATTGTTCCCTTTTATTTGCAGATGAGAAAAGTAAGGTTTAGTGAAGTAAGATACCATAATTTATCCAAGCTCACACAGCTTCTACACATCAGGAATAGGATCTGATATACTGCCTTTTTTGTTTTTAATAAAAAACACCTAAATACTAGACTTTAATATATAATTTAATCCTAGATATTTTTAGTTGTCTTGGCTCCCCAATTAATCTTTCCTAGGCTCAGCTAGGATGGCAGTGGTCAAGAGCAAGACAATGGTAATGAGTCATTCATTCAACATGTATCTGCTTTGAGCATCCCATTAGAGAGTCCAATCCCCTAGTTTTAGGGATGACACAATGTCTGGAAACCTGAGATTATTCACCCAAGGTCATATCATGAACCAATGGAAAAGCCACATCAGGTAAGCAGTGAGGAAGAAGATGAATGTAAAAGGCAGGATAATCTTGAACAGGTACTGGGTCCAAATAAGCACAGAATCTTCATAAGGCAGTTGTGACACTGACTTGGAGGGGTCAGAGAATGCTAGCTGAAGAATGCAACTGTGACAAATAAGTTTGGAATATGAAGGAGGGGGAGAGATTGCAAGAGTTTTTATCAACAAGCAGATGAAAAAAATTAGGCAGGTTAGGAAGAAAGAAGATAAAATGGCAGGATATGAAAATAAACTAGCAATCAAAGATTAGCAATGACTCCTAAGGCCAGAGATCCTCATCCACCACTGATCCAGTGGATGGGGAAGAAATAATACCTTTCAGATGCTTCTCATGTTTAATTTGGTCTGAGGAGATGGCTGGCTTAAGGAGTCAGTAGGATACTGTGGATGTGGGCCAAAAGAGAAGGGACCAGGAGAAATGGAGGTCTGCCCACATTAGATGTTCCACTAGGAGTGGCCAAGATCCACTGTTGCTCTGTTATATTATGGGAGCAAGGCATCAAATTCAGATGCCTGCACATTCCCTACTGCCAGTGGAAGAAGCCTCAATTCTTACAGGATACCAGGGTATTCACTTACTACTTGCCTACCATAGTGAGAAATTGATTATCACCCGAGAGTCTTCACTTACATCGAGGCACTTAAGAAAGAAGAAAATTTTTACTTATTTCCTCTTTTCCCCTTTGTTAGAACATACTTTTAGATGTAAAAGTAAGCAGAAAAGAAAAAAAATCCACAGATCTGACCATAAGAAAAAAAAACTTAAAAAAAAAATCTCAAGAAAAATTAGGGAAGTCTTCGACAAATTATAACAATGTACCACCAAAAACATATATGTAATGTATATCCACATGTACATACATTTATTATTATTATTATTATTGAGACTCTATTTTGAGTCTCGCTCTGTCACTTAGGGAGGAATGCAGTGGCACCATCTTGGCTCACTGCAACCTCTGCTTCTTGTGTTCAAGTGATTCTGATGCCTCAGCCACCCAAGTAGCTAGGATTACAGGTACATGCCACCAAACCAGCTAATTTTTGCATTTTTAGTAGAGACAGGGTTTCGCAATGCTGGCCAAGCTGGTCTCAAACTCCTGACCTCAGGCGATCCACCCGCCTTGGCCTCCCAAAATGCTGTACCTGGCCACTTGTACATACATTTATATATGTATTACATATATAAAGAGTTCATATACATTGACTTAAAAAATAAAAAACCTCATGAATGGAAAATGATAT
This sequence comes from Sapajus apella, assembly GCF_009761245.1. Lineage (NCBI taxonomy): Eukaryota > Metazoa > Chordata > Mammalia > Primates > Cebidae > Sapajus > Sapajus apella. Next base: position 6,886,056 of record NW_022436984.1, on the reverse strand, counting down.
TAAGAGGAATTTTAAATATATATAAATGTGTAATAAGTATATAAAATAAATGTTTAAAAATTAGAAGTGTTCAGAGAATCATTAAAGGGAATGAGCATATAAAATAAATATTAAACCTTTTTAGAATTAAAATAAATATACATTTGAAATGAGAATGTTCTCCTGTAAAAATAGTAAAAAGACCATGGTACAATGTATGTATCAAAACATCACTATGTACCCCATAAACATGTACAATATGGACAATTATATGTCAATTAAAAAATAGGAACAAAAGAAAATAGTAAAAAAATTCAGAAAATTTTACCCAATAATTCTACTTTTATGAATAAGGAAATAATTCTAAAGTTCAGACAAGAGTTTATTTTTAAAAGAGATCTGGCCGGGTGCAGGGGCTCACACCTGTAATCTCAGCACTTTGGGAGGCCAAGGCAGGTGGATCACCTGACGTCAGGCATTCAAGACCAGCCTACCCAACATGGTGAAACCCATCTCTACTAAAAATACAAAAATTAGCTAAATGTAGTGGCAGGTGCCTGTAATTCCAGCTACTTAAGAGGCTGAGGCAGGAGAATTGCTAGAACCCAGGAGGTGGAGGTTGCAGTGAGTTGAGATTGCGCCACGGCACTCCATCTCAAAAAAACCCCAAAAATTAGTTGGGTGTGGTGGTGTACACCTGTAATCCCAGCTACTCAGGAGGTTGAGGCAGGAGAATCACTTTAACTCAGGACATGGAGGTTGCAGTGAGCAGAGACTGCACCAATGCACTCCAGCCCAGGCAACAGAATGAAACTTCATCTCAAAAAAAAAGAGAGAGAGACCTGTATTAGTTTCATTCACTAATGAGAAGCTGAAAATTTTTTGTTTGTTTAATACCTAAAGAAGAGCAAGAAAACTGTGATATGGCAATACACTGGAATTTTATACAGCCTCTAAAAATAGCATTTAAGGCCAGGCGCGGTGGCTCACGCCTGTAATCCCAGCACTTTGGGAGGCCGAGGCAGGCGGATCACGAGGTCAAGAGATCGAGACCATCCTGGCCAACACGGTGAAACCCCTTCTCTACTAAAAAATACAAAAATTAGCTGGGCGTGGCGGCACACGCCTGTAGTCCCAGCTACTTGGGAGGCTGAGGCAGGAGCATTGCTTGAACCCAGGAGGCAGAGGTTGCAGTGAGCTGAGCTCACACCGCTGTACTCCAGCCTGGTGCCTGGCAACACAGCAAGACTCTGTCTCAAAATTAAAAAAAGAAAATAGCATTTGAAAACAGTTATAAATGGAATGTGAAACACTTATGGCACTTATGATATACTATTAAATCACAAAAAGCAAGATACAAACTTGTATATAGAATAACACCTTTATATACAATTTCCATGAAATATGAATATTCATGAATGAGATTATGTGAGATTGTTACTTTTCTTTTTTATCTCTCTGCATTTGCTAAATTTTCTAAAATGGGCATATGTTGGTTTCTTTTAATATCCATTTTACGCAGATATAATTCACGTGCCATACAATTCAATTTAAAATGTACAATTCAATGGTTTTTAATATATTCACAGAGTTGTGCAACTGTGTGCTGCTTTCATAATGATAAAATATTTAAATGAATAGATGTGTGGTTTACAGACTCTCTAAAAATACATTGTTTCCCTTTATGTAAATAGATACGCTCTGTATTTAACCACAATGAGGAACCACTTTCAGCCAAGCCAACCACTATGTGCTCTAAGTAGCTTGGTCAAAATAAACACAGGTAGTGGGTTCCCTTTTCTAAGGCTAATTGCTCTAATCTATGCTTAAGTGAAGTTTAAATAAAAATGGGAAACTTGATCAAAGTATTTACCTTTACAGTGCTTCTGGTCCGGAGTCCGGGTATAGCCTTTGTGGCATGAACACATGTAGGAACCTTCAAGGTTGGAACAATCACCATTTGTGCAAACGTTTGGTTCCAGGCACTCATCCACATCTTGAAGAATGTTGTGTAATGGAAAGAACAAAAAAAGAACAAAAAGAAAACATGGATAAAGTTAAATTTGGTTAGAAATGGAAACAGTAGACCTTCAGAAGACCCGGCAGATTCCTCAAGATAAACTTTCAAATTAGCCCGAAGGAGAAAAAGCAGCTTGTCGTGAACTGCATGGATGATGGTTCTATACTTTAACTTACCTTCTGAAAGTAACTCATAACCAAATAAGCTCTATGAATAAATTCAAGAAGTAAAGATGGCTTGTTGTAGCAGGGAGGAAGGAAGAGAGGGGAGATTTAGTGCAACATCTCTACAAGAAATAATTTTACAAAGAATCAAAGATTCTTAAGAGGGTAGAAAGCTTTACGGCTTCCATGGTGTAGGCATTAAAGGCTTTGCATACATCATCTCATTTAATCTGAACAAAATCCTTATGGGCCAACCATTTCATGGAGGGAGGAACTGAAACACAGAGAAGTTCAATAACCAGCCTCAAGGCCACATAGAAAATGCTGGTTCTGAGATCTGAACCCAAACCTATCCTTTTAGCCTGATTGTAAGTTTCTGTCATAGGCAAAGTTAAGTCTAGTGATAGAAACTTAAGTGAGAGAGAATGTATGAGTTGATGTTTGTTTTTATTATTTTCTAACAGCATTTATACTGAAAATCATCGTCTTAAATTTTATTTATTTCATTCAAAAATATTTATTAAGTTCCTACTACATATTATTATTTTTCAAAAACAAAAATGTAAGTTCTGTGCCCCATGTGAATGGCCCTGCATAGGTCCACTGTATGTTGCAGTGACAGACACGAATGACAAATCAAGAAACAAAAACTTAAAGAGGAAAAGCTTAACTCACAAAATGCTAAAACTACATATACAACATCACAATTTAGGCTTAATCTTACCGGAGTCTGTAACATAATCAAAGCACCTTAAGCATAAGGCAGACAAACAAGGAGGAAAAGGCGTGTTACAGCATTTGTTTCACTTTTCAATGCTCACTAAACCACGAAAGCAGTAAAGCTTTCTACCCTCTTAAGGCAGTCACAAGCACACTGACGATACAAATCTAATCTTCAGTAATCCAGGGTCTAGATTGCATGCATTTGCATTGTATTAAAACTGCATTCTTTTTACAACAGAATGCAGAAGTAGAGTTATACTAAGACATGGCAAAGACGCACCTGTGAGTGTGCACATGGGTGTGTTCCCTGTGCATGCTGAGAAGAGCCAAGGAAATGGCGCCGCCTAGGTGCTCTGTGTTGATTTCACAAACTATCACTAATTATGGTAAACGGACTCTAGTCCACAACAACAAAAATAGCACTTCCAGACTGAGTCATTAACCACCCTTTCTTTGGTTATGGGAATCCACTTCTGTAAACACTGAAGGCAAACAACTTGAAAGAAGCCAAGCATTGGAGCCAAAGTAAATAATGGGAATGAGCCTAGACACCAGGCATAGAAATTCCAGACAGCAACAGGAAAATGTCATGTTTAGTATCTGGTTTTGTTTCAAAAATGTTAACAAGTTCAGAAATGTATGGATTGCTCTCTTTCATTATTCATGCACCAGGGAAAGTGATTTATAAGGCTGTAGAATGTAACAGCAAAATCAATCTCTAAGACCATATTTTCTCTAGGTAAAGTAAATTAACAGGCATTACAGATTACCGTTTAGGAGATACTTATAAAACTTTTATTTTTCTAGGCTACTCAGGGCTGATGATGAAGCAGAATGCCTTGAAATATCTAGGGTAGCCTGATGTGTTTATTCTTTCTTTTACTTATCATAGACATAATTGCATGGAACCAGAATTCTGTCAAGCCAATCACTGTAGGCAGAACAGTTTGAGCTGAAAGTACATGGCTTAATGAGATTATGCTCCTGAGAAAATTGCAAGACAGTAAAACATAACCAAAGTATCTTTACAAAGAAGGAAGGTCTCCAGAGAGCAGCCACACATAAAAACACTTGGTGGATACAAATGGGGTAAAATTAATTCAGCATTGTATCATTAGTCCAGATTTCTCTCCTAAACTGAAGAATCGTGCATAAAGCTGGTCAGTCTACTGGATATCTCCTTGATGTCCCCGGATACCTCAGAGTCTTTATGGCCAAAACTGACCCCTTCCTGTCTTTTCTTTATGTTATTTTCCATACCAATATCTATTACCATTACCTACTGAAATGCCCAAGTCAGAAACCTGGGAGTTATACCTTTTAGAGTCCTTACTTTTATTCTCCCTCCTTCCTCACATTGTTGATTGCCCAGGAATATCAATATGCCTTTCAAATTTCTCTTAATTCACCTACGTTCATTCTTTCTCACCTGAGTTATTGCCATAGTCTTTTAATTTGTTTTTCTAAGACTTGGCTTCTCTAATCCATTATCCAGCTTGCAGATAGAATAAACTTTTTTCTAAAATACAAATCTGATAAAGGGTGTTGACTCTTCTACTTTAAAAACCTTCAATGGTTTTCAGTGTTCTTCAGTTTAGTCAAGGACACAAACTTGTGAGGCCCTGGTGGTAATGACAGCAGAAGGCGTGGCCCCACAGTTCAAGCTTCCAACCCTTGGGAGGATCTCTCATGAATGCCATAAGAAGTGCTATGCTTTGAAAATGGTTTGTCCCAGCTAAACTCATGTTGAGGCTTGGTTGTCAAGGTGGGAGTATGGGGAAGTGGTGCCTTGTGCCTTTAAGAGATGATTAGGTCATTAAGATGGGTTAATGTCTTTCTCTTGAGACTGGGTTAGTTCTCGTGGGAATGAAACTGTTCCCAAGAGAGTGGACTGCTATAAAGTGAGGTTGCCTCTGTGTTTTGCTCTCTTTGCGTGTACTTGCTTTACCTCCCACTTCTCCAGCATATTAAAAAGAACACAAGGCCCTCACCAGAAGTGGCCATCTGATCTTGAATCTGCCAGTCTCCAGAACCATGAGCTACATAAATAAACCTCTTTTCTCTATATATGACCTAGTTTCAAGGTGTTCTGTTATAGCAACACAAAATAGGTTATGAAGGAAGCAGGTGGTCCTCACCCCCCCCACCACCCACCCGATGGCTGCCTTATCGCTATAGCAGAGGTAGATAATTATGGCTCTGATTTTCATGGCGGAGCTTAAAATTTGTCTTACTCTAAGATATGATCTCACAAAATATTCATATTACCCAATTCTTCTAATACATATACATAATGAGTTCAACAGGTCTTTGTGATTTATCTCAGTTAGGAAACTTATCATAAAAAACAGTGTTGCTAGAAAAATTGGTTCTAGCCAGGTGCGGTGGCTCTTGCCTGTAATCCTAGCAACTCAGGAGGCTGAAGTGGGCGGAGTGCTTGAGAACAAGAGTTTGAGACCAACATAGCAAGCCCCTGTCTCTACGAAAAACCAATTTTTTTTAAAATTAGCTGAGTGTGGTGATGCATGCCTGTTGTCACAGCTACTTGGGAGGCTGAGGCAGGAGGATCACTGTAGCCCAGGTCAGAGGCTGCAGTGAGCTATGATCATGCCACTGCATTCCAGCCTGGACGAGACCTTGGATTGTAAACCTCAAATAGTTTACCAATGGGCTTTTGAGACATAGGAATCTGGCATTTGCCACTCACTAAATTAATTAAACCTCCCAGAATAAGAAACTTGCCAGAGGTATCAGATCAGACTTGGCAGGCAGATAATTCAAAGATTTATGCATCCATCTTAAAGCATGTATCAGCCTGGGCAACAAGGGAGACCCCATTTCTTAAAAAACAACAACAAAAACAATTTAGCTGGGCATGGCGGTGAGTGCCTGTAGCGCAAGCTACTTGAGAGACTGAGGTGGGAAGATCACTTGAATCCAGGAGGTCAAGACTGCAATGAGATGTGACTGTACCACTGTACTCCAGCCTGGGCAACAGAGCAAGATCCTGTCTCAAAAGTAAATATGTAAATAAAAGTAAAAATAAGCATTAAAAAAAGATATATCCATCCATCTTACTATCCTATCACGCATTCCAAGTTGATCCTTCTCACCTACGGTGCCCAGAGAGACTATAACAAATGCTTTGTTGAAAACTAGATGTGCCGTGCCTACAGGATTTCCTGGTCTACTCATCTAAGCACTGTATCAGAAAAGGCACTCAGGACAGTCTAGCATGATTTATCCTTGATGAATCCTGGCTGATTCTTATAACCATCACTTCCCTTTAAAAATGTTGCACCTCATCATTTGAATCATGCATTCTATAGTTCTTTGTCAAGATTAACATGAAGTTCAGTGGTCACTAATTCCCAGACTCTACCTTCTTTTCTTTTCAGGGGGAAATGAGAATATTACTCTCTCCACATCCTCTGGTAACTGTCAATTTTCCACAATTTCACAGAGATGATGCTCAGCTGGCCACTAATCCCACCGGCTCACTGTCTCATTGCCTTGGGGTGTAATTCATCTGGGTGAAGAACCTTTTTAAAATTTCCCTTTCTAATATCCTGGGAACATACCAGACTGTCTCAAGTCACTTCCCGGTGGGCATAACCCACCATGTACAGAGGGTATTCAGTGGCTGATGTCACCCAGTCATGTTCTCCCAAGCCTGTGCTCTTTTACACTTCATGTAGCAGCTGCTTCAGTTGGCTAGAATTTGTCCTGGAGCAATAATTTACCTGTATTACTTCTTGTACTTGCAATGAGATGAATATGTCAACATAGCCAATTATTTCTCTGACGCTATCCAACCTCAATTTGTTCCTTAATCACCAATATAGGGTTCAGTGAGTGAGTACCACTTGAGACAGGGATAAAGCATCTGATTCTAGCACTATAGCTACATGAAAACACAGGATTACCCCCTACCCCAACTGTGCATTACTTCAGTGATTCCTCAACTATTCTTCACACATAATCTTTTATACTAAAGAAGATGGGAGAACATATTTGGCAGAAAATCAAGCATGGAAAAATGAGAGACAGATGCTGGTCAGGCCAGTGTGATGAAACTACCTCAACTGCACTCAGGGTATAGTAAATCCTCTGAGTCTCACACCTCCTCTGTCAATTCTGTTGAAGTTAAAGTATGTGGTAGCAGCAGAGCTGCTGACGAACATTTGTTACATAATCCTCAAAGAATCATCACTGCTTTTCAGAACTGGAGAAGAACCAATGAATGCTGTGCACATCCTACATAAAGAGCCAAGGATGATCTCAGAAAAATCAAACCACTAATTCCACCAAATTATTAGCTTCCTCCCTCACCTTTCCAAAGAAACATTTTATCTTTCAGCAAAACTCAACTGCCACTACCTGTGGTGCAGACTTGCCATCTCAAACTCTAGAATCCCCAAGCCATCGTTTTGTTTGTTTGTTTGCTTGCTTGCTTGTTTTGAGACGGAGTCTCACTCTGTCACCCAGGCTGGAGTGTACTGGTGCAATCTCAGCTCACTGCAACCTCCGCTCCTGGGTTCAAGGGATTCTCCTGCCTCAGCCTCCCAAGTAGCTGGGACTACAGGTGTGTGCCACCATGCCAGGCTAATTTCTTGTATTTTTGGTAGAGACGGGGTTTCACCGTGTTAGCTAGGATGGTCTCCAACTCCTGACCTCATGATCTGCCTGTCTTGGCCTCCTAAAGTGCTGGATTACAGACATGAGCCACCATGCCTGGCCATCCCAAACCATTATTATTGCTGCTTGTAAGGGATGATTCCAGCCCATGTGGCTTTCTCCGTTCTATGCATTTTTATTTTCCTTATTGTCTTCATTATACTGTTTTGTTCTCCACCTTTCTCATGTGTACACAAAGGGTACATGAGATACCGTACAGAACAAAACACAGGATTTAGAGAAAAGATAGGAGGTAGTTCTGATATTCATTACCTATAAGCTTTAGTAAGCCCATTCACTTGTTTGGGAATCAATTTCCACACTTGTACTACAGGGATAATTACTGTGGTGATCAAATGATACAATCATGTCAAAACCTTCATAAACTATATAATGAGAAACACTTTGTTATAATAATTAATGTTCCCACAAACCATGGTCCCTGCTTTCAAAAGTTTGTTTTTTGTTGTTGTTTTTATAATTGCAAATCTTCTCTGGTACACAGGAGACACATAGACAAGTGCTTAATAAATAGCTTAGTGATTGATTAGAAGCATCCTTTAGCATATAATCATTTAGGGATAACGCTAATGTCTATACATAAAATATGAAAGAGGTACATGTTGTACTGAGTTGCAATCTTCTATAAAACAAATACCTGCTGTACCAAGTCTTCAATTTCAGATTCATCTATGAATATTCATATAAGCCACTGAAGTTAATACTGAATCTTCAAATCTGAAAACAAATCCTAGTGTGAAAAGGACTTCTAGAACAATGAGCTCTCCATGTTTTCTGTCCAAGTTATTCTTCAAGTATTCTGTGCCAGGTCTTGGTTAAGACAGTAGTTAATCAGTTGTCAAGTAGACTGAATGATACTAAATTCTTCAAACAACCAAGACATACATTCAGAGAGCTTAAATGGGAGTCAGAAAGTCATTCTCAACTTAATCAGGGACTAGAAAAGAAAGATTACTTGGAAAAGCATCTCAGAAATTTGTGTTACCAGATTACAAGGTCTATCAAGAACTGAACTACAAAGCAAGACAGTAAAGTAAACCCCCAAAAGGCTAGCTGCATATATCCAATGGGTGGCATATTCTGTCTTGTGAAGGTGAGCAATGACAATAAAGGAATGGAATGGAAACAGCAGCATTATTATAGACACCTAAACATTTGTTAGGAATTACTAATGACCCTACAGAGAAGTATCATGGCTCCCCAAGAAATACATTCCACCTGAGCAGAAACAATAAGAAGTTGGAAGGAGTCAATAGATATATCATACTGAACGTGCACTATCTTGTCTGATCTTGGAAGCAAAGCAGGGTTGGGCCCGGTTAGTATTTGGATGGGAGACATCGAATGGAAACCACAAAATTATTTAAATCCCATGACATGGGAATAATTAAAAAACTGTATGTCATGAGCTTCAAAAAGCCAAAGAGAATATAGTTATATAGAAGAATGTGATATGCAATTTACTTTACCAAGTATCAGTTATTTCTACTGCATTTCTTATGTTTGAGGACAAGAGCAGTAAAGAGGCGGGTAATAGTTGGAGGAAGAAGAGTTATAGCATGGACTGGGTCCCACCATGTGTCAGATGCCTACTAGGTGCTTCATATTGCTTATTTCATTCTGATAATAAACCTTATGCAGCAAGTATTTCAATCCCCGTTTCACAGATCATAAAGCCAAGCTTCTGAGAGGTCATGCAGCCCAAACTCTGTCTAAATTCAGGGAACTAAGATCTCTACATTAGCAATATCAAATGTATCTTTAAATAATTAAATATTAGAGAGTTTCCTTGGGGATGGCTCTCATCGGGTTTGAATTGGGCCAGCTCTCCACAAGTCAAGAGGAACCTGTAAATTGAGTACCTGACAAGCTGGCTTCCCTTAAGAAAGGCCCTGGTTGAAACAGCCATTTGGAACTGGCCAGAACCCAGAGTGACGAAATAGTCATTAAAGGCGGGGATGGAGTGGGCAACAACTCCAGGCTGAATGTCAGGCCCAAGGAATACAGTGCTAAATGATCAAAGTGACTCTCAAGAGAAGAATGAAATCCATGACTTGAAAGAAGAAGACAGTAACAGAAGAGCCAACAAGAGTTGCCAAAAAGCATTAGGGATGATGTGTGTTAGGTAGAGTCTGAAATGATAGATATTGGAAGTGGATAAGAAACTATTGAGGATGAGGGATTGTATGACCTGAACTAAACACCAGGGAAAAATGTAGTCCCTCAGACGACACCTGCTAACATTTTGCCTATTTCTGCCCAAAACAATTTCTGCTCTAATTTATAAATCAAGGAGAAGCATCAATCAGTAAGATCCAGCTTACATGGCACGAATACAAAGAGGCCATTAATGGTTTCACCAAGTTCATCATTTAGTCTGTGAAAGAGGCAGAAAGTGAAATTGGTATAAAATCCCTGCAGAATACAGGGGTTGAACAGCAATGCTTAATGAAGTCATTCAATAGAAAAAGTCAAATCAACATGAAGATAGATGAGTTTAGAAAAAAACTATAAGCATAATGCCAAATGTAAGTAATGTTATATAAAACATTGTACATGTTTGATTATAACAATGTAAAAAATATGTAGTCAGTGAGAGGAGAGTTGCAGGAAAAAAGATACTAAGATTTATGGAACAGAGCAGCCCTGTGACATACACATTATCATCTCTACAGATGGCAACCAACAAATGCCAAATGTAGGATTTTTCACCAAAATGGTGTGATAACAGGAAATTTTCAGAGTCTTTAATGTTATCACGCAAATTTTCAATTAAAAATTGGGGCAAAAAACTCATCAATATATCCTAAGTTGTCAGAACTAAAAGGATATGAAAAAAAAATCACAGGTAACTGTTAGAGACAAAACAAATGACTAGCAAGGAACAGCACGTTAGTCACTTAGCATCTGGCTATTTCGACCACCACAGAATCTCTAAAGACTCTGTATCTTTTTCTTTACCTTTCTTCATGTCATGCTTCTCATCTGACATCCCACATATTGTACTTGCTTATGTGTTTATTTGTAAGCACAATGTAAGCACTAGAGTAAAACTACAATGAGGGAAGAAGCTTTATTTATGCACTCCCTATCTCCAGTGTTCTGGAAAAATACCTAGCACATAGTAGACACTCAGTATTTGTTAAAAGAATGAATAGATATCAAGTTATGTTAGTGATGAACTCAACTCCAAACTAGGCTTAAGACAAGGCTGCACCTTCTGAAAGGTATTTTAGGGTACTAGAAGTACAAAGACAGGGCTGGGCAGTCATTCACATGGTTGGAGATTAGCAGAAAAATCCAAGCCACCCATTGGTTCAATGTAAGCAGAAAGGCACGCTGCAATATCTGCTTTTTGTCACAGTCAGCTTCGCAACATTTGAAAGCTCTACTACTATAAAAAATTAAGATGGAAAATCTCTTTCGGTATTACCTGCAAAGGCCCTCATGAGAAATTTAGAAGAGCTGCAAGTCCAATATGAACAATATTGGAACTGCAATTAAATCTTGGGGGAGTAGCTTCATCTGTAAATTAAGCAGAGTCTAAAATTTTACCCAAAGCAGAAAGATAAAGGACACTGCCTCCATTTAACAATGGGAAATACACGACCTCAGCAATGCAATAGCAAAACAAGGGGCTAAATGTGGGACTTTGGCTGAATTGAGAAACACAGTGATCTAATAATTCTGCTTATGATTCTACTCATCTGGTTGACAAAAGTAAAATTAGTTTTAAATGAGGTGCTGTGCTTCTGTCACTGAAGTTTATATATATATATGCACATGTAGGTATAAGAATTCATTTAGTACTGTTTACATTGAAGAGCAATCACTTGCCAATTTGGTCAGTCACATTCCACTATAAATTCATGAATCAGGGCTGTGTTTATACTACTACTATGAAAGGTAGAGTTCAGGCTCTGCTCCTGGATTATTGACCAGGAGCTGAAAATGAGAATACACATGGAACCTTGATAGGCAACTATGAAATTTAGGCCAAATGGGAAAACTGAAAGCTATGTATTAATACTTTCTGACCAGCACCAGTTACATAAACAATTGCTTATCAAATAAACAACTAATGAATAAAAATCTTTTCTTCTTTTCCGCCAAGATCTACATCTCACAACTCCATCAGCAGAGACTCCTGGGCTGGGGATGGGCTTAGGGGCTCAGCACAGGGAGCTCCCTGCACCAGCTACAGAGGCTGAGCTGAGGCTGATTGGTGATGAGACTACGGCTTTAAAAGTGAGAGTGCTGCAATCCTTATTAAAACACCTAAACCTCTTCCCAGAGCTATGAGAATGAAGACCACCAGTTTTAACAGGACTAAGAAGGCTTTAAATTATTCAGTGGTCTGTCCTCTCATCTTGCAGCAAATCTTCCCGTGTTCTCTGGCCTTCTGCTTTCTTCTTCTTCCACAAGCCCCAGTTTACTGTGCCTGAAATGTTCTCCCACCCACTCTCTCGCCAGTTGAACCTCAACTCGAGAATTTTCCTAAGGGCAGCCCGTTCTACCATATGCTCTCACAGTATCATAGAACCCCCTTTCCAGTGCTTGTCTCAACTGTGAGTCGGCATTGATCTGTGAGATGTTTGGGTACATGTCAGTCTCCCCCACAAGACAGTAAGTACCCAAAGGAAGGGGTCATATCAGTTTTTCCCCTCAATCTATCCCAGAACTTAGTACAACTCTGTGGATACACAGTAAGTTTTGCCTTCTGTTTCTTATTTTAGAGACAGGGTCTCACTGTCACCCAGGCTGGAGGGCAGTGGCACAACCACAGCTCATGGAAACCTCAAACTCATGGACTCAAGTGATCCTCCCACCTCAGCCTCTCAAGTAGCCAAGATTACAGGCACACACCACCATACCAAGCTAAATTTTTTAATGTTTTGTAGAGATGGGGTCTTGCTATGCTGCCCAGGCTGGTGTCAAATTCCTGGTCTCAAGTGATCCTCCTACCTTGGCCTTCCGAAGTTCTGAGGTTACAGGCATGAGCCACCATGCATAGCCTATAGTAAATTCTTAAGCATTTGAGGAAGAAAAGAAAGAAGGAAGTAAGGAAGGAATGAAAAGTTTAATTCACATATTCAGAGTTCTGGTGTGGAATGGAAAAGAGTTCAAGTTTTAGGAAAAAAGATCACATGGTAGACACAAATGCAAACCATTAAGGGGGAGAGCTAATTGTAGCCCAGCTAATTAGAATCAAAGCAAATTTATCACTATCTTCCTCAGTGCCTAACACACTACTTTTGCTACTTCTGTTGAAAATGTGTGTGTGTGTGTGTGTGCGCGCGCGCGCGCACGTGCGCAACTCTGTGTGTTTTACCTAATTCTACTTGTCTGTGGTAGATGCTTCTTATGCTTCTTCTCTCTTTTTAAGTGTTCTGCTCTCCATCTCTCTTCCTTCCTGTAGGTCTTACTATCTTATTTGGTTTTGGATATTTATCACATTAAGAACAACACTTTGTTTCAATCCTAATTATTTGCCCCACCTAGAATTTTACATCCTTCATGCTAAGTCATTTTCCTATTTTCTCAATGGTTAGAAGTTACTGGGAACTTTTCTTAGAATGACATAAGATTTCATTTTTTCATTTTGGAAGAGGGCTCCATTGGCATTACACCACTCTATCAGAAAATGGGGCATGCAGAAGAAACAAACCTTTGATAAGTACACTATAGTACCTACCTAGGCACTGTCCGTTCCAGCCTTGGAATCCTTCTGTGCAAGGAACACACTGGTAAGATCCAGGAGAATTCACACACTGCTCATCTGGACAAGTACTTGGATTCAAACATTCATCAATATCTGAAAAATCAAAAAACTAGGTCATGCACATTTTATAATACCAAAGCAAAATCTTTTGTGATGAAGGGGGAAAAAAGCATGTTCTAATCTACATTTCAGTGGGAAAAACGACAATTGGGTAAGTGAGACATTGGGTCTATATTTCAATACATGGCAATAATGCATGGTGAAGCATACCTGAATTAAAATATTTGCACACATTCCAAGGAAGAACCTGGCCCCAGTTCTTCAACTAGCTGCATCTTGCTTCGCCACTCTAGGTGTTGGCACCTCCTTTAGGGCCAATTTCTGGACATGAAACCTTTCAAGTAATAGCACAGCTTTCCAGAAAGAAATACAAGGGATTGGGATGAGGGTGAGGGAGCCATATATCCACCCAGCTAGAGGTTCTCTCTGCAGACATTGGATACTCTAGGGAAATCCTCACTTTGGTTTTATGGGCCCAAGAACATCCTAGGTTTGAATAATTTAAAACCTTTCATATGATAGGGATTCCTTGGAGGTGGAAAAAAAAACACTAGGAGCGAGTGAACTCATCACATACTTCCTGGCCTTTCCAGAAAACATGGTGATATGACCATATGGTAATATTTTCTGGTAAAAATACACCTTATTTTTCATATTCACAGCTAACTGAAGTTATTAATCATCCTTTACAATTTTGGGAGAAAAAATCACCTAAAATATGGCTAAGTCTGTTGCAGAGATAACTGCTATGGCAGCTTTAAGCATTTTTAAGAATTGTTGAAACAACAAAATGAGGAAAAAGATACAGGAGAGAGTTCAACAGTTTAAAATTAGGGGTAACACTGTGGCTTCTAGCAGCATTTGAAATAAGTGTTTTGTGTGGAGGTGGATTTTGAATTTAGATGAGTGGATTTAAGGTTTAAGTGTCCCAATACACAACGTATATATGACTTTTAATCGTACCTAAAATATAAATAGATCGTCAGGACATAAACTAGAGAAAGAAAGAAATATATAATGGGTCCACTAAATATCCATGGGTATTTCATATCTACATTCTAGTAAATACTTAAAAATTATCTCCCATTGCATATCGGTAGATATGTGAAAAGATGCTTAAAGTGAAAAAGCTGAAGATGATATTAACAAAATAAGCACCAGGTCAGTGTTATAATTTTTTTTTTCTATCAGTAAAAATGCTTGCCAATAGCCAATGACACATAGTGGTTTTTTAGGTCAGATGTTCTGGGACTTCTTGTTCTACAAAAAGATGATGTTTGCCAGTTTCGTTTTCCAAATAGCATCACATTCTCCTCTGGATGCGATATTTTCAAAAAATAGAAATACAACTGCTAAATCAGAGAATGCCATTGAGACAGGCTGGTCTAATAAATAAGGTGCAATGTTGAGCAATACAAGATAACGTCCCTGAATTTCTAGCTGCTCTCACCTCTGCTTTGCCCTCTTATATACAGTGGGAACTACCTGCCTTGTAATATCTTAACAGAATAAAGTAAGGATGCATGAGATAATGTCTGCAAACTACAATAGACTCCTTGGAGACTGGTGCTATTTGAAAGCAACTTCGTTAGTGACAGCTGAGAAAATCTTCAGTGAGCCAGAAGCCCGGGGACGTTTGGTTCTAGTCCATGATGAAATTTGAAAACAGCCACGTTGCTTGGCTCCTTCTTTTCAAGCCTTTTCATGGGGATAGAATTATATATTATTTATCCTGAGAACCCCAGTTATCTTTCTGCTAAATAATTTTAATATATTGAATATTACCTAATATTCTCCTACAAGCTTTCAATTTAAGTACATAATTTTCCAATTTCTTTTCTATACCTTTTCATCCTATTACTTAAGTATCTTATCTTCCCATTCTTGATCTATCTAAGCACTTAAGAATCAGTGCTTGACTTCTTTGGTGGGGGCTGGAGGATACTGCTCTGCACATAAATGCTTGGCAAATAAACTTATCCCCTGTTTTTTTAAAGCCCTCCCGACAACTACAGAGGTACTGAGATCTATACAATCACAAAAGGAGTCAAGGATGGGTGAGATTTAAAGAAACTGTAACTTAACTAACAAAATAACAGCCATCATACAAGTTATAGCAAGATGAATTATTTCCATGAAACCCCAGAAAGTTAACTTCATGGCTCCCATTTTACAGGTGATGTACCACGTTTCAAAGGGGCAAAGTAAGGGACTGTGAGTCAGGCAGTTACTAAGAGTGGGGGTGGTGAGCTGACCCCACCGTCCTCGCTCTTCCCCATCCCGCGCTGCCTCTCTGCAGCAGAGGAGAGTTCCCTGGAAGAGGAGAGTGGAGACATTTTACACCTGTGCTTGTTCTGTAGCCTCTACAAGGCTCCATTCTGATCCAAGCTGATCAGAGATCCAGCAACATAAAGCACTCCCACTTGTCTCTAGATTAGAACCCAAGGGGCCGAGGCAAGACGCCAGCAGGAGAGGCAAGTGTAGGTTGCCAAAAAATGTCTAATTAGCTCTCCCTCCAGGCCTGGGTCATTACAGCACTGAAGAAAACCAACATGCAGAAGCCAGGGGACAGCTGAGGGCTGGCTGTGCCAACCTAGTCCATCCCGCCCCCACTAATAGAGCCCAATTCTATTAGGCTCTGCTGACGGGCAGAGAGGGAACCCCAAGGAACCAGCACCATGCTCATATGCCCGCAAATAATCCGTGCTCCTTCACTCTCATATTTCCACGGCAGATTTTCAGCAGAAGGTCATTATATTTCTTCATGAAAATTATTGTAAAAAAGTGCCACAGTGGGTTTTTTTGTTTTGTGTTTCGGAGACAAGGTTTCGCTCTGTCACCTAGACTGGAGTGCAGTGGCACAATATGGGCTCGCTGCAACCTCTGCCTCCCAGGTTCGAGTGATTCTTGTTCCTCGGCCTCCCAAGTAGCTGGGATTATAGGTGTGTGCCACCACATCCAGCTAATTTTTGTATTTTTAGTAGAGAGGGAATTTCAGCATGTTGGCCAGGCTGGTCTCAAATTCCTGGCCTCAAGTGATCTGCCACCTTCAACCTCCCAAAGCACTGGGATTACAGGCATGAACCACAGTGCCTGGCCTTGCCATGGTGGTTTCAAAAAGAACCAAAGCAACTTTGACACAAACGTGAACAGAAATATGAAAAGGATAATAACTGTGACCACGCTATAAATATTTTTATAACATTTCTATAATGAGCGAAAACTCATTGCTGTGCTCAATAATGAGGAAATTTTATCTAGCACAGTTGGAATCTGACCAAGAGTTGGTCAGACCATGGTTCTTAGGGAGTCTGTGAGAAAGTCCCAGAACACATGTGAAAGAAAGCAGCAGAGACAAAGGAATGTAAGTAGGTGAAAAGGTCAAAACAAAAAATCAACACTGGTTACACCGGTACCATGTTCCCAGATGACTGGTCTGGACTCTGTCATTAAGTCAGGGTTTGTACTAAATATGATGCAATTAATTGTTCTACGGTGATTTTACTCCAAATACCAGAAAGGGAGATACTGAAGTGAAAAATAAGGAGAGCATGAAGATGGAAAATAATCCCAACAGAGTCACTGAAAGGTGGAGGCAAAGAGCCTGTGAATCCAGGAAGCAGAAAGAGCTTGGATAAACCGGTGTCGTGCACGGAGTGTGGAAGGAAGCAAGAACCAGGCCAGCTGCCTACCAAGCCTACACATCACGGTCATGTGTGCTCAGCACTCTCAGCAGACTCACCCTCACAATGGCCTCTCCGGGTCATGCGGTACCCGCTGTCGCAGTATTCACACCGGAACGCCCCCACTGTATTGACACAGTGCCCTTCCCCACAGATGGCCGGCCTCAGGCATTCATCAACATCTACGAGGAGCAGAAAGTATGGTCGAGTTTTGTTTTCCAAAATTGTTTCAAACCCTTCCCATCTCCCAGCTTAGCTCAAATATAGTAATGAAGTAACTGATTTCTACTTTCCTTTTGATTCGACACATATCAAAATCACCCAGTTTTGATTCATGCAGGGTGGTCCAAAATTAACATTTAATGCATCTTGTCTGTGCACATATTTGACAGTCTTTCTTCAAAAATGTTAGGAAAAAAATCCATTTTTATATCACCCGGAATCTAGCAGAGTGCTGTCATGGTAAGTGTTTAATAAAAATTTCTGGGTTGTCTGAATAAGCACTGAACAGATAGTCTTAGAGGATCTAAATACTCAGATCTAAGAATTTATAATCAGGAAGAACACTGCCATTACCTATGCAGTCAGTGCCCTCCTCACTGGCCATAAATCCTGCTGGGCAAATGCACAAGAAGCTTCCCTCGGTGTTTTCACAGCGGCCCTGGGAGCAGAGGTGTTGGACCTGAGTACACTCATCAATATCTGTAACAAAAATACATATAAAAAATTAGTTCTGTGTAGCAAGAACTTAGTTTCCCTGTTCTGTAAAATACCATTGTATTATGCCCTGGGTACCTACCACCCAGCCTTTATAACTGAGGCCAATATTAAAAGGAGGCACAATCTTTTCTTCTCAAATACTTGAAGGATTGTGACTGGAAGAGAGAAGCAGCCTACTGTGTATCGCTTCAAAGGCTAAAACTACAAAACCATGACACTGGTGTTTCAAAGAGACAGATTTCAGTTCAACACAGAAGGATATTCCTGATAACAAGAGACATCCAAGCAATGGAATTTGCTGTCACCAGGGAGTCAGAAATGCCACGAAAGAGACTATTCCTCCACGCACAAGCACAGAGTTGGATTAGGTCATCTCTGTTGACTTTTCAACTTCAAATTCTAGGTTCTAAATGTAATGCATACAATATATGCAAATGACAAGGAAACTGCCATATTATGTAGCAGGTGGCTATCTCCTTCCCCCACCATACACACAAACCAAACAGCAAAATTCATATTCTAAAGTAGCATTAATTAGATAGGTGCCTTTGTAATGCTTATATTGGCCTTATAATTCAGTGCTGATTTTCTTCTTAAAAAAAAAAGAAAAAAATTAAATTTAGAGTTACATTAACATGATTTACTTAACTCTATTGTATATCTTTTTGAGACACATTTTTTTTTACCCCAAAAGGAGCATATATGAGATCCCTAAATTTCTAAATTGACTGACACCTTCAGGCCAGCATATATGGATTTTCAATTTAAAAATCCCTTTAAAAAATCAAATCTTATATGTATAAATGAATGTAATTCTTCAGTGCAGTATATATTAATGTTAATTTGTTTTTGCTAAATACATGTTTTTACATAGCTGTTTCTGGAATTCATATTTTGTTTACTTTATCCAAAAAGCTTTTGGAAATTATTTCACCTTTATGTAAATGTATTACATTTGGTGAGGTAAACAAATGTTGAACAAAGAGGTAAGAGAATTCCAGTTGTTTGGCAAACCTTTTTTTGAGCTCCCTTAGCTAAGGGATAAACATTTCAAAAAATTAAACCAGTCACATTTTCCCAAAATGGTTAAGTTGGTCTAAGAAAAAAGTGCTCTAAATGTACAAATGTTTGATATGTAATAATTTAGTCAATCAAAATTTTCTCTTACCAACACATTTCCTCTGTTGTTCACTGAACTTGTAACCCTCGTAGCATATACAGGTATATCTCACTGGTAGGTTAATGCAGTGTCCTGCTCCACAGATATCAGGGTTCACAGTACATTCATTGATTTCTTTAAAAGTAAGTAAAGTAATATGAAAGAAAACCACAGAAATGAACAGATTTCACTATTACTTGCAAAGCATTACTTTGTTTCCTGACCAACTAGCAAATTATTGCCAGCTCTGCACTTAGAAGACAAAGGTGACCTCTGACATCAAGCATAAATTCATGTGATTACTTTATAATGGATTAGTTAGTCCCATCCAAGGTCATCAACAGTTCCTAGTGAAACCATTTTTAAGGTGAACCAAAGTGAGTAGAAACTCAGAAAAAGGCCACATTGTAAATTGTAAGAAAATCAATTATTAATAAAACAGCTTCCAAATGGCCTATTAATGATTTTCTGTTCACCCTAGTTCATCTTAGATGATGGAGTTATAATCACCAATAGATAAGAGGGTTCTTATCTATTGATAAGAAACACCTGGTAACTTTCCATTCTTTAGCAGGCCATATTTGAGTTTCAACAAATACATCCAATCTCCTCCAAAATATCTCATGAATCCCTGAAAAGACCTCCCACTTCTAAACAAGGAAAAACCTCTAGGTGTATCTTACTCTTCATTTACCAATTTTGACATGATCACGTTTTATTTCTAGTGGTAAAGCAGCATCTTTTCCCAAATCTTTTCTGTTAAATTCCTCCCTTACTCCCCACTGACCCCTGTGTAAGACTGGCTTCTACTATACAACCTGTACAGATTAGTCCTGTTCAAGTCCCTAGTCTACTCACAGACACGCCCTACAGTGGAGGTAGGGTCTTAGGAGTCCATGGTTAGGTAGAGGCCATAAAAAAAAACCCAGGGACTCAAAAGGGGCCTTTTGACATTAATTACTACCTTAAGATTTTCTATTCCCAATGACCTTTGTAAGGAGGTATAATGGCACAGTGGAAGTGGTACAGCTGGAAGCACCCGCTTGGAGACAGTGCAGGCAGGCACAAATTCTGCTGCCCTTTATCTGCAGCATGGGACATGTGACCTCACCACTCTACAACTCACTTTTCCACATGTGTAAAATGGAAATAATTTGAAGTCTCCAACTTCAAAGTATGAGAAAGAAAGAGATAACCTAAATAATGCACGGAGCCAATGCCTGGCAAATTATATGTGCTCAGTAAAAGTTGCCCATTATTATTGTTCATATTAAAGTCGTTTAAGAATATATTTAAAAACCAACACATTTATACCAATACTACCTTTGGCTATTATCTATCATCATATAGTAAACAAGCCTCAAAAGAGATGCTGATGAATGAGGCCAAGGAACCCCCCGAGGTAAATAGATTGATGTCTCTGAGCCTGACAACTAAGAGCACAGCTTTGTTAGGTCTGTGGTTTGAATGAGAAGAAAAGCACGTGGCCCATTCCCCCGAATAACACACTGTCCGTTCTGCCCCAAAAGGATATGGAAAACAGTGCTTTTTTAACAAAGATTCACTAAGGAAATGGCCTAAGTTGGGGTTGAGATTGCTCTCCAAAAAGAAAACCACAAGCTTCATTTTTCATTAAGTATTCACTGTGCTGTGACTTTAAGACTACTCATGCAAGTCATCTGAAAAAGGAAGCATATGAGCTTCAGTATTTTGCACAAAGTCACCTGGTTGTATGAGAAACGTATGGACACCCCACGTATTTACAAATTACTTATACCTTTTGTGAGCCTAATTACGTTAATTCATTTTCGGGAAAATAAATTTGTTTACAGTCAGTATATTATCAAATTATAGGAAAAATAATTCAAAAGGCTAAAAACATGGGTAATTAACACGACTGCCTAAACGTAAGTGACTGGCAATAAAAACCCAAAACAATGAATGATACATATAGCATAGAATATCATATAATCATTAACAAGATTGGAAAATGCTTATTTGTTTAAAAAAAAAAACAGTTGGGCACAAATTATAATATAGAATATGATCTCCATTATGCTACAATGCACACAGAAAAGAAGGTAGGAAGGAAGTTGATCCAAGTTTTACAATTATTAAGATTAAAAATTTTCATTTTTTTGTACTTTTCAAAACGTTTACAATAAACATGTCTTGACACTTTCACAATCCGAAAAGTCTTCCTTAAAAATATCAATTGTATGTACCTAAAATCTGAAGGTAAAAGGTTATTTTCACCAGGTTATACTCATAGACTTTCAGGTAAGAATTTTCTTCTGTTTATAGGATGATTTTAGTCAAAAAGTGTGAGATTCACAACTCTAACCATCTACTCTATATCATACGTAGAAGCTTCCTTTGCAAGTTATCCGTGTTCAGATTTCTTGGGGTTCTGTGGTAAGCAGAAAGACATGTTGACCATATTTGCAAACAAAAAAATCAGAAGGTGGATTAATATACTCAGGATGAGGGTTCAGAACAAATGAAGAGGCTGTCAATCTGGGGTTTTCATGAAAAGCCGGAGGAGTGTTCATTACCCCACTCCAACAATACCAATTTGGTTATTACCAAGTTATTTGTCATTTTGCAGGCACAGCCTTAGAATGGAACTTTTTACATATGTGAACAAATCTTCAAAAATATGTGATGCTTAAAATGTGATATATTCCTATGCCACAATTTGCCAACATAGTTAAAGTATTCTCAAATCAGCTCTGAGGTAGGAGAAATAGTGAGGAATTGTTAACTCTTTAGTCTTAGGAATAAAATGAATAATAATGGCCTTCTGCCAATCCGTTATCTTAGGTAGAAGCTATGAGGTTGGAATTTGATAAAAAAAGATGTTTGTGGATTTTTAGTTGATTACCTCGTACATAAGTATATAGAGATGTGGCTTGCAAATGCTGAACCTATCTGGCAGGATCACGTTACATACAAGTAAATGTTAGGCTGACACCACTAGAGGGTACTAAGAGATACATCAAACGAAAAAGGGACACTTTCTGAAACATACTTGATTTCTACTTTGTCCCATTTTTACACAAGTGATTAATTAATGTAACTGTCATCAGTTTGACCTCAGAGATCCCTTCATCCTTTGCCAGACAGGATTCCACTCTTACAGGCAGACGGAAAACAGCAATCACACCTTTAAAACGCCTCTTTCTTCCTTCTGTTCATTACTCAGTAAAAAGCTGAACATCAGAGGCTGGGTGCGGTGGCTCAAGTCTGTAATCCCAGCACTTTGGGGGGCTGAGGAGGGAGGATCACTTGAGGCGAGGTCAGGAGTTTGAGACCAGCCAGGCCAACATGGTGAAACCCCATCTTTACTAAAAATACAAAAGATTAGCCAGGTGTGGTGGTGTATGCCTGTAGTCCCAGCTACTAGGGAGGCTGAGGCAGGAGAATCGCTTGAACCCTGGGTGACAGGGTGAGACTCTGTCTCAAAAAAAAAAAGTTCAATATCAGGTAAAAAAATAAATTACTGGTACTTACACTTTAAAACATATAAAACATGTCTCCCCAGCATCTCCCCCTGTGTCTTCCCTCCTTTTCTATTAGGTTTTCATGCCTAAGCACATAGACAGTACACAAGTCCTGAGAATGTTGTCTTAAGGAACTGGAATAGTTTTCCACATTTTCTGTTTTTTTAGGGCAAAGACAAGATGCTTTATATTTTTCCTAAGTGGTCACTGACACATTAGCATGCAAACCTTTTCCCACTGAGTAGATCAGTTTATGTAGAAGCATATGATTTTTTGAGCAAACTGTGTCAATATAAACTCTGAAAACTGGGCTCTGATACACCAGAGTCAAGCCTCACACAGACAGTACTCATTTCTTGTGTCAGGGGTATGCTGGTGAATGAAAATATCTTGTCTTTTTAGCATGCTTGGCTTTCTTGGCTTTGCAGAGAGATCATCAAGGGAGTGCTCCCCACTGGATTCTCTCACATGTCCTTCATAATGCCACTTGGTCCACAGGACAGCTCTACTCTTCCCTGAAATGTGTGCTCCCTGAAAACCGCATCTTCGCCAGGTCAGGGACCTTATTCTATTTCTTTTGCTGGAGTCTATCTAGAACATGGAAAAAGAGCCGTGACCGAAAGCCAGTGGAAAACCAAATACTCTATTTATACCAGCAACAAGGCCAATGGTAGATTTAACAGTGTGGTATCTTTACTTTGTTTTCTAAAATTAAATAAAACAGACAGCTTTTGGCAAAATATGAAAATAGGTATGTTGACTTTAGCTTTTTTCTTTGTCATGTGATTCCCTGAATGAATGAATGAAGTCTGGAAATATTAAAGCATGAGGATTTCACATGGAAATAAGAGTTCATTTTCCATCAGCATACATAGTTTATTGAGACTGTAATGACACTGGTAATATGCTTGAGGGACAAACATTTTTGGGTCAATTCTGAGTTCTGGAAAAGATCTGATGAGCAAATAGTTTTTTAAATGTCTGGGCCATGATAATTACAGAGGTTTCCACAAGGCAGTTAAGTCAGTCAAAGAATAATTTCTGGCCAGTCTGGCAGAGCCATGGAGAAAGCTTGGGAAGAGCCAGAGGAAGGCATCAAATGTTAACTCATGGAAAGGTTTACGAAAATGCCCTGGCTTCCTAACTGCCCCACAATGAGCATAGATTGTCTCACAACAATTGAAACAGATGTTTCCACTTTGTAAATATCTGCCAGAGAAATAAAGGTTTGATTTTTCCAAACTATCCTTTAGTTATTAAGACACTATGCTAAATCAAGAATTTATATGCTGAAATATACAATTCACTTGAAAACAGTATGCCAAAAATGTTGCAAGCCACCAAGTCAGCTGTTAAGAGTGGAAAATATCACACGTATTTCCTGCAAATATGTGGCTCACTTATTATCACATGTCAAAGTGTGTTTGGCTAAATCTGAAAAGGCTACTTCCAATTTCACCATCATAAAGATATAATCACTAAACAATGTGGAGCTGATGATATTTATTTTAGACTCTTGTGTATTCTTCTATCCTTTTATTCAACTATGGGAGAAACTAATAGGAACAAATAATATTTATGTCCCCTGTGTTTTAGAGACAAAAACATTATTATGCAATATTCCTGAGAAATGAGGAGATTCCTCCTTAAATTTGTGTTTGGCCCCCATGTGAACCAATGGGAACATACACATTTTGATTTAAATTAAATTTGATACAAAACAGTCTTCTTATGGCTAATGCAGATCTACATATAGTGTATATATATATACACTATATATATATATATATATATATATATATATACACACACACACACACTACATATAGTGTAGCTCTAAAGCTGCAAACCATTTCAGTTCAAAGACTCTCTAGCAGTCTCCCTATGGATTCTTTTAGAAATATTCTTTTACTACAGAAAGTGGAAGCACCTACAACTGTTGCATGAAAAAAAAAATCAGTGTCACTTATTTCTTGGAAGGATATATTCATGCTACAAACATGTGACAGCAGATGTCAGTCCTGTATTCTGCCAAGCTCAAATTAAGCTTCTAACACGTTGTCATTTAACAACTTCATATAGCAAGGCTACTTTTATTTTTTTTCAGCCAGCTCTGTAGTTCAGTTGAGACTGAGTAACTTCAGTTTGTTACCCTTTACACAGCTGCATTTAAATGTTGAAACTGGATTTATCTAGCTGAACTTAACCACTACAAAGCTAGTATGCAAGAGGTTTGTTCATTTAAGTCAGCCATGCCCTTGCAAAACTAGAGTTTATCTTCATACTGAAAAATGGAAATGCAGTATTTCTAAAGAACTAGTGAATTACAGTATATCTTACTGCATTTTTTTCTTTTTAACATTAAGATAAACAATTAGAAGTTCCTTACTGTCCAAAATAGCATATTACTTGCTTGTATGCTTTGCGGTGCAAAGCAGTCTCTTATAGGTGTGCTTAATAAGTAAGTAGATATATACATGACCTCAGAATAGAGAATAACAATTTTAGCCATGGCCATTAAAAAAAAAATCACTATTATTTTTTCACAGGATCCTTGGAGTGTCACTTTGCCAGCCAGAAACCTCTGTGGCTAGTGGCGCCTTTGCCCAAGTTTTGCTCCCATCTGCTGAGCTTGTTCCACCCACGCAGCCCGGCAGACTGTGCTCGGGATCGCACACTTGCCAAGGGCAAGCCAGATGTGGAACAGTGAGGGGTATGTGAGTGAGGGAGCATGGGGTCCAGCCACTACACATAGCTACCTTCTGTGGAAGGGTGGCAGCTCCAGGGGCTGGCACAGGTGCTGGCTTTATGTGAGGCTCAGCTGGACCAGACATACTGCAACTAATTGCTGCTGCAGGCACCAGCAGAAATGTCAGTGGTGCCCGAAAGCTCGGAGATGCCAGAAACCACACAGCCCCAAAGAGGCTGTTACAGCCCTGGCTTGGGGAGCCCCTAGGTTTGGGATCCCCAGAGGGCTGCAGCTCTTCTCCCCTTCTTGTTACCCTCAAGATGGCAAGCAGGAGAGCATATTTCAGCCTCATTTGTATCACAGCTCTTTTAGTCCCACGATTCAGTGGGTTCTGAGTTCTTGTCCCATATCCAGGAAGAATGAGGTACACAGACAACTGGAAAGAGAGCAAGGTGGAAAGGAGCTTCACTGACTGACATGACAGTTCTCAGGAGACCCATAGTGAGTAGCTCCTTTCTGTAGGCAGGTGGTCTTGAAAAGCTGAGGAGACCTAAAGTGGGTAGCTCCTTCTTGCAGCTGGTAGGCCTGACATCAGTGTGATTCTGGCTGACTCCAGGGTTTTTATGGGCTCACAATGGAGGAAGTGTATGCTGATGGATCCCTGGGTGGCCATGGTGGGCCTAGAAAAAGCACCATCTGATTGGCTAAATGGTCATCAATGAAGTCTTCACTCCAGGCCATGGACTTCACCTGGAACTGGCAGCCTGGCCCCCAGGCTTCAGGCCATTCCTGGCTGGAAGGTAGGGTTTCACTGGGGACCCACCCCTTTCCACCCAGGAACCTGTCTGCCTCCCTCCATCAACATGTTGTCCACATGCCCAGGCTGTTTAGGCCAAGGGGCATTTGTAAGGCCAACTCAAGCCCGCACTTGAGTTGCCCGTGCTCATTGGTGCCCAATGTCTAGAGGGGACCAAGGCAGCAGGGGGCTGGCATGTCAGTGCCACCCCACGCACATACACACCTGGCTGGGTTGCAACAGCACTTGGGCTTGGCCACAACTTTGCTCCACTCTGGAGCAGGTGCTGGCAACAGGAAGAGGCCAAGGAGTGACAGCAGGCACTTCTGAGCCTGCAGGGGAAGGGGAGCTTCCCAGAACCAAGAGATCAGAGATGCCCAGATGTGGAGCTGCAGCTAGGTGATTGCAGCTGTATCCTGAAGGACGAGGGTCCTGTCCTACTGACTCAGTTAAGTGGCCAAAAGCTTAACATATGAGAATATTTCTATTAGAAGGGAACCACAACATGTCTCTGAGTAGGGAATATTCTAAAGGAGGCTGAAAACTCTTCCATTTAGCTCCTGTAACACACTGCCAACCTCATCCTGCAGTGCTTTCATGAATTCAGTTAAAGTTGATGATGATGCCTCTTAGTGACATTTTTTTTCTGACTCTAAAAATAACTGTTGAGTATATAAAATATGGAAAATAAAAAATATAAAACAAAACACCAAAATCTCTCAGATTACATTACCAAAAATAACCACTGCTAATTTCTAATGTACTTCCTCCCAGCATTTTCTCAATGTATATATGTCTTTTAAAAAACCTGGTATAATACTCTGTATCTTTTTTTTGTATCTTTCATCTTAAGTTTGGCAATATTGTGTGACCATTTTCTGCTAGATTTCAATAAAAGTTCTTAAAAAATACTATATTTTGTGGCAACACAGTGTTCCAATGTATAGACATAATATAATTATCTATTCCCCTGTAGTTCAATGTTCAGTTATTTCTATTTATTCTCTATTTATATATTGTCTGTGACAGGCAACCACTTACATAAACTATTATCCATAGCCTTTGGGAACATTATTTCCTTAGACAAGATGTCTTAAAATGGAATCACTGAGTCAAAAGTTCTGAATAGTTTTAAAGTTTTTTATACATATTGCCAGTTTGTGCTTTCCAGTTTACACTCTGTGATGGTTAATTTTATGAGTCAACTGGACTGGGCTACAAGATGTCCAGACAGCTGATTACATATTTCTGGATGTGTCTGTGAGGGTGTTTCTGGAAGAAAATAGCCTTTGAATTGTTACTCTGTGTAAACAAGATCACCCTCAGCAGCGTGGGTGAGTATCCTATCTGCTGGGAGCTGAGCCCAAACACAACAAAAAGACTAAGGAAGGCAATTTTCTGGGACATACATCTTCTCCTGCCCTCAGACACTGGCACACCAGGTATCCAGGCCTTCAGACTCAGACTGGCACTTATGCCACCAACTTCCCTTATGTCACCAACTCCCCTTTCTCAGGCCGTTGGGTTTGCACTGGAACCACACCACCACCAATTTCCCAGGAAATTCTCAGCCTTCAGAATGGTGTGAGCCAATCCCTCACAATAAAGCTCTTTCTATCCATCTGCATTTATCCTGTTGGCAATGTCTCTCTGAAGAACCCCAACACATATTCCGTTCAGCAATGTGAGAGAGTCTCAATCTCATCCTAATAGAAGCAGTTTGGGTTTTACATACTAATTTGATAGAAATAATGTATTACCCTATTTTAACTTGCCTTTCTTTGATTACCAGGAAATTTAAATTTTTCCATTATATGTTTCTTGGTATTATTTTTTTCCTACAAATTATCTGATTGTATTATTTTTCCATTTCTCAATTGTTAGTATTTTTCTATTGATTTATAAGAGCTCAATACACCTTAAGGATATGGACATTTAGAATTTTGCATTTGTTTCAAAATATAAAATATTTGTATACTATTTCACTCATGATTAAAATGTTTATAACAAAGAACTTTGAAAATAAAAACAGACTGAAGAATATAAACATTATCCTTGATCCTGCATTAACTGGTGAGAACCGAACACTGATGGATTTTCTGTCTCTTTTTCTGTGTTTGTAAAAATTTTAGAAGTAAAATTGTAATCATTACATTGTATTCTGTAGTTATTAACAAATATGACATATTTTCTTCATGACATTACTCTTTCAAAACATCACTTTAGTACTATGTGATATTCTGTTTCAGAAGTACCATAATTTATTTACACACACTCTTTTTTAACAGTATTTAGATGATTTCCAAATATTTGCTATTATGACTAATGCTGCCACGAGCAAGCTTATACATTTGATACTGCATTGAAAATGAAGCTCTGCCCAAGGTCTCCTCGGTGGGATATATAACATAACAAATACTGCACCAACCTGTCACTTGAGTAGGTGCAATCACTTGGCTGGCACTAGATGTGGAAGCTTCAGGAGCTACTTCAACAGGCACAGGAGGTGATGTTTTTTCAATCACTACTATATGAGGAAGCAGGGGATAAAAAGAAAATTAAAGCCTGCTCTGTGCACTGAGATCTCATTTCAAAATGCAAGCATAATTTAGTCTAGCAATATATCACAGCATTTGTCGGCTATAAAGAACTGTTCTATGTCCTGAAAGCTCATGGTATTAATCTATAGCTCTGGGTTCAACATTTAGCACGAATACCTGAGTGACGCAGAAGCCAAAAAAATGATTGTTTATCAAATGATAACCTTCAATAATGTTTGAATAGTATATACCACTCCTCATCACAGAAAACAGTAAAAAACAAACAAAAAAACCCACGTATCTTTGCTGCTTCAATACTTACAGTGCTGTAATTACACTAACATTATATATTACTATACTTAACACTGAACTTCGGTTATAAAGTCTAGTAATTTACTACACAAAATCAGAGACAAAAATTTCCCTTCTTACATTTGTATTCAGAATACTCTGACAAACAGCACAGATCAACACAGGCTACCTGGAAACTGTGGATGCAGATGAATTGTTGAAATGCCTGGAGACAGCTGGGGTTGACCAGGCTCAAGTTTGGTTTTCTCCTGATCCAGTGAAGATATTTCCTAGATGGTTGTATTTTAAAAGAGAACAAGAAAGAAAAAGACAATTGAAAGTGGAAATTATTTTTAGTTTCCCACACATTACTATTTTTATTTAATATTGTTAGAAAGGCAAAGAACTATCATAGGACTGTACCTGCATGATTGCATGAAATTACAAAAACAGTAACAAAAACATTGATGTGGTACTACTATGAGAAGCCCTAAATGCTTTCCAGTAGTGCTGATCCATGCACATACCCTCAGCCAGTTCCCTGAGGCCCAAAGTCTGACCTTGTAAGTAAATGCCTTGGCCCAGGGGTCCATATTTGGTCTGCAACAGGGCAAAACTAACCCCAAGAGATGACTAAGCCTTCACTTGATTCACATGTGGCTCTGCCCCACTAAGATGACCAGCCACAGTTTGTAGATTAAATAATGGATATGGCAGATGTGCCATAACAAAGAACACATGGTAAGCTAAAATATTTTAAACCAGTCAGTCACTATGGCCTCCTTTAACCTCATGTCTGATAACTTTACAATTCCAGTTCTCTGAACAGTGGTAGTCAGGCAGAGCAACAGAAATCTGCTGGTTAGGAGAAGAATTTGGGGCTTCATCACACATCTTGGTCCCCAGGCTTGTCTCAAGCAGAGAAGCAGTCCAGCATTCATGGCTCAGCTTCCTGCTACAACTGTGCAGGTTCATGCAGACTGAACAATTAGTCTAGTTAAGGCTCTGTGACTTCACTCACACCAGAGTGGGACCAGAGAGCTCATATAATCACTACATTAAAGTATTCATCAAATTACTTGGTTACTCTCCTCTTCCAGAAAGCTTACTCCTCTGGCTTCTGTTAACACTCTTATCATCTTCTCCTGGCTTCAAGTTTCACCTCTTTTCTAAAATTGTCTGTCTGAGTATCTCCTCACAAATCCAATTTTGTAAGCGTCAATGCTTACAGGGTACGTCCATTTAGATATCCCACAAATACCTCAAGCCCATCCCCTCCAAAACCAGCTAGGCTTTCATTCCAACTTCATTTCTGCCAATGCCACAGTCATTAATCTATCCCATCCAGGTTTAAAGTCACTTTTTAGTCCTCCCTCTTTCATTCTTCATTGCAAGTCCCGTCCATTGACACTTTTTTTTTTTTTATAGCTGTTCACCCTTTTTCACATCCATAGACCCCATCACTCTAGGTTGGACTCACTCTCATTCTTGGTTTATTGTAATAACCTAACTGGCTTCGTTTTTCTTCTTGATGTGGGTAGTCCTACCAAAATTCATCTCCTACAAATACTGAGCACTTATTAGTTTTTTCCACATTTCCTCTGTCTTCTTCAGAATATACGCTAGCTTTCTCTTATTTATTTATTTATTTTGAGACAGAGTCTCACTCTGTTGCCAGGCGCCAGGCTGGAGTGCAGTGGCACAATCTCGGCTCACTGCAACCTCTGCCTCCTAGGTTCAAGCAATTCTCCTGCCTCAGCCTCCCGAGTAGCTGGGACTACAGACGCACGCCACCATGCCCAGCTAATTTTTGTATTTTTAGTAGAGACAGGTTTCACCATGTTGGCCAGGATGGTGTCAATCTCTTGACCTTATGATCTGCCTGCCTTGGCCTCCCAAAGCACTGGGATTACAGGCGTGAGCCACCGTGCCTGGCCTATACACTAGCTTCTATTACTTACTAGGGATGACCTCAACCAGTCTCGATTGCACCCCATTCCCTGCAGCCATGGCCAATGCCAACAAGGAACAGACCACAATCAGGTGTTAATCCACTCCTACAGTTTACAGACAGAATTTCCCCCATCACTTTGAGGCAGCAGACTTCCTAATCTATACCACGTCTACATTTAATGAATAGGTTCCAGTCAAGAAGCAAAGTATTGCTGTTGATTACAACAGCAGTTTGGTACGCTAAGCCTTCCAAAGCAGTCCCTACTTCTGTTTCTGACCAAGTCCTTCATGACCCTTGCTGTCCCCTCCTCCACACCTTTGCACATCTCTGGGCTATCCTCTCTTTTCTTCATCCATCTCATAACATCATGAGACTTTTGTGAAGACCAAGACAACAAAGACTATGATTGTATTTTTCGTACTATCTCCTCTCCTAATAAAAGGCAGTAAAAGTATACAAGAAAATTTTTTAGGATCTCTTTTAGATTCTTAATGAGATGTATTAAATTCAATCATAAAGAGAGAAGAACTGAGTTATGATGAGGCTGGCAGGCCGCTGGCCGGCTCACCTACAAGCTAAATAATTCCTCCCATGTATCAATCAGAACTAAATTCAAATGCTAAGAGCTTCAAATGTACACATAAAGTATACATATCTGTTATACTTTTTGGGGGCTCAAAATACTCTTTCTGAACACATTCACTCTCCCTGAATGAATGCTATCACTTCAAAATCATAAGTCTCTTTTTCTTAATTCTTTCAGCAATTATGTTATGACATATGTTCCTCTATCCCATATTTATAAGCTAAAGATTTAGAACACTATTTAAAATAATTTACGTATGTATTATCTAAATTCTAATAATGTATTCTTGTCAGCTAAAAGAATGATACATAAATGTATAGACATTTAATGTTTTTACCTAATTTCCATGTAATTATTATGGAGAGGTAGGAGATAAAAAGAAAATTAAAGCCTGTTATGTGCATTGAGATCCCATTTCAAAACGCAAGCATAATTTAGTCTAGCAATATATCACAGTAGTTCTCAGACATAAGTTCATTCATTTAATGAAAATGAATGTTTTCATTAAATAAAGCAAGATTCAGAGAAGGAACAATATTACATAAATAGGACTTAGATCCAGAAAGTGTTTACATATCCTACTAAAATGTCTCACAATTCACAGCCCCGTTTTATGCCCAAAAGCCGATAGACTAATTTTTTGAAGGGCAACATTCTAGTATCTGATTGTAACTTTTAAGCGTAAGTTCTGTTCTAACTCAATTCAAACATATATGTTAAATTTTAGTTGAATTAAGAAGTACCTCACTGACTATATATGTGGTCTAAGAATACATGATTACCTAAACATGTCACAGCCTTTCTTTCACAGATGGTCCAGGCCATCAGGTGACATTGAATTATATTGATGCCCCTGATTCCCATTAGTTCACCATTTTCTTCTCACTAGAATTGAAGCTTCATGAAAATAGAGAGTTTGGTCCTATTTGTCCTCCATTGTTTTCCTAACACTGAGGATAGTGCCAGTCTATAACAACAGCTCAATAAATTTTTTTGAATAACTGAATGCTATATTAACTTAAACCAAATGATGCATTATAGATATGTTACTACATTTAAGTATAAAAAATCCATACATATTCTAATAGAAAATCATTTTGAAGGTTGAAAAGGAAAAGACTTTCAAACAGTGAATAAATTACCTTTTCAGGGGGTGCAGTTGCCACTAAAAACAGAAAAGAAAAAGGGTATTAGTACGATTTAAGACAATTCAGTCTATTATAGTTCAATTTTTCAAAAGCAATAGAAGTCCAGTATCTCTGCAAAAGGATTAAGAAACAAACTTAAGCAAATGTAGAATTAGGATCATCTGCCATTTTAGGGAATTTTACACATGACTAACAGAGAATGCTCAACGCTGGTATTCCTCAGCTACAG
The DNA here is from genome assembly GCF_009761245.1 of Sapajus apella. NCBI lineage: Eukaryota > Metazoa > Chordata > Mammalia > Primates > Cebidae > Sapajus > Sapajus apella. The sequence continues at coordinate 6,853,392 of NW_022436984.1, read as the reverse complement.
GAGCACACGGAGATGTGAATAAGCCTTTCAAACCCTTCCAAAATTGACATTAAACTACAAAGCTAAAGAAGGCAATACTTTCTAGTACATCATCATTTTATGCCTTAACTCAATTATGTAAACTTTCCATATCTTAGAAAACAAACATTTTCATTAATTGGTGAAAGGGTTATCCTTATGGTATATAATGCTTGAAATGCTTTCTGGTGTCAATGTTAAAAAAGAACGTCACTTATTTCAATAGGAGACATGAGAGTATGTGCTGCATCCTTTATGTATTCCAACCTTTAATGAAACCCCGTGAATATTTTCAGAAAGATATGCTAACTAAATTACAAAAAAGAATCCCACAAGCCAATAAGAGCCAATTAGAGATTAGTAGCAATATATTGAACAACTCATACATTACACAATCATAAACATTATTGTGAGGGTGTTGGTGATGCCTTTGTATTTTTAAAGACTTGCTTTTCATTAATCAGTCCTTCGTGTAAGTTCTAAAGCCCTGGATTAACATTCACCAGATTTTTCTCCACAAACATTAATTTACAGGTTTGATAGATGCATTAACTCCTGAAAGCAATCAGGGTACCAGATAAATTAAAATCACTGTTGCAATATTCTTGGGGTTGCAGAAAGTCAATTAACCTTTTATTCTCCCTAACCCTCCACCAAGAAGGTCTTGAGGCAAAATCTGGAACTAGAGCCCATTTCCTCCTGCCTGTGCCAACAATGAACAGTTGCAAACATCTGGTCATGACACTAAGTGTCTAGGGGCAAACCGAGGAATACTGTCAAATTCAGCTGAGATTCTGCCTGTTCTGCCTAAGCAAGGAAGAAATGCAGAGAGTGAAAGCATAGACTCAAATAGGCCAGAACACACAAACGTTCAGAGCCCAGAAAAATAGCCTGCCCTACCAAGAAGAAGGCTGTGCCAAGCTCCCAACTCAACACTAGCCTGGGCACCCTACCTCCTCAACAGCACCCAAAAATGGCCCGCTGAATTCCAACCTAAGAATCAACTGTGAAAAGCCAACAGGAGCTTTATTAAAGAAAATATGTTTATTCTATTCAAATCTAAAATGTTTGTTCTTTCTGAGGTGAAAATTTTTGTAAGCAAGATATATGACATATCAGATATTGCTGGTTTATATAGAGATAGGGATGATCCCGCATCCTGAATGCCAGAGAGGGGGTCAAATTCTATTGTCTCGACTCCCTCTCAAGTATAAGGCCTGAAACTATTTCCTTGGGAAAATGTGCTCCTTGGTCACAGGTCCCATTACATATTCTCTGGCAAGTCGTGTCTCTTCTCTAAGACTCAGCTTTCTCAGAGGGTAAATGGAAGAACCACGCTAGGTGCTCACCAGATCTCTTCAACTGACAATCATTTAGCTTCCTTCATTTCACCCTCCATTATCCCTGCCTGCCCATTAGACTTCCATGCTGTAACTTCTGGAAAGCCTGTGGATTCCACTTCATAAATATTTGTTAAATGGCCTTCTAGACAAGAAATGAATTAGGGCTATTCCCTGAAGGATCTAAATCATGTTCCAGGAACAAACGCCAAGATAAAGTAGCCCCCAAACAGCAAGAAGACATTCTGAAATTACCGTGGAATATTGTTATCTACTAGGTACACACTACTCTAGAGCAGTGGTTAAACATCTTACAATACACAGGGCAACCCCCAATCAAAGAATTCTCCACCCTAGATATCAACAGTGCTGAGGCTGAAACACTCTGTTCTAGGGGATTATAAACAGGGAAATAAAAAGCAAAGACATGCAGATAGATGTCTAGAGTCCATGATCCATCACCACTCTTACCTTCTGGCTCCGCCACTCCTGGCCCGTGTTCCCGGGAGAAGGTCAGGGCCTCCACTGGCTCTTCCTTGGCTGGGAGAGGTGGAGGATGAGTACTTTTAGCAACAGGTTGAGTGTTCTTTGGCTTCACAAATACAGGTCCTTTACCTACATGGTGATGGATTGGCCTGCGTCTATGAACGCCAGAAACCGTATAACCCATTCCACCAGGACAGATTTCCTTAAAAGCAGCTAGATTTGGGATGGGAAAATATTCCTTTTAAAAATCTAACAGTGCAAACTTATACAAAGGAAAATATCATGATGAATAGCTCTTAATAAATCATCACTAATATAGTTACATTTTAAAACTTCAAAAACAGGTGCAAAATGTAAGCAAATTGCTCAAATTTCTGATAAACTTGCATATTTACAGAAAAAAATCCAACCCTTTTTTTACTAAACATTTCTCCATCGGTTAATTCCTTATCCTACCCAATCAGAATATATATATATATTATGTATAGCATATAATTAGCATATCTTTTATATATCACATTATATACATAGTTACCCCTTCTATGAGGGATTAGTTCTAGGATACCCCCGTGGATACCAAAATCTGCAATGCTCAAGTCCCTTACAGTCCCTTACATAAAATTGCATAGTGTGATCAGCCCTACATATCTGGTTCTGCATCCATAGATTCAACCAACCAATTGGGTTGAAGCCACTGATACGTAACCATGGTAACAGAGGGATTTTTATATATATATAAAATCAGCAACCACTTAGAAAATATTATATATCATATTATTAGGTTATACATTAGGAGATAATTCATATATAGAAGACACTATATGTATTATATATACCATAAGTTGTGTGTATATGTGTTAGCAACAAAAATCAGGCTTTCTTTTTTTTCCTGCTTTGGTATAATTTCATTAGTTATTCACAATGAGCTCAGTGACATTTGTCTAAGATGAAGAGCCATAAGGTTACAAAAACAAAAATCACTATTCAGGGAAATGGATGCTGAAATCCTCATGGTTTGTCTCTAGTTGAAGAACACAAAGGGCTCTGCCAAAATGCCATGTATCAGCTGGTAAGAGGATGTTGATTAAGGAGGACTGAAAAGGGGAAGGGTTTTCAAAGGGGAGAATCTTGGAATAGTGAGGAAGAGTCTAGAGAAGTGAGACATGCTGGAGATGATAGGTGAAAATCAAGAAAGAAGGGAAATGCCAAATCCAGATGTAGCTATTTTCAAGTAAAGGAACAACAACTGGGAAAAAGCCTGGCCGTGACCAGCTCGTTTAATTATCCAGAGGCCAAGGAGATATTCTGTGCCCTGGAATCACTATCATTGCCAAAAAAAAAAAAGTGGTTTTGTATTCTTTTTTTTAAAAAAAAAGTAGACTCAGCACATGTGATTTGCTAACCTCCACAGCATAATCCCCATGAATAAGTGAGGGGGAACGGCAAGGGGGAGAAGCGGGTTAAAACAGTGTGTGGCCTTCAGAGGAAAAATCCACCTAATCCCTTTGGTGTTGGTGTTGGAGGCAAATAACCAAATGCAGACACCAAGGAGCTTATGGTTAACTTTTTTATTTCTACTTTTAAAATTGAAAGTAAAATAAGTCATTTCTCACTTTCACTGAACAAGAGATCTTCTATTGAACATTTGGGACCTAAAATTAGTTCTCAATAAAAAGAAAACTAAAAATACTAAAATTATAGTATGCTACAATATTGTTTTTCTAAGGATCACACACTAAACGGTAGAACCTCATTTTTGTGTTTAACTACAAAATACAATTTTACTTGAAAAGATGTTTCCAGAAGAAAACATGATTTTAAAAACCAAGTTTAAAGAATGAACTAAATATTTTTAATGAAAATCACCATATAACTAAAAATTAAGTGTGAAAATTTTATCTTGAATATTATTTTCAAATTTATTGACAGTACTGGAGAGGAGTATCCCTGAGCTATAGTCACCATTTCAATTTATGCTTCAGGAAAGGATTACAAAGCTATCAAAATTGAGCTTCTACCTGTACCCCTGAACTTAAAAGTTAAAAATTTAAAAACTTAAAAAAAATTAAAAACACATTATACACACACAATAATATGCATAATAAATTCACAAACTAAAAGCTAAAAAAATTGAACTTCAAGAGAAATGTGTCCATAAATTATAAAGATTTACTTGATCATTAATTTTTAATAATGAGTGGATCAGATGGCATGAGAGGGTACTAGGACCTTTTAGAGACCTTAAATTATCGAGTCTATCAATATACCAACAACGTTATATTATCCTTTGCCTTAACACAGTTCTTTCTGGTTCTAACCATAAACAAAAGTAGATCATGACACTTATATTTAAATCTTGTCTGCTATCTTGTAAGTTACAGCTTTAAGACACTACATGGCCCTGTAAGAGTTAAGACACTTTCCTAAGCGGGAAGCATCTTATCAAACATGCAATTGAGTAGACTATTTTATGCCCATCCCAAGTAGTGAAACTGAGGTTATTCCTTGTTAATATCAGGTCCAATACTTTCAGGTTACATTTCTTTCTCTTCCATGTAACTACTTGATCCTGCTTGAGAAATTGGGTGGTTCATTGGTAGAAGTAAGGTATTTAAAGAGATAAATTTGCCTTCTCAGGACATACAGCAATTATGCACCAAACTGAAGGATAAAGAATAATGTACTTCTTAATACTCAACTCTCACAGTTTTTAGGAGTTTTGGCAAGATCTGCCCTTAAGTTATTAATCTTCACAGCATAAATTCAATCATGACTATAATTCCCTCCATTTCCAATTAAAGAAATTAAGCACGATACTCAATAAATGAATAAATGAGTCAATCTGCACGAAGTCTAGTTACTGTGAACTGATGAACAGCCAATCATTAGAAAAGCACATGGCCCAGCAGAGCCTTCTCAGCCTCAGACAGGCTCAGAGTTCTGGAAGTTGAAGATAAAATATAACGGATTTTCTTAATATTCAAAAGAAAGTCTAATGTCACAGAGAAATGGGAAAATCTCTTTGCACGTAATTTTTCCGACTGATTCAACCATGTACGTCTACGGTTTCTACAAAAGTGACAAAAATGTTTACACTGTATTATTAAAAAGTAAAGTCAGAAACCAAAAATGACCCCAGTTGCCAAAGTTGTCCTCTGTACTCATGTGGCTGGGAATGTATGTGCACATACAGCTGGGCATGTCTTACCTGTGCCGGGAAGGGGACATTTCTCACAGTGTGGGCCCCAGGCCTTGCCCACACTACAACAGCAAAGCTGCTTGGTGAGGTGAACAGACAGAGGGTGCATACATTGTCTTCCAGAACTGACAAGTCTGAAACAGGGTCCTTTCTCTTCCGAGATCACAGGAGGATCAGCTGAAGCAGAGAGATAAAGTGTGACATTACATGAGAAACCAAAACTACATTGGCTTTCCAAATGACAGTAAAATTAATCCTAAGATATGAATTAAAAACCATACTTCAGAATAAATCTGTCTAGATTTACAGCATCACCTTTCTTGATGAAAAATCAGTTTACCATATGAGTTTTAGAGTCAGGGCACCAAAAGTCGTGACAGTGGTTGTCCCTGTCCCTCTCTTTTTCCATTTCAGCAAGCATGCAATTAGGAATGTGTGCAAAAGTGAAGAGAAAATTTCGACAAAAACCCAGCTACCCAAATAAACCTAGTCAGGTGTTATCAAAATCACTACCTAGTTTTCTATATTTAACCACAGTAGAGATAACTCTAGGCCAGCATTTAGTGAATAACCAGGCACTCTGGAGAATGAGGAAGATGGCTGATGCTGCAAGACAGCATCTGCTCTTCTCACCCCAGGGACGTGAGAGCTTGCAGGGCCCATCAGGTCTCACCCTAGGCCAGTGAACATAAATGGGAGGCAGAAAGTGGTTTCTGATTTGGAATGCCACACACAAGGCCCTGGTTCTAGCCAGGCAGCACACCAGAGAAGGAAGAGATGATGTGATCAGTTCCTCCGAAAACACTGCAAAAGTATACTAGGCTACAGCTATCCAATACCTCAACTCTAATCCTAATCTTCTGCTATACATTTAGTGGAGAAGAGTTCATCAACCTAACAGTTAGATACTCTACTAGGCACACATGACATATATGAAAATAAGTAAAACACAGCCCTGCCTTCAAGAAGTTCATCTTCTAATGCAAGTATGGATGGATTGTGTTCTACAGAACCAGGTCCAGGTCAAGTCAAAGGTGCTGAACCAGACAGTTTGGTGTCTCCCTCTGCCCATCCCCAAAGCCAGCTAAAGCTCTTCTCTCTCATTATCACCATCCAAATGAGGTTTTCTGACTTGCCTTTCCCTTACCCAATTCTTCTAGCATCTGGGGCTACCAAAATACCTACCCTTCCTACCCTTCTTGCTCAGATAGAAATGTTCATTCTTCCAACAGGACTAACATCTCCGGAATAGCTACAAGAAACAATCTGACTATATTAAGGCTTTGTGACACGCTAAAAAAGAGCAAGGGATTTAATAGCCTGGGTTCAAATTGCGGATCTACCATTTGCCAGTAGTACAGACTAGAGAAACTCAATTTAACTGATATAGTTCATTTTACGTATCAAGTTGGCTAGGCATTGATGCCCAAATATTTGGTCAGATACAGGTCTGGTTGTTGCTGTGAAGGTATTTTTTTCAAATATGAGATTAGTATTTAAATCATAAGACTTGGGTAAAGCAAATTATCCTCCATAGTGAGGGTGGACTTCATTACTATAGTCTTGTAATGTATTTTGAAGTCGGTCAATGAAGCCCCAACAGAAAATCTGTGCTGAGGAAGAGAGAATTTTGCCAGCAGACTGCCTTCAGATTCAAGCTGAAACATCAGCTCCTCCCGGGGTCTCCAGTCTGCCAGTCCACCCTGTAGATTTCAGACTTGCTATCCTTCATAACTGTGTAAGCCAAAGTGAAGAAAGTAAAAAACAGACATTATATATAAATTAGGGGATGAGGAAAGGGGATTGCAGGGAGCACAGGACACATTCCTGAAGCTTCAAAACTTACGCAGTATGTCTAGTAAGGGCATCCCTGCCAAGGGCCCCTAGAAAAGTGGTAAAATAGAGAAGTCTAAGTATTGTCTTCTCCCTCTCTTACTCATATTTTGGAGTCTGTGCAAGTGAGCTGTAAATATCAAAAGTCACAGACCAAAAGATGAAGAACATTTAAGAACATTGTTATTATGCTCAAAAGGATATTAAGTCCCTGGAATAATGGAACATTCTTCAGTTATAGCATGCTGAATGTGTCTGCAGGTTGAATAATCTTTAGAACACATATATATGTTCTAGCATAGCTCACATAGGATTTCCTCTAAAATTTCCTCTCCACATTGACCATGTGGAACTTACAACACATATTTCTAAAGAAGCAGTATCAGGTCATCTCACAAGAACCTATCTTATGCACAATGGGGCTTAATTATAATATTAACTGCATCAGTGTGAATTCTAAGTCCCAAGAACAAGAGATATTCAGGCCAGAACAGTTTCTTCAAATCTTTGACATTGGTGAACTGTGATGTTGGCTCCTTTCAACTTAAATCTCTATACCCACTTTCTTATATCCACACCTTAGGATATACCTAGAGTTATAGACACTATGCCTGTTATACTTACCCTGTTCCCCTACCCAAGTACTCTATTTTGAAACAACCTATCATGACTATCCTCATAATTAAACCAAGGCTCTAAATGAGCAAGTTAGTCTTTTAAAGGATTAATATGTGTATGTGTTAATTACTGAAACAATTGCTTGTTAATTAAAGTGAGTCTCTAGTTGTTGAATTCCCATGAATTGCACAAAGAAAAATATAAAATTTCAGGCATTTTATCATCTGAAGGATGAAGCTATGTCTAGTGAGGCTGGGTGCGGTGGCTCACACCTGTAATCCCAGCACTTTGGGAGTTCAAGCCAAGTGCATCACCTGAGGTCAGGAGTTTGAGACCAGCCTGACCAACATAGTGAAACCCGGTCTCTACTAAAAATATAAAATTAGCTGGGCATGGTGGTGGGTGCCTATAATCCCACCTACTTCAGAGGCTGAGGCAGGAGAATCACTTGAACACAGGAGAATCACTTGAACCCAGGAGGCAGGGGTTGCAATGAGCCGAGATCGCACACTGCACTCCAGCCTGGGCAACAAGAGTGAAAGTCCATCTCAAAGAAAAAAGAAAAAGATATGTCTAGTGAACTAATTCTTCCCAAACATCTTACCCTAAAAGATCTTGGTTTTGTACGCTTTTTTCCTCCTACCATTTCCTAACCCAAATATTCTCCATAAGTTCTGCAGTACTGGTGTTTTTTCTATGGCAGCTTCCAAAGCAGTCCAAATACAAGTCTTTAGAATAGGAATAGAAAGAGAATCACTGGCTTGCAGAGTCATTAATAAGTCAACTCTTAGCTTAACAGAGGGTGTCAGCTTATGTTCTAACTAAACATTTTGACCTACCTAAAGTGTACATAGGAAAAAGCAATGAGCTAATAATAAATCAGCTTCTTCAAAGGTAGAAGGAGGGCAAGAAGGAAACCACTGAAAAAGTCTGGCTTACACACCTATTTTTTTTAATTGACATATAATTTGCACATATTTATGAGGTACATGTGATATTTTGTTACATGCATAGAATGTATGATAATCAAGTCAGGGTATTTAGGGCATCCACCACCTTGCGTATTTATCACTACTATGTGTTGGGAACATTTCATGTCTTCACTTCTAGCTATTCTGAAACATACATTGTTATTAACTATAGTCACCGTATTCTGATACTGAACATCAGAGCTCATTACTTTTAACTGTACGTTTGCACCCAATAACCAGCCTCTCTTTACGCATGCCACTCTTAATCCATATACCCTTTCCATTTGTCATTCTGATCTCTACCTCCAAGGGATTAACTCTTTTAGCTCCCACATATGAGAACATGACCTTTGGTTTTATCCATGTTGCCCCAATATTGTTTTTACAGCTGAGAAGTGCTCCATTTCATGAATATACCACATTTTCTTTATCCACTCATTGATGAAAACTTAGGTTGATTCCATATCTTTGCTATTGTGAAGAGTTTCACAATAAACATGGTGGTGCTGATATCTCTTTGACATACTGATTTTTTTTTCCTTTGGATAAATACCACACCCAGTAGAGGGATCGCTGGATCGTATGCTAGTCCTATTTTTAATTTTTTGAGACATGGCCATACTGTTTTCTATAACAGCTATATTAATGTACATTCCCAACAATTTATGAGAATCTCCTTTTCTCTGTATCCTCCCCAGCACCTGTTTTTTTAAAAAAAATTTTAATAAACAATTCTAACTTGTGTAAGATGATATCTCATTATGGTTTTGATTGGCAGTTCCTTAATAATTAGTTATGTTGAATATTTTTTCACGTACCTGTTGGCTGTTTGTATGTCTTCTTTTGAGAAATGCCTGTTTATGTCCTCTGTCCATTTTTAATGAGATTATTTGATTTTTTTTCCTATTGAGTGCCTTTTATATTCTAGGTGTTAGTCCCATGTCAGATTAATAACTTGCAAATATTTCTTTCCCATTCAACAGGTTGTCTCTTCGCTCTGTTGTCTGCTTTGCTGTATAGCAGCTTTTCCACTTAATTAGTCTTACCTGCCTATTTTTGTTTTTGTTGCCCCTTTGAGGTGTTAGTCATAAAATTTTTGCCTAGACCAATGACCTAAAGTGTTTCCCCTGTCTTCTAGTAGTTTTACAGTCTTCTATGTAAGTTTTTAATCTATCCTGAGTTTATTTTTTTTATACAGTGAGAGACAGAAGTTTATTTTCATTCTTCTGCATAGGGATATGCTGTTTTCTCAGTGCCATTTACTGAAAAGGGTATCTTTTCCCCAATGTATATTATTGGTGTCTTTGTAAAAAATTAGTTGGCTATAAATACATGACTTTATTTTGAGTTATCTCGCCTGTTTCATTGGTTTATGTGCCTGTTTTTAGACCAGGAGTATTCTGTTTTGGTTACTATAGCCTTGTAGCATATTTTGAAGTCAGGTAGTATGATGCCTCCAGATTTGTTCTTTTTGTTCAAGATTATTTTGGCTATTCTGGCTTTTTTGTGGTCCCAAACAAGTTGTGGCACTGTTTTTCTATTTCTGTGAAAATTGATCTTGGTATTTTGATAGAAATTGCATTCAATCTATAGATTACTTTCAGTTGTATGGTTATTTTAATGATATTGACTCTTCTGATCCATGAACATGGGATGTCTTTCCACTTGCCTGTGTCCTCTTCAAATTTTTTCATCAGTATTTCATAGTTTTCCCTGTAGAGGTAAATCTTCTTGGTTAAATTTATTCCTAGATATTTTATTTTTTGTAGCTATTGCAGATGGGGCTGTCTTCCTGATTTCTTTCTCAGCTTCTTCATTATTGTTATATATAAATTCCACTGATTTTTGTATGTTGACTTTGCATCCTGCAACTTTACTGAATGTATTTAGCAGATCTAAAAGCTTTTATTTGGTGGAGTATTTAGGTTCTTCTATATATAAGATCATGTCATCTGCAAAAATGAAAACAACTTGACTTACTCTTTTGCAATTTAGATGCCTTTTTCTTTTTTTTTTTTTTTTTTTTAACTTCTTTTGCCTGATTTCTATAGCTAGGACTTCCAGTACTAGGATGAATGTGAGTGGTGAAAGGAAGCATCCTTGTCTTGTTTCATTTCTTAGTTAGCTAAGCTTAGAAAGATTTTAGCTTTTTCTTCACTCAGTATGATGTTAGCCGGTAGGTCTGTCATATATGACCTTTACTACATTCAGGTATGTTCCTTTTATGCCTAGTTTGTTGAGAGTCTTGTCATAAAGCAATGTTTAATTTCGTTAAATTCTTTTTCTGTGTCTACTGATTTGATTGTGTGGTTTTTGTCCTTCATTCTGTTGATGTAATGTCACATTTATTGATTTACGTATATTGAATCATCCTTGCATCACTGGGATAAATCCCACTGGATCATGGGGTGTTACCTTTTTGCTGTGCTGTTGGATTCAGTTTGTCAGTATTTTTAGAGGATTTTTGTATCTATGTTGATCAGAAATATTGACCTACAGTTTTCTTTTTTTGTTGCATACTTGTCTAGTTTTCGTATCAGGGCAATGCTTGCTTTGGATGAGTTAGGAAGAATTTCCACCTCTTCAATTTATTGGAATAGTTTGAGGACAACTGGTGTTAATTCTTCTATGTAAGTTTGGTAGGATTCGGCACTGAAGCCATATGGTCCTGGGCATTTCTTTATTGAGAGATGTTTCATTACTGATCCAATCTCATTACTCACTATTGGTCTGTCCAAGTTTTCCATTTCTTACTAATCCAATCTTTATAGGATGTATATGTCTAGGAATTTATCCATTTTTCTCTAGGCTTCCCAGTTTGTTAGTATATAGTTGTTCATAACAGTCTCTGATGATATACGGTCTGTGTCATCAGTTGTGATGTCTCCACTTTCATTTTGTATTGTTTATTTAGGTCTTCTCTCTTTTTTTCTTAATTAGTCTAGCTAGTAGTTGATTTATTTTACCTTTTCAAAGGCCCAACTTTTCATTTCATTGATCCTTTGTATTTTTTCTAGTTTCTATTTCACTTAGTCCTGCTCTAACTTTTTAAATTTCTTTCCTTCTACTAGTTTGGGGTTTGTTCTTAGTTTTCTAGTTCCTTGAGGTACATCATTAGACTACTGTAAATTTTTCTAATTTTTAAAATGTAACTATTTATTGCTATAAATTCCCCTCTTAGCACAGCTTTGGATGTATCCAATAGGCTTTTGGATGTTGTGTCTCGATTTTCATTTGTATAAAATTTTTTTAAATTATCCCCCACCTGCATGCTTTTTAAGAGACAGGGTCTCATTCTGTCACCCAAGCGGGAATGTAGTGGTGTGATCAGAGCTCAACTCCTAGAGTCAAGTGATCCTGCTTCAGCATCTTGAGTAGCTACGACTCCCGGGTTACACCATCAAACTCAGCTAATTTTTTTTTGTAGATATATGGCTCACTGTGCCCATTTTTTCCAGGCTGGTCTCAAACTCCTGACCTCAAGCAATTCTTCTGCTTTGGCCTCCAACAGCACCAGGATTACAGGCATGAATCACTACCCCGGCCAGATTTCCTCCTTCGTTTCTTCCTTGACCCAGTGGTAATTCAGAAGCATATTGCTAATTTCCACATATTTCTACATTTTCCAAGTGTACAGTTTCCAAATATCCTTTTTTTATCAATTTCCAGTTTACTCCATTGTAGTCTGAGAAGACATATAATCTTGATTTTTAAAAATCTGTTGAGACTTTATTTATGAGACAGAGTTTCACTCTGTCAATGAGGCTGAAGTGCTGTGGCTCAATCTTGGTTGACTGCAACTTCCACCTTTTTATTATTATTATACTTTAAGTTCTGGGGTACATGTGCAGAATATGCAGGTGTCTTACATAGGCGTACATGTGCCATGGTGGTTTGCTGCACCCATCAAGCCATCATCTACATTAGGTATTTCTCCTAATGCTATTACTCCCCTATCCCCTACCCCGACAGGCCCCGATGTGTGATGTTCTCCTCCCTGTGTCCATGTGTTCTCACTGTTTGACTCCCACCTATAAATGAGAACAAGTGGTGTTTGGTTTTTGTTCTTGTGTCAGTTTGCTGAGGGTAATGGTCTCCAGCTATATTCATGTGCCTGCAAGGGACACGACCTCATCCTTTTTTATTGTTGCATAGTATTCCATGGTGTATATGTGCCATATTTTCTTTATCCAGTCTATCACTGATGGGCATTTGGGTTGGTTCCAGGTATTTGCTATTGGGAACAGTGCCACAATAAACATATGTGTGCCTGAGTCATTATAGTAGAATAATTTATAATCCTTTGGGTATATACCCAGTAATGGGATTGCAGGGTCAAATGGAATTTCTGGCTCTAGATCCTTGAGGAATAGCCACACTGTCTTACACAATGGTTGAAACAATTTATACTCCCACCAACAGTGTTAATGCATTCCTATTTCCCCACATCCTCTCCAGCATCTGTTGTTTCCTGACTTTTTAATGATTGCCATTCTAACTAGCATGAGATAGTATCTCATTGTGTTTTTGATTTGCCTTTCTCTAATAACCAGTGATGATGAGCTTTTTTTCATGTTTGTTGGCCACGTGAACGTCCTCTTTTGAGAGGTGTCTGTTCATATTGTTTGCCTGCTTTCTGATGGGGTTGTTTTTTTCTCATAAGTTTGTTTAAGTTCTTTGTAGATTCCGGATATTACCCTTTGTCAGATGGATAGATTGTGAAATTTTTCTCTCATTCTGTAGGCTGCCTTTCCACAGTGATAATGGCTTCTTTTGCTATGCAGAAGCTTTTCAGTTTAATTAGATCCAATCTGTGAATTTTGGCTTTTGTTGCCATTGCGTTTGGTGTTTTAGTCATGAAGTCTTTGCCCATGCCTGTGTCCTGAATGGTATTGCCTAGGTTTTCTTCTAGGGTTTTTATGGTTTTAGGTCTTACATCTAAGTCTTTAATCAATCTTGAGTTAATTTTTGTATAAGGTGTAAGGAAGGGGTCCAGTTTCAGTTTTCTGCATATGGCTAGCCAGTTTTCTCAACAGCATTTATTAAATAGGGAATCCTTTCCCCATTGCTTGTTTTTGTCAGGTTTGTCAAAGATCAGATGGCTGTAGATGTCTGGTGTTATTTCTGAGGCCTCTGTTCTGTCCATTGGTCTATATGTCTGTTTTGGTACCAGTACCACGCTGTTTGGTTACTGTAGCTTTGCAGTACAGTTTGAAGTTAGGTAGTGTGATGCCTCCAGCTTCGTTCTTTTTGCTTAGAATTGTCTTCGCTTTGTGGGCTCCTTTTAAGTTCCAAAGGAAATTTAAAGTAGTTTTTTCTAATTCTGTGAAGAAAGTCAATGGTAGCTTGATGGGGATAACACTGAATCTATAAATTACTTTGGGCAGTATTGCTGTTTTCATGATACTGATTCCTCCTATCCATGAGCATGAAATGTTTTTCCATTTGTTTGTGTTCTCTCTTATCTCCTTGAGCAGTGAGTTGTAGTTCTCCTTGAACAGATCCTTCACATCCCTTTTAAGTTGTATTCCTAGGTATTTTATTCTCTTTGTAGCAATTGTGAATGGGAGTTCACTCATGATTTGGCTCTCTGTTTGTCTATTATTAGTGTTTAAGAATGCTTGTGATTTTTGCACATTGATTTTGTATCCTGAGACTTTGCTGAAGTTGCTTATCAGCTTAAGGAGATTTGGGGCTGAAACAATGGAGTTTTCTAAAAATACAATCATGTCATCTGCAAACAAAGACAATATGACTTCCTTTTTTCCTAATTGAATACACTTTATTTCTTTCTCTTGCCTGACTGCCCTGGTCAGAATTTCAAATACTATGTTGAATAGGAGTGATGAGAGAGGGCATCCTTGTCTTGTTCCAGTTTTCAAAGGGAATGCTTTCAGATTTTGCCCATTCAGTATGATATTGGCTGTGGGTTTGTCATAAATAGCTCTTATTATTTTGAGATATGTTTCATCAGTACCTAGTTTATTTAGAGTTTTTAGCATGAAGGGCTGTTAAATTTTGGCCAAGGCCTTTTCTGCATCTATTGAGATAATCATGTGGTTTTTGTCACTGGTTCTGTTTACGTGATAGATTACATCTATTGATTTGTGTATGTTGAACCAGCCCTGCATCCCAGGGATGAAGGTGACCTGATTGTGGTGGATAAGCTTTTTGATGTGCTGCTGGATTCAGTTTGCCAGTATTTTACGGAGAATTTGTGCAGCGATGTTCATCAGGGATATTGGCCTGGAATTTTCTTTTTTTGTTGTGTCTCTGCCAGGTTTTGGCATCAGGATGATACTGGCCTCATAAAATGAGTTAGGGAGGAGTCCCTCTTTTTCTGTTGTTTTTGGAATACTTTCAGAAGGAATGGTACCAGCTCCTCTTTGTATCTCTGGTAGAATTTGGCTGTGAATCCGTCTGGTCCTGGGCTTTTTTTCATTGGTAGGCTATTAATTACCACCTCAATTTCACAGAATTCACCTGCAAATCAGACTGGATCGGTTTAAATCACAAATCCTAAAGGAACTCTGTATGTCTCTGTGATGTTACATGTGGTAAATTCAAAGGAAAGAGAAATAAATCTTCTCACTCAACAATGGTAAAAAGCCCAAGTTTTTACTTCGAACTCTCCACTGGAACACTTAACTAGCAACAAATGTCTTTTAATACTTATCATTTCAGCTGTTGTAGGTGAACCACAAAATTGAATTATTTATTTTTCAAATAAGAATGGATGGTTGTTTAATAAGTTCAGAATTATTTGGGCAATGACAGGGAAAATAAATGCTAAGGAAATGTGCAAGTGTTTCAAAAATCTCATTGTCAGATTTCTACAATCTTATTAAAGCCGGGATGTCTGCCCATAACTCTAGTCATCAGATCTAGTCAAAGTTTCATAGAACATTTTGTGACTAGTTCTGCAAGTTTACCTAATACATAAACTTCAATGTAAGAATTGTGACCAGACTACAAGCCAAATTATAAACAGAGGGGAAAAAGCATTCGTGACAAACTCTATATTCAAACTCTACAATCTTTATGCTTAAATTATGAAATTATTTAAAATATTCATTCATGTAATTCAAATCAGCCAAAAATGATCCCCTAAGTTATCTGGTATCATCAACAATGTGATTTTTGGCCTGAAATTTCCAAATCCTTGCATCACTTTCAAAATTACCTTGAGTGCAAATGTAATTTTATGGTCTAATTTTACTACTCCTTAAGAAAGCCTTATAATTAGGTGTCTGTCTGCTTCATAATCAGAACTCTCTGTAAAATAACACAGAAAAGAGAACTTACGTGTAAAACATCCTAATCTGTAGTTGACAGTTTTTAAAGGAAAAGAGTAGTAATTAGTAACAATATTTTAAAAGACTCAACAAACTCACCTAAAAGTAATAAATGAGACTGTCGTTTTTATCTTACTACATTTGTCGTTATTTTATCACCTCTACATATCTCACCTTAGGGCACAGAGTTAGAGAGATAAGCTTGGTTAAAAATGAATGACAGTATCCTCGTGAAGAACATGTCAACCAAATGGGAAGTTTCAAACTAGGGACAAGAAAGATGCACCTCAGCACAGACCAAAGCTACTTTAAAAAAATAAATAAAAGTGGCTGGGCACAGTGGCTCACACCTGTAATCTCAGGACTTTGGGAGGCTGAGGCAGGTGGATCACCAGAGGTCTGGAGTTTGAGACCAGCCTGACCAACATGGTAAAACCCCGTCTCTACTAATAATACAAAAATTAGCTGGGCATAGTGGCACATGCCAGTAATCCCAGCTACTCGGGAGGCTGAAGCAGGAGAACCGCTTGAACCTGGGAGGCGGAGGTTGCAGCGAGCGCCATTGCACTCCAGCCTGGGCAACAAAAGCGAAGCTCCGTCTCAAAAATAAATAAATAAATAGAAAAACCCTGCAGGAAATACTAATACACAATTCCTCTTAAAATTATCCTAATAGTTTTCTGCCATGCATCCATTTAAACTACATAGCCTTTAAGAATCCGCAGTGCTGCAACACCCATGATTATAGTCATGCTACTCAGCAGGCTGAAGAGATATCACTTGAATTCAGGATGTGAGTCCAGATAGCAAGACCCCATCTCTTTAAAAAAAATCTTACAGTGCTCACCTACTTTTGTAATAATGGGCACAATTACTTTAAAAATAAGGCAATCTTAAAATTAATTCTGCATTTGAGAACTTGACACCTAAAATGCATTCCTCTCTAATGGCATATGATCTGTAGTGATTATACGAATTAGTTTTCATGGAGAAAAAAATCACGGGTATCTGTTTGGTGAAACTATTTCAGAACCAATATTGGAACACGTGGTTTGATGAAGGATTTTTACCCTTATCAGAAACAAAGGAAAAGCTCAGAAACATTTTTAAGGCAAAACAGTAAAAATTAAAGTCATTTTCGTGGGTTTAAAGAACAAGACAATATCTGAAATTAGAACTGAATTAGAAAATCTAAAACAACAGGGCCTTGGTAACTATTTTCCAGAATTTTACAACTGAGAAAGTAGTGAAACTTCATTAAATCAGAGTCCAGTGACTCAGAATTTGGAATAATTAAAAGCAGATGCTAGGACACAGTTTAATTCAACCTAAAGAATGCTTAAAATACTGTATTTATGAAGGAAAAACCTACCATAATTTCTCAGGTACCAAAAAAGGTTGGTATGTTCATGTTAATTCCTCTTTTCATCAAAGTGTATTTCCTCAGCATGCTTAGTCTCGATTCTGAGTTTTAGCTATTATATTTTTATTACCACAATAAAAATGCATTGTAGAGGAAGTTCCATATTATAGATTTATTTTACCACGTCAGGCAGGCCCCCTCCTTGTCATTTTAATTAATGAGGTCTTCCTGTATATTTACAAGCATTCAGTTGACCACTGAGTATTTCCATTCTTTTGGATAAACCCTAAAGACAATTAATCCAAAATAGGAATAAAAAGTGATTATTACTTACGAACACAACTTGAAAAGGTAGGATCCGGCCCAAATCCTATTTTGCAGGTACATCGATAGCTGCCCATGGTATTCAAACACTCACCATTAGGGCATACACCTTGTAGCTGACATTCGTTAATATCTGCAGGAAAACACAATTCTTTAGAAGGAGCAGTGAAGCCCTGTTGAGGAGATTCTGGCTCCAAATTGCATTTACTTCCTCTTTCACTATAATAATCTTTTAGTTACAGTGAATAAAGGATGTAGCAGGTGTGAATAACCTTGAATCAAATCAATTAATATTTATTGAACATTCACATTTTATATAGCAAATACTTATTACACACCTACTATATGCCACATGCTAAGCATTTACTAGTGAAAAAAAGCTGATAAAAATTCTGCCCTTCACAGAGGTTTTTTAGTGTTAGTTTATGTTAGGTAATAGGAGCATATAGGTAAGGCAAAGACTCTCACCCTGGAATCACTGAAGTCTAACTGCACATAGGAATATTTGAAAAACTAAAGAAGTAAAAAGCAGCTCAAGGTATCACAAGGAAGAACTGTCATAAACTGTTAGAAGCTGAATTATGAAATTGCCTATACAGTCAGTAAAAGCCACAGAAGGAAGCTGGAGGTGGGACAGACCGTGGCACCGAGGAGGAGGTAAAACTTTACAGTACTGATGTCTAGGCAGGAGCGGGATGGATGGGCGAGGAAGGGAAGGAATGACTTGTGTGGGAAACACTGGAGCTTGAGCACAGAGTGTGGCCCGTGGAAGGAGGCTCAGGAAATGATGAGTCAAACCACTGGCTGGAAAAGAAGATTCAGGAAGGTAAATAGCTGGAAACAGAGCTGGTAAAAGCCAGGCTGCATCCGGATTCAGTTTCATTGAGAATAGGGAGCTATACTAATGGTTTCTGGCTCAGGAGAAAGGTGGAGTCAAAGGTAGACTCTAGGAAGGTTCACCTGGCCGACACATGGCTTGGTGAGAAAAGACTAAAAGTCTGATCATTTGGGCCAGGTGGGGTGGCTCACACTTGTAATCTGAGCACTTTGGGAGGCCAAGTCGGGCGCATTGCCTGAGCTCAGAGTTTGCGACCAACCTGGGCAACATGGTGAAACCTGTCTCTACTAAAATACAAAATTAATCAGGTGTGGTGGTGCCGGCCTGTAATTCCAGCTACTCAGGAGTCTGAGGGAGGAGAATCACTTGAACTCGGGAGGCGGAGGTTGCAGTGAGCCGAGATTGTACCACTGCACTCCAGCCTAGGGAACAGAGCAAGACTCCATCTCAAAAACAAACAAACAAATCAATCAATCAATAAAAACATAAAAATAAAAAAGGTCTGATCATTGAAGGAGTTATGCAAGTATGAGGTTGGTAACAGCCAGGCTGGTGATAGCGAGAACAATCAGGAAGGTAAGGAGTGGACAAATCTTCTTCTCCATCTGCTTTTTTCTTTTTAATTGAAATGCATGGTGCTTGATTGGACTACACACCATGAGAAAGTAAGAGAAGGGAGTCAAGGATGTCTGGGAGGCTTTTAATCCGAGAAAAAAGGGAAAAAAATTCACTGCTGCTTTTGTGGAAGAAGTTCTAAGGAAGAAAAAGGGCAGGTGAATGAAGAGTTCAGTTTTATAGTTCAAGGTCACATTGGGATACCCAAGTAGAAATACCCAGCAGCAGCAGAAGATTCAGAAATAGAGGGAAAGAGGAAATCATTGCTAAAAAGAGATGCTTAAGATTCTCTGCATATGGAGATCCAGGCGAAAATCAAAGTGATTTGAAAGAGGAGGGATAAAAATGAGGTATTTTACAAAGAAAGATTATATAGTCACTTTGAAAGGTAATTAATTGAAAATCAAAAAAGAATGTGATAAGTTAAACATGAAAAATTGGCAGTCATTTGTATTTTATTCAGTGTAGCCTGTGAAGCTTAATAGTTAACAAACTATTTGCACTTCCATTTCAAATAATATTTACTTCCTTCAATCATTAATTCTTCTACAAATTTTTATTGAAGGTCCCAAAATGTTAACTTTCTAAATTAAAGTTGGATACAATGGTAGCAAAACATTATTATCAGGATCATCACATAAAAAGAAAATATAGCTCTCAATCATTATTTAAGCAAATACTAACATTATTTGAACATGAATATTTCATATTCTAAGTAGGCATCATGACCTATATGTGTACATATTTTACTCAAAACAGGCAATGTTTAATTTCAGTGACAAAATATGATACCTTCCATGACATTCAAATGATAAGTTAATGCATATTTGTTGTACAAATTCTATAGTGTTCCAACTTGTGCACAGCTGGAAACTGGTACAGCTAGATGACATCTGGCATGGCACACAGTATAGCACCTGCTCACCTCATTCTTTATTGACGTGTGTGTTGCTCTGTAATGCACACTTATGTACAGCACATCATTGAAAATATTCCCCCATAACTCATTCTTTTTAAGAAAACCACCATGAAGGACCAGGAAGAGTGCCAAGTCCAGTTGGAGCTTACATGGTACAAGTGAAGCCCTATTATATGTCCCAAGTAAAACCTCAAGTTTGGGTAACAAGCCAGTTGTGGTCAAGAAGGCTGGACAAAATTTCCGCTCTTCTGTTTCCCCTCACATCCTCACTAGGGTATGATTATTAGTATTCCTCTTCCCCTGAATGGCCTGTACTCCTATTCACTGGCCGCACTGCTACACATTCCATGATAAGATTGAGGACCCAGAATTTTCCCCTGATAATTTTCCCTGTAACAGCATCATCTCAGCTTTGTGGCTGGCTGCCAGGCTAAGGTAGAGGATTCCCCCCAGACTCATAAACACCTGATTTACAACCAATGCCTAGTACCCTCTTCCAATGCCCCTTTGACTCTCCATACTGCTTGCTCACTGCTTTGACCAGGGTGCCATGGGAATGTAGGCCAGGAATTCAGACTTAAAAAAAAAAAAAAAAAAAAAGACCGAGCAAACCTACTGGGTATAGACAGGAAGAAACAGAAAAATCCACAAAGAAGAGGATTCATGTAAGATTCTTACTGTTACGACTGTTTTAATCAGCTTGTGCCACCAGCACTGGGACCACCACTTCCCCTAGTTTTGGCCCGAGGAACCCAGGAAGCATGGGCCTTCCTTTGTGACACATTCTCACAGCTTCCAGAAAAACTGTTTCCTTCAACTGCCTTGGTTCATCTGTTTTTTTTTTTTTTATTAATATTTCCTGAACTACTACAAATTAGAGATTAGATTTAATTTATATACAACAGAGTATATCAATCTTAACTACACAACTAGGTGAATTTTTGCATATCCACATGTGGTATAACCACCACCCAGATCGTGATTAAGAACGTTTCCATCACCTCAGAGGTTCTTTGTGCCCGTTCTCAGCCAAGAAAAACTTATCCCCCATAATTAACACAGGACTTCACAAATTAATAAATTAATATCTTTCTAATAAGAAACAGGAGCAACTAAGTGACTTTTTTAGACAGGTAGTCACAAGCTTTCTAAATTAAACTGAAGGATAACAGAGACTTGCAAACACATTAAGAACAAAGCATTAGTTGAACTGAATGCACTGTATCTGGATGAGAGAAGAACATTCCAAGTGAAGACATTATCAGGCCAAAGTTTAACAACTGTATGGCATATGTTGGGTGAATGGTGAACCTTAATTTTATTTAGACTTAACAACTGTATAAAACATGGTAAGTGAATGGTAAGCCAATTCTATTTAGACTTCATTGCCTAAAGCTATCTTCTTTTTTTAATAGAATAAAACTTGATTATAATATTTGTCATTTTATAAATAGCTTATTTTTGAATAACATTAAATAACATAGCATTTCAGGAGTCTCATATTTTATTTTAATTAATTAATTTATTTATTTGGGATGGAGTCTTACTCTTTTGTGCAGGATGGAGTGCAGTGGCATGATCTCAGGTCATTTCAATCTCCACCTCCCGGGTTCAAGTGATTCTCCTGCCTCAGCCTCCTGAGTAGCTGGGATTACCAGCACGTGCCAGCATTCTCAGCTAACTTTTTCTTTTTTTAGTAGAGATGGGGTTTCACTATGTTGGCCAGGCCGGTCTTGAACTCCTGACCTCAAATGGTCTTCCCATCTTGGCCTCCCAAAGCATGTGAGCCACTGTGTCTGGCTGAGTCTCATATCTTAAAGGGTCAACAAACCTTCCTTAATGGATTATGACTAAATCAAAAGTATTTTAATTATTTAGTTTGAAAAACACATGAATGTATTGCTTGTTCTCCCTCTACAGATCACCAAATTTCTCTGGAAGACTGTGGGAGTCTGCCTTTGAAGAACTGGTATAAACAACTACTGCACATTGTACAACTGACTGAGTTAAAGAATGAAGGCCAAAATAAATGGCTGAAGGGGCTTGGCACCCACATACAGCCAGTCACCCATTACCTATCCCCATCTGAGTTTTTGTGTTCAGGCAGGCAGTCTAGAAGTTTCTAGAAACAGCAACAAGGAAAGAAGTTCATACAGACCCAGGTGCTCCTCTGAGTAGGCAAAATCCATGAAGCTACAGCTAACACACAGAAGCTTTACATACTTTTCCACTTACTTAAAACATCTACAGTTATCTCTGCCTGTATAGCCTACCACGTACTTCAGGCCACAGGTGAAGTTCAAGAATACAAAACTGCTTTTCTTGTAAAACTGCTCTTCTTCTAAAATGGTCAGATATTGGCAATGTCCTATGGTTCAACCTAATACAACAGAAAGAAGAAGCCTGGGCATCTATTAACCAGGTATAGAAAAATACAGAGTAATCAGGCATACATGCATAACAAGAGACTCCCTATAAACAAGCCAACATAAAACAGCCTAAATATGTCAGTACAGAGGAAAGATGCAATAAACTGACAATGAAGTGAGGGCCTTCATCTTTCTTCTTCCTCATCACGATCCTTTATATTTGTATAGCACACCGTATCTCATTGAAACTTCACAATTCTGGATGGTGAGCAGTACAGGAATAATTATTCAATTTTATAGAGATAATTTTGTCCAAGGCCATATTCCTAAAAAGGATGAAGAGGACTGGGGAAAGTCATAGGAGGAATACTCCACTAAGACCAAGCTTTTGGTCCAACTAGGGTTTATGTTATGTTACCTAGGGCAAGTCTCTGAGTTTCTCTTGATCTCAGTGTCCTCTCCTGTAACACAGAGGGGCTGAACAATATAATCCCCAAGGTTACTTGAAGTTTCAATATTCTCCAACTTCAAAAAAATCTTCCAGCTGCCAGGGCTGAAAATGCCAGGGAATAAATAAAGTATGACATTTGGTGCATAATAGATTATGAATAGCACAAGCGCCCTTATGGGAAACAAATATATTTTTATGCATCTATTCTCCTACAGGAAAGTATGTATGTTTAACAAAGTAAGAATTTACTGTCTTTTTAGTGACACAAGTTTATACAGGAAATGAGGCATGTCCAACAGCAGTCAGGACAAGGTAAGAACAGGACATGAGGATCTTTATACCACGTAAAAATATGAAGCTTTCTGGAGATTCACCTCCATGGGTTCAGCTTTTGCTAGTGAATAGAAATTCCATGATAGAATTCCATTAGCAGTATGACTTCCACTTGAAAGCAGAAAAATACCTCGACACAAATACTTATCCCAGACAGACTATTAAATCATTTAATAAGGATCACTTACTTTAGGAAGAAGAGTTCACTCTTTAAGAAAACATATATATTTCTTAAACTTCCAAAGAACAACTTGCACTGGGTACATATACCCATGAAGGAGTAGGAAGGTATTCTGTAGGGTACACACAGGCTGGGATACTTTTAAGGGAACTAATCTACAGATCTTCAGCCTTCAGACGTTTCTTTTTGAAGTGATCTGCCTATGAATATATTTGCCAGTCTTCCTTTCCTGTCTTCCCCTTTCCTCAGGGGGCCAAGTCAAGGCATACCTCTTGCCCATCCAGAATCTTTCTAGGCTTTCTGAGTACAATGTCTTGAGAGGTAAAATTCTCACAGGCACAGAATAAATGACCAATTTACAAAAATATCAATCCCAGGATAGAGTCACAGGAAAAGTAATGAGTCTGATTTGTTTCATAAGGAGATCTGGCTTTACCAATTAGGTTAAATGGCAGAGACTTTATCAATAGCATGAACCAACTCTGCAGCTCCAAAGTTTTGATGAAAATATTTAATGCACACATACAATATAAATGTGCCAGAAATTAACCTATTGTATCCACTTGACTTAAAATGTACATGTCAGCTTAAAGATACATGAACACATAACTTTTTCAAAATTATTCTAGGAGATAAGTGAACAAAAAAGTATTTGAAAACCAATGTTCTAGAGCAATTTTACTCAAGGTATTTTATACAAAACACAGACTATGTAAGACCTCTGCTAAAATAGGGTTCTGCAGCCAAACATGTTTGAGAAATACTACCTATTCTATACACAAGTGTATTTAAAACCCGAGGAGTCTTTTGGCAAAATCTCGTTTTTCTGTGTTTAACTTGTTTTTCTGCACATTTGGCTGGGGGACCCTTTTTAACACGCAGTCTATTAACATCCCTCTGAACTGGTGGTCTCTGGAAACAGTTTGTGAAATGTTGCTCTCTGGGGCCAGCTTCAGAAACTATTGTATGAGTCTCTTCATGATTATATTTGCTTCTATATAAGCCCCACTGCTGCTAAAGACTACCCACGTCCCTGACACTGTCCCATGATTTTAAAACGATCATCCACAATAGGATGGATTCAATCACTGAACTCACTGACAAAAGTCAAACCACTATGGGAGCAACTCCTTTCCTTCCAATTCTTCTGTCTTCGGGGTAACATAATAAAGGAATTATAACAGCCCAGAGAACAGCTTGTATTTATTTCTTGATCCATGTGTGCTACACATGGAAGATGCTGCTAGCAGCACACGCTTACTCTGTTGGTCTTGGACTCATGACTGTAGTCTACAGACACTACATTAACTTCTCCTTGAAATATTCACAGTAACATGAATCCATCATGGGCTTTCTTCATCACTCATAATACTGTAGCCATCTTCCCATTCATTTTATAGCCACAGCGACTAAGGTCAAAGGGCTATTGAAAAATACAATGTGCTAATGACTCACTTCACCACTGTCTTTCCTGAGGAAGAGTGAATAAAATAAACAGACATTTCCTTTTTGAATCCTATCCCAGCATAGTAAGAGGACACACCAGAAATATAATTCTAATGCACAGGAATGGGTCCCAATTTGACTTGCAAATGCCAAAATAGGATGCTCAGGTCCAGATCAAAAACTGTTTAAATTCTTACTGAAAATACTGTGCATATTTCAACTAGAAAGCGCAGCAGTAGTTCTAAGAGGACGTCCTGGACAGTTAACACTTTCAAAACAGTCAATTATCTATCAGTTCCCTCTGGGCCATTGACTATTGCAAAACATGATTTGGCATCATACTAAGCACATGACAGTTTCTGAGATTAAATGAAAATACAATAGAAAATTATAATTAACCTCTGGTAGGCTAAACAAAATGAATATTAAACATTTCTAATGTTTTGAAGAACTGAATTGTCAAGTCTGGTTGACCACAGTCTTAGTTCTTACCTGTTGGTTTTCTGCTATTATTTTCAAACCATATACCAAGGACAATGGATTCTAAGTTTCATCTTTTACTATATTATTATACTTTTAAGTTTTGAAATACATGTACAGAATGTGTAGGTTTGTTACATAGGTATACACATGCCATGGTAGTTTGCTGCACCCATCAACCCATCATGTACATTAGGTATTTTTCCAAATGCTATCCCACCTCAAGTCACTCACCCCTGACAGGCCCTGGTGTGTGATGTTCCCCTCCCTATGTCCATATGATCTCATTGTTCAACTCCTACTTATGAGTGACAATATACAGTGTTTGGTTTTCTTTCCCTGTTGTTAGTTTGCTGAGAATGATGGTTTCCAGCTTCATCCATGTCTCTGCAAAGGACATAAACTCATCCTTTTTTATGGCTGCATAATATTCCATGGTATATATGTGCCACATTTCTTTTAACCAGTCTATCATTGATGAGCATTTGGATTGGTTCCAAGTCTTTGCTATTGGGAACAGTGCCACAATAAACATATGTGTGCCTGAGTCATTATAGTAGAATAATTTATAATCCTTTGGGTATATACCCAGTAGTGGGATTGCAGGGTCAAATGGAATTTCTGGCTCTAGATCCTTGAGGAATAGCCACACTGTCTTACACAATGGTTAAAATAATTTACACTCCCACCAACAGTGTTAAAGCATTCCTATTTCCCCACATCCTCTCCAGCATCTGTTGTTTCCTGACTTTTTAATAATTGCCATTCTAACTGGCATGAGATAGTATCTCATTATGGTTTTGATTTGCCTTTCTCTAATAACCAGTGATGATGAGCTTTTTTTCATGTTTGTTGGCCACATGAACGTCCTCTTTTGAGAAGTGTCTGTTTATATCGTTCGCCTACTTTTTGATGGGGTTGTTTTTTTCTCATAAATTTGTTTAAGTTCTTTGTAGATTCTGGATATTAGCCCTTTGTCAGATGGATAGATTGCAAAACTTCTCTCCCATTGTGTAGGTTGCCTTTTCATGGTGATGATAGCTTCTTTTGCTGTGCAGAAGCTCTTTAGTTAGATCCCATTTGTGAATTTTGGCTTTTGTTGCCATTGCTTTTGCTGTTTTAGTCATGAAGTCTTTGCCCATGTCTATGTCCTTAATGGTATTGCCTAGGTTTTCTTCTAGGGTTTTTATGGTTTTAGGTCTTAATTTAAGTCTTTAATTGACCTTGAGTTAATTTTTGTATAAGGTGTAAGGAAGGGGGTCCAGTTTCAGTTTCCTGAATATGGCTAGCCAGTTTTCTCAACATCATTTATTAAATAGGGAATCCTTTCCCCATTGCTTGTTTTTATCAGGTTTGTCAAAGATCAGTTGGTTGTAGATGTGTGGTATACTTTCTGAGGCCTCTATTCTGTCCATTGATCTATATGTTGTTTTGGTACCTGTACCAGGCTATTTCGGTTACTGTAGCCTTGTAGTGTAGTTTGAAGTCAGGTACTGTGATACCTCCAGCTTTGTTCTTTTTTGCTTAGAATTATCTTGGCTATACAGGCTCTTTTTTGGTTCTACATGAAATTTAAAGTAGTTTTTTCAAACTCTGTGAAAAAAGTTAATTGTAGCTTGATGGGGATAATATTGAATCTATAAATTACTTTTATAGATAGGGCAGGATGGCCATTTTCACAATATTGATTCTTCCTATCCACGAGCGTGAATGTTTTTCTATTTGTTTGTGTCCTCTCTTAATTCCCTCAGCAGTGGTTTGTTCTCCTTGAAGAGGTCCTTCACATCTCTCATAAGTTGTACTCCTAGGTATTTTATTCTGTTTGCAGCATTTGAGAATGGGAGTTCACTCATGATTTCGCTCTCTGTTTGTCTATTACTGGTGTATAGAAATGTTTGTGTCTATGGCCATACCACCCTGAATGCGCCCAATCTCGTCTAAGTTTCATCTTTATACTCACATCACCCTCTAGTTTATTTCCAAAAACCTACTAGAAATAAATAAACGTAGCAACTCACTTATGATAATGCAACTGAAGGGAACTTTAGAGACAAAGCTATAACTCTGGAGCAATGATGCCTAAGCAAAGAAGTCAGAGAAGAACAAGGCGGAAGAGGGGAAAAAGTATTTAAATAAAAACATCAATGGATAGTTTTACTTTAATCAGCCAGAACTCTGAATATTAAAATTGTACTGGCCATATACTATTGCATGAAAGAAGCCAGACACTAAAGAAAACATGTACTGGATGATTTGCAAGTTCATAAGATAAAATTGATCTGAAGTTAAAAGGGTAGTGATTACCTCTGGAAAAGAGAGGCCTACACACACATCCACACAAAGACACGCACACATCACTATTTATCTCACAAGGCTGTATCCAATGCGCTTAACGTGATGGTCCCACTAAATAGCTATTCAATAAAAGTTAGCAAAATATAAAAATAAGTAGATTAAAAAGTTGTGTAAGACAATCATGAACAAAAAGTACATTTACTAATATTAGAAAAGAGAAAATTATCACATTCTTATACAAACAATATCATAAGAAAAGTTCCTTGGGTCAGAAGCTACCATTACAATCGAGCTCTAGACCAACGGGCCTCAGGATTCAAGTGGAAATTTCCATAAAATTGACAGAAAAAGAAAAAGAGTGGGGAGGATGAAAATAAACTTCTGATTCAAAGCGAGCTTATAAGCCCAATTAAAAATTTTAATGCTTGTTTGCTAAGAAACTAATTGACACCAATGATTTGAATATAAATATTGTCTAGATATGAATATTTAAAGAAATGGTCTCATAAAGATTCTTTAAATATTTTTACCACGCCTTAAAAGTTAAATGAATACTTAAAGAATATGAAACAAGAAGAGGTAGCTATAACAATAATTTATTAGAAACCTTGGAAATGAAAAACATAGTCTTAAAATTAAAAATGTAACATGGGATAAAGCCTAGATGGCATAGCATAGTAAAGCAGAAACTGGAAAACAGAACTGAGATAACCATTCAAAATGTAGCAAAAAGAAGAATAAAAGGACAAAAAAATTTTAAGAGCCTTGAAATACAGACTCCAACTTTTGTTTAATGAGAGTTTCAGCAGAAAAGCATGGTAGAAAGTGATATTTGAAGGCATAATAGGCGAACACTTTTCAAATTTGAAGAAAGACATGAGTTTTCAGATTGACATTACATGCTGAGTAAAATAAAGATAAATCTAAATATAGACACATCATGATAAAACTACAGAAGATAAGGAATTTGGAGATTATCTCAAAGGACAGAAAGACATCTACAAAGGAAGTGGCGTCAAAACACAGAAGTCAGAGGCTGGGCGCGGTGGCTCATGCCTGTAATCCCAGCACTTTGGGAGGCCGAGGCGGGAGGATCATGAGGTCAAGAGATCAAGATCATCCTGGCCAACATGGTGAAACTCCATCTCTACTAAAAATACAAAAATTAGCCAGGCATGGTGACACATGCCTGTAGTTCCAGCTACTCAGGAGACTGAGGCAGAAGGATCACTTGAACCCGAGAGGCTGAGGTTGCAGTGAGCCCAGATTGCACCACTGTGCTCCAGCCTGGCGACAGAGCAAGACTCCGTCTCAAAAAACAAAAAAGTATTTGTTGTTTATCTGAAATTCAAATTCAACTAGGTATTGTGGATTTTATTTGGCAAATCCCCCCAAAAGAAGAAACAAATGCAGAAAACAAGCACAGGATACAAGAAATACTAATATCAGTAAAATGACAGTAAATTCATTTAATTATTAGTTGTCTGGGGGGGAAGTTATATTTCCATTAAGTACACCTGTGACAATACCTGTAAAATAATGACTCTGGTCTAAGCCACAAATCAATTTTCTTTCAAGTATCCAAGAGGCTGTCCTAATGACCTTTCAGTGTATCACTGACAAAGATGCTCTCCTTGATCAAACTCTAGTCAGGCTCCTCTGAACCCTCTTCTCAACTAGGGTCTGACTTCATGCAAACTTCTGTATTTGTCTCTTCATTGTCCAATTTTAGCTAGAATCCTGTTAAGTTAATTTAGCTCGAATCCCCTATGCTGGGTATCTTACTGGGTTCCTCATCTTCCACCAGGCCCTAGGTAATATCTACTCAGGTCACCCTGATCTGCCTTCAGCAAGAATACCCTCCTAAGCTGGTTTAGCCAGAATCCCCCCTTACTCCTGATGTGTCCTCTTAGTAATTTTTCATCCACTGATACCACACCTTCACCCCCACTCCTTGGTGATCAATTTTTACTTTTCCTTATTTTCAGAGTTGAGCCCAATCTCTCTCCCCCACCCCAAAATCCCACTGCAGTAGTCCTTATACCTCTTGCAATAGTTACCCGAATAAAGTCTGCCTTACTGTTCTTTAACAAATGTTATGAATAATATCTTTTCTTTAACATCATGTTAAAAGCAGTACAAATCCAGTAACTGTTTTCATCACAAAGCCTATAATTAATCGCATGCAAATGGTGCATGCGATTAATTATAAGAGCTTTGCGTGAAAATTCTCCATCATTGCATCTCATCCTACGTGTCTGTTTAATCTGGCACTAGGTTACAGGACACACTCTTTTCTCCAGCCAGGCAGGCTTTCTTGGGGGTCTCACCTGCACTTGCCAGTCCTCATTTATCTTATGTTCTCAAAGCATTCAAAGACCACTCTTCCTTTACCTGTTCACAGTATTGCAGTTCACACTTGATTTTTTTTTGGTAATCATTAAGAGGTCTGAAACTCAAGCTACAGTCCAGACAAGTGCTTTGTAACCAAAAAGTCCTTATGCAGAATATTGATCAAGGCTATTGAGTTTCATTTAATAACAGATATGTCCCCTGAAAATAGGTACATTATCTTTTATTTTGTCCAAATAAAATGTGATTTCAGATGCACTCTAAGGAACTTTTTATCTAAAAGGAGCCTACAGTGAAAGTTTTGGTAATGAGTATTCTTGTGCCTCAATGTATTGGTTTCATAAATTTATTTTATTAAAGCAGAACAATGAGTATAATAAAATGATACTGAAAGAAAGTTATGTGGCCAGCTCTTTCCTATTTCCTTTAATGGGCTCATATGGAGTCAGCTAAAATTCAGCTAGTTGGAAGGGTGCAAAAAGCAAATTGCATCCTGCTGATTCAACCTGATTTCATTACACTAAATTCTAAGGGCAGGAACAACATTTTACCCGTTATTCATCACATACCTTCAGTCTATAGCTAGGAGTGCCCTAACAATTAATATTTGTGGAATACTGAGTCATTAAAAAGTCTTCGAGATGATCTATGAAGAAGGATTATGCATACACTGAACTATAAAAGCGTAGATGTCTTTTAATTACATTTTAGCACATGCTGAGGTACTGTGGTATTGCCCACAATATGTGCCAAAAAATGTAAAAAATAATACTAAGTTGGTTTTATCCTTGTAAACTGAAACTGGTAAGTGATTTTAGTATGTCAAAAGAGATATTTACTTTTAATAAAAGGTTTCACTCAATAGACTGATTCCTCAAGTACTTTCAGAACCAAATTCTATTTCTGAAAGTTAGATTTATATCTAACTTTTTAAGGATTCACTTATAGCAAAATATGGAGAAGGGAGAGTACTCAGTACTTCTACTCAGGGAAAGACTGAGTATTAAAGAAAAGCAGCATAGAAGTAGGAGCTCTTAGTATCATTTCCACAAGGCATTATTTCATTTAATTCTCATTCTACATCAAACCTTTATAGCATAATAATCAAATGACAAATGCTGCTCTAGATCCATCAGAGCATATAACTGTATTGTTTGTTATGATAAATGAGGCAAATTATAACAATTCCATAATGCTGAGGGTAGCAAGGCAGGTTTTGGAGCTCCATGTGTGTATACGTAATAAATCATTCCTTTGAAAAGATAATTGCAGTACCAGTAGACAGACGGAAAAAACCAACTATGAGGGCAATTATTTGAAAGCTCCTCAAATTAACGTGTACACAGTTGGTTCTTTGTTACTGAGAGCACATTAGTAAAAGTTGTTTCAGCACATTAGTTCACTTAGTTGAAGGAAGTAATGTAATTCTAGTTATTAACCACTTTAATTTTAAAAGTGCTTTGTAAACTGAGAAGACATTAGACTGTAAGAACAATGTGGAAGCCACAAGCAATTAGATGCTAAATGGGCTCCTTTTGAAAAACTTTAGGAAAACAAAATCAAAAAGCTTCAAGGCTCTAGGAAAACCGAATGTACCTATGTAATGTGAGCAAGTTTGATTTCATTTTACTGACCATCAATATCACAAAGGGAGTGAATTAAGCCCTTTTCTCAATAGCAATTTTAATAGATTATACCGAATGAAATCATATTATGAGTCAAACGCCTTTGTAATGTAATTTTGCAGTGCCTCCTTGAGGCCCCATGAAACAGAATTCCGCGTGTTACTTCACTCTAGAATCGTTGCCAAAAAGTATAACACTGGTTTACAAATATCCTCCTGAGACCTAAGCCAGGATTTGGTATTACTGATAGACAGACCATCAGTGAATTGACTAAGGCAGAACCATCTAATATGCTCAGTATGAACAAAGTTTGCTGAGGGTCAGTCAGCCATACCAACAGAGGAAAATGCAAAAAAAACTCATGCAATTACTTGAATAATTCTCCATTCTAATTTGCAAAATAGATACCAAGTGATTAGTTGCAAATTTGCACTTCTACCACTTCTAAAGTGGTATTTTTATGAATATAAATTGTTCAAAACATTGAATCAGCCAGTAGAAGAAATATATTGTATAACTTTCTCTCCCTCCCTCCTTCCTTTCTTCTATCCTCACTTTCTTTCTTCTTTTTAGAGACAGAGTCTCACTTTGTTGCCCAGGCTTTAGTAACAGTGGCACGATCATAGCTCACTGCAGCCTTGAACTCCTGGACTTAAGCAATCCTCCTGCCTCAGCTTCCTGAGTAGCTGGGATTACAGGTGTGCACCACTACCCCCAGTAAATTTTCATTTTATTTTTTGTAGAGACAGGGTCTTGCTTTGTTGCCCAGGCTGGTCTTAAACTCCTGGTCTCAAGCAGTCCTTCTGCCTCAGCCTCCCAAAGTGCAGGGAATACCGGCATGAGCCACTGTACCTGGCTGATAACCATCATTTAAAATTAAATAAAACAAAATTAATGTTAATTGCTTTGACTTCTATTAAGTCTCAAAACAGACAGCATATCTTCCAATTAGCTAGCATCTAAATTAGTGATACTTTACAAAATATATATATATATACATATAATTGGTAAAGGTGGCCACAGGTTGTATGAGTGTATAACCCTGCTTGGGCTTATTAATTATCTGTGTAACCTTGGGAAGCTATTTACTTTCTCTGTGTCTCAGTGTCTACTTGGGACTAATAATGCCCAAATCTCATAAGATTGTTTTGAAGATTAAACCAAATACATAGCATATGGACTAACTCATAGTAAATGATCAATAAATGATAGTTGCCTTTCCCTAAAATAGAACATGATGGTTGACAGCATAAGTTCTGGCCTCAGTCTACTTTGGTTTCATTCCTACATGTAGCACTGATTAGCAATATGCTGCACAAATGACTTAACCTCTCTAGGTCTCAATTTCTCCTGTAAAATGGAGTATAATAGTAACTACTTTAAAAAGAAAATTTAAAGACTAATGGAGATAACTGATATAAAGTGTTTATTAAACAAAGCATCTGGCACACAGTAAATTTAGTTATGAAAAATCAAATTAATTTGTTGAATTATTTAGCTATTTCCCTCTTTATAAGTTTATGACTACTGGGCTTAAAAACATAGTTTATCACAAATCACTAAAAATATGTTGGCTTCATTTGTAAGTCATTGGTACTTGACCAACTAAAATAAAGCTATAATAAGTCTCTTATCTCATAAATAGCAAATGAACTCTTTCTTCATCCACATCAAATCTGTTTTTTTTTTTTTTTTTTTTTTTTGAGATGGAATCTTGCTCTTCCCCCAGGCTGGAGTGCAGCAGTACTATCTTGGCTCACTGCAACCTCTGCCTCCCGGATTCAAGCGATTTCCCTGCCTCAGTCTGCTGAGTAGCTGGGACTACAGGCACGAGCCACCACACCTGACTAATTTTTTGTATTTTAGTAGAGACGGGTTTCACCACGGCCAGGATGGTCTTGATGTCCTGACCTCATGTTCCGCCCACCTCGGCCTCCCAAAGTGCTGGGATTACAGGTGTGAGCCACCACGCCCAGCCCATCATATCTATTTTTTAAAAATTGAGCCTCTGGGTCCTTGATCATTGAGAAATCATAGCATGTCAGGAAAAGAGAAAGGTGAACAACAACATATAATGTGAATAATTCCAACACAGAGTAAGGGGAAATCCTACCACTGTCTGAAGGACTCTCACGGTGGTTTTCACTGGGGTATGGTATGGAACATTAAGTAGGAGACTGATCTTCAGGCCAAAAAGAGGTTTCTATATATTCTGTTTAGAGGTACTATGTTAACTTTAAATAGACTATGAAAAGTTAAACTGTTAGATTCCTGATTGCTCTAGGAATTATAATATAAACGGTCTATTAGTAACTACGTATATTATAATTCCTAGAGCAATCCCTTTAAAATAATGCAACAAGGCCAGGTACAGTGGCTCATACCTGTGATCGCAGCACTTTTGGAGGCCAAAACGGGTGGATTGCTTGAGGCCAGGAATTCGAGATCAGCCTGGCCAACGTGGTGAAATCCCATCTCTACTAAAAATATACAAAAATTAGTTGGGTGTGATGGTGCACACCTGTAATCCCAGCTACTCAGGAGGCTGAGGCAGGAGAATCGTTTGAACCCAGGAGGCAGAGGTTGTAGTGAGCTGAGATCATGCCACTGCACTCCAGCCTGGGCAACAAACAAGACTCTGTCTCAAAAAAAAAAAAAAGGTAAAATAATGTAAAAAGGCTTTAGTAAAAAGCCAACAGATAAATTAAAATGGAATTCTAAAGAAAGAGAAAGAAAAGAACAAAAATTTCCTGATCAGACAAAGATGTTTAGGTAGACCTAAATCTAACCGTATCAGTAATTATAAGGGAGGAGATCAGCAGGACTTATTTTCTGAGCACTAATCATGATCCTGCTAATCAAAACAGGATGTAGCAGAAAAAAACCGCCAGAACCAGCTGATGGCCATGAAGGCAACCTCTAGTTGCCCTCACTGCTCATTAGCATAAAGACACTCCCACCAGCACTATGACAATTTACAAATGCCATGACAGTGACACAGAAGTTATCTTACATGGTTTTGGGAACTCCCACATTTATTTTCTAGAATTTATTTAATTTATTAAGAGTAGGTATTAAATATAGCTAGCCAGCAATTTACAGGTACTGTAAATTTATTTAATTTATTAAGAGTTGGTATTAAATATAGTTAACCAGGAATTTACAGGTACTGCTGTTCCAGATGGCTATTGTTGCTCTATGCTGCTGCGGCTGCTGCTACTACACTGGGCCACCCCGCCTGTGGGATAGCCCTGATCTGTCTGTGGAGCAGCCATTCTGCTGTACCTGCTACTCTAATAAACTTGCTTGTTTTCCGTGCTGGCTCAGCCTTGAATTCTTTCCTGAGCAAAGCCAAAAACCCTCTCAGGCTAGGCCCCAGTTTTGAGGTATGACTGCATCAATAACTTTAGATTACACTGCAATAAATACCCTATTAAGAGGCAGAAATATCAGAAAGTAGAAAAGAAGCAAGACTCAACTACATGCTGTCTATAAGACACCCATTGTAAAGGTAAAAAAAAAATACAGACTGAAATTTGCCAGATATGAAAGAAAAAATCCATTCTATAATCATAGCAGGCAATTTTAACACCTCTCTCAGCAAGTGATAGAACAAGAAAAATTTCACAAGTATTTGGATATTAAGCAATACATTTCTAAATAATCCATAGGTCAATACTAAAATCAGAATAATTTTTAAAAATTGAACTTACTACTGCAGCACCAGTCACAATAACCAAGATATAGAATCAACCTAGGTGTCCAACAATAGATGAATAGATTAAATAAATGTGGTGTATATACACAACAGGATACTGATCAGTCATAAAAAAGAATGCAATCTTGTCATTTGTGTAACATGGATGGAACTGGAAGACATTATGTTGAGTGAAATAATCCAGAAACAGAAAGTTAAATACCACATATTCTCACTCATATGTGGAAGCTAAAAAAAAGGTTGATTTCATTGATGTAAAAAGTAGAACAGAAGATAACTAGAGGCTGGGAAGGATAGAGGGAAGGTGAAGATAAAGAGAGATTTATTAAAAGATACAAAATGACAACTGATACAGTTTGGCTGTCTCCCCACCCAAACCTCATCCTGAATTCCACGTGTTGTGGGAGGGACCTGGTGGGAGGTAATGAATCATGGGGACAAGTCTTTCCCATGCTGTTCTTGTGATAGTGAATAAGTTTCACAAGATCTGATGGTTTTATAAAGAGGCGTTTCCCTAAACAAGTTCTCATTTTTTGCTTGCTGGCATCCATGTAAGATGTGACTTGCTTCTCCTTGGCTTCTACCATGATTGTGAGACTTCCCCAGCCACGTGGAACTGTAAGTCCAATTAAACCTCTTTCTTTTTTAAAATGCCCAGTATCAGGTATGTCTGTATCAGCATTGTGAAAACGGACTAATACAACAGCTAAATAGGAGGAGTAAGTTCTAGTGTTTCATAGCACTCTAGGATGACTACAGTTACCAGTAATATATTATACAATTACCAGTAATATATTCTAGTGTTCCATAGCACTGTAGGATGACTACAGTTACCAGTAATATATTATACAATTACCAGTAATATATCCTAATGTTCCATAGCACTGTAGGATGACTACCGTTACCAGTAATATATTATACAATTACCAGTAATATATCCTAGTGTTCCATAGCACTGTAGGATGACTACAGTTACCAGTAATAATATTACCAGGAATATATTATATAGTTTCAAATGGGTAGAAGGAAGATACACTGAATGCTCCAATGATAAATGTTCAAGATGATGGATTTGCCAAATACCCTGATCTGATCACTATACATTTTATGTATCAAAACATCACTACATACCCCATAAATATGTATAATTATTATATGCTGATAAAAAAACAAAAGGAAATAATTCTTTTACAACTTAAAAATAAGAACATGACACAAAATTAAGGCATGTTAAATTCAGAAATCTAAACAGATAGAAATTTACAGCCTTTTATTTATATTTCAGAAAAAGAAGAAAGGCTGACATCAACGACCTAAGTATGCATCTAAAGAAATTAGAAAACAGTAGCAACTGAACAAAAAGGTAGAGAAAAAGGAAACAAAGATCAAAAATTAGTGAAATAGACAAATGTTTTCAACAAAGCAAATAACAGACTCTTTGGAGGAAAAAACTGATAACATTGATAAACTACTGGCAAGCCTAATCCAAGAAAAACAAATAGGAAACAAACAGCAATGTATCTAAAAGGGATGGGGGTTGCTACAGAAATTAAAAAGAAAACAAGAGCATATTAAGAAAAATACTTCATATTAATAAATTTGAAATTTTGGATAAAATGATACTTTCTAAGATAATACAGATTATTAAAACTGACACAAAATAGTTAGTGGCAGTAAAGCAATTTCAACAACCATACTTTAAACTTATTTCCTTATATTTCCTTAGCCAAAAGTGAACGTGAGTTGGTTTACTGGGACAGGCTGGGCGAATGAGCAAGTTGTGGCAAACAACACAAGTTTCAAAAAAGCCAAAACAATTATTGAGTCCACATCAATGAATTCATTAGTCTCACCTTGGCAAAAGGTGTTGTTAACCCGCTTATAACCCGGTAGGCATTCCATCATTTGGTTGTATCCATGATAAGCTGTGAGGGAAGAAATGCTTTGTTACACACATAGTTTAAATTCGTATATTTTAAGTTTCTTGGTTTCAACGTACACATATTTTCAAGTTACTAATATTAACATCCTCATCCTCGATATGTAAAGGGAAACCGGAAGCACTGAAGTCTGTGAGGCCTTATAAGTGATATCTAAAGCCTAAATGGAATTCAGATATTCATAGGCTTCAGGTATCACTTGTAAGACATCAGCAGACTTACTTATTCATTTATTATATAAGAAACCAATACCAATGTATATCTCCATAATTTCTTTCCTATTCTGCTTATTTTGCAGGATATTTCTTATTTTGCAATAGATAAAGTCCCAAGAAATTATCAGTAAATCTGTATTGTAACTGAAAGAATCCTAAGATTGTTATATATGTTCTTCCAATTAGTGATTACGTATTTCTATTACAAAGGGTCTACTCCGCCCCAGTGAGGTGCTTCAGGGTTTGGATTTTCTTATCCATTGTAGGTAGGGTTACTACACGTCCTGGAAAATTCTGGGTGACGTCTGTTACTCCAACAAAGTTAATTAACAGTACTTTACTCCCCGAAGTCTCCCAGTTTAGATAATAAATTATACACTCATCCTAATTACTGGCTCAGGTATCCCAGTCATGAGATGATTCTTACTATTATGAACCTGAGAAGAATAGGCAGGTGATGAGAGGAAGTCAGGAAATTAAAAGGGCTGCACTCAGAATATGCAAACAATACAAATGTTGCAATCACCAACTTCTCAACAAAACCCTATTTCCTGAGATTCTGATATTCTAGCGTGCGACCTGAGAGGCCACCTGGCATAGTAAATGCAGCCAAAGTTTTGGGATGTGGCAGACGTGGGTTTCAAATCCTCTTCCTATCAATAGCTGTGACCTTGGGAAACAAGCCTCTTGGGTTTCACACAGAAATTCTATACAATGAGGGCAATTCCCATCTACTGAGCAGGGAAGGGTGCTTCTGCAGCTTAGAGAGAATTCATAAAAAATGTCTACCAGGACCTAAGAGTGATAAGCACTCCCAAGATGTCAAATGCCATTGCTATGTCCTGCAATAAGGAATTCTTCCATTAAGAGGAGACTGTGCAACAGGAAACAAGCTATAATCAAAATGGGATGAATGCATAGACCACTAAAAAAGACTTGAAAGAGGAGTAAAAAGGGAAAGTAGAATAAAAAGGGAAATTTTCTTTTAAAAAATAAAATTATTTCCTCCTCCTTATATGCTCTCCATCTGTTACCACGAAAGGAACAGGGTGAATATGTACTGGGATGTCCCTCTTCTCCTTCCATTCTTTTCTTTGCTGTTTTTTCCCTCTCTTCAGATTCCCCTGGATGGCTAAAAAAGAAGATCAAAGTGAGGCATCTGGGAAAGACAAATTAAAAGAGGGGAGATGTTGGCATGTGAGAGTCTCCCATTTAGCCCCTTAGCCTCACGTCTGTCTAGTCCCATAGACCTCTGGAACAGGCTTCCTGCAGAGATTGCGGGATCTCTGGCTGCAAATTCTTCAAAGACAAAAGAGATGGATATTAACTTATTTTAGAAGTTTCAACAGTCATCGACTTCAAGGCAGAGGGCCAGACCAGGCAATCTCTTACAGTCCTCAGCTTAGGATTTTACGTTCATTTTCTTCTGAAAAGTTTTAAAGGACAAGTGATTTGTTCATACTAAGCACATTTCTAATGGGTCACAAACGATTTAATGAAATCATTTGCAGATTTAAAATTAAGTTTTCACAGCAAAAATGAGCAACAAGAAAAGGTCTTTCTGTAGGTGGCTAAACAAAACCTTCAAATATTAAATAAAAGCCACTTGAAAACTAAAGTTTGAACTAGTTTGAGTGAAAAAAAAAAAAAAAGAGGTGTGGAACACAAAACCATAGTGTAGAAAGCCAAGGAGACTCTGCTTCCTTCCAAACTGAATATGATTTAGAGAGGAGTCCCAAGCAAGGAAAGGAAAGCTTTTTAAATGACAGAGGAAGAATGTGACCCTGAGTGTGTTTATTGGGAGTGAGTCACTTAAGACGGCACAAACAGAATTAATGTCAAGATGTTAACAGTTTACTTCATTCATAGTCCACATTGCCCTTCCTGAAGTGAAAGCAGTCTCTTCAATTTTATACATGAAAGGAGCCCATATATGGATTTATTTTCATCAACACTTAGTTAAAAGTGACAGCAACTTTGTACTTTCACATTCAACTAAGTCATTATCAAGATTAAAATACGGAGCTCACAAACCATAGAAAGTAATGAACTCATCCTAGATAAAAATGATGCAATTCTAGACAAAAATGACAAAAGGTCAAGAGTGGAAGTTAGGGATTAAAAAAAAAAAAAGACAGTAGGAGTCTCTTTACCCTAATGTCTATCACGTTCCTGCTACTTTGGGGTTTGGACAAGAGAGAAAAGAGAAGCAGCTAAGCAGAAGACACACAAAGAATGGGGTAAATGAAAAAGAAACATAAGAAAGACAGAAAAAGTATTTAATATTAGAGAACATAAGCTCAGCCCCAAAACAAAGTTCTAAGAACCTAACTTCCCTCATCCTTAATCCTTAGACCTAACAGTGAAAATATATCATCCTCCTCGATATTCCTGCAGACTGACAGACATAGCAAATGAAGAAAAGGCAGGCTAAAAAAAATAAAGATGGTAATGCCTTTTCAACATTTTAGGTATAGATTCCTGTTTAATGATCATATGACTCAATAGCAAATGAAAGAGCTGGGAATTAAATTCAGGTCCACCTAACTTCAAATGCTAAAATTTTTAAATCATACCAAATGTATCATAGATATCCCTTTGGTCAGTTTGCCAAAATAATTTTAAGCAAACGGATCTTCCAGTGAGGAAGAACCAACACACTCAATCTACTTCCTGGAAATCCACATTGCAAGTGATCATCGAATCAGCTTAGAATATCTACTTGGAACATTCTCTCAGTACTGAAATATCCTTATTTATGTGGTTTATGTTCGTAAATGAAGAATTAATTAATTATAAGGAGCTTTAGTGAGCGTTTCCACAAGTTAGTCTTCTAAAAAATCAGAGTAGTATCAACAAAATAAATAAAATTAGCTTTTTTAGGCATTTAGAAAACCTGCATATTTGTGAGGCAAAGAAGTCCAAATGAAAGACAATTATTTAAAATGAATTGTTACACTGGTAGAGGAACAAATAGTATCAGACAGAGATATGGAACACTAATTTCCAGATGGCAAATTCTAGATTGAACAGAGAGGTTTAAAAGGCAGTTAAGAAAATCAATAAAATCAACAGATATTTAAGAAGAGTAATCAAATATTATTCATTTAAAGCAAATGGGAAATTTCTTGTAGCACAAAAAATAAAAAACTAGAGAAACTTCAGTTATATGAGGTAAAGAAAGATGATTGACAAAAATATCACTTGTTCTCTTGGAAAAAACATGATGAATAAGAGTCAGAACACTCAAATTAAACCAAGTAACCTCTGTCTCTAAAAAGTATTTATGGCCAGGCACAGTAGCTCATGCCTGTAATCTCAGCATTTTGGGAGGCTGAGGCAGGTGGATCACCTGAGGTCAGGAGTTTGAGACCAGCCTGGTCAACATGGTGAAACCCTGCCTCTACTAAAAATACAAAAATTAGCTGGGCGTGTGGCAGATGCACGTAATCCCAGCTACTTGCGAGGCTGAAGCAGGAGAATCACTTGAACGTGGGAGGCAGAGGTTGTAGTGAGTTGAGATTGTGCCATTGCACTCCAGCCTGGTCAACAAAAGTGAAACTGTATCTCAGAAAAAAAAAAAAAAAAGTATTTGGCTGGGCGAGGTGGCTCATGCCTGTAATTCCAGCACTTTGGGAGGCTGAGGCAGGTGGATCATGAGGTCAGGAGATCAAGACTATCCTGTATCCTGGCCGACACGGTGAAAACCCATCTCTACGAAAAATACAGAAATTAGCCGGGCGTGGCAGTGTATCTGTAAGTCCCCAGCTACTCAGGAGGCTGAGGCAGGAGAATTGCCTGAACCCGGGAGGCGGAGGCTGCAGTGAGCTGAGATCATGCCACTACACTCCACCCTGGGCAACAGAGTGAGACTCTGTCTTAAAAAAAAAAAAAAAAGTATTTATTAGAAATCAGAAATCAGTTATTCAGAGTTAATACTACATTGAAAAACTAAAGATGCAAACTATTGCTGGGAAGAGAGTACTAGAAAGACGTAAACCTGATTTATTCAAATCAACATGTTCTGAAAAATACTTTAAAAACAGATCAAAGCCTGTGGGTGTTAATACAGATTAATGTTGCTGAGGTTCGTGACAGCATAAAACTAGTGTCAGCAAAAAAGGGAAAGGATTGTGTCCTAGTGATTATAAATTTCCCTTTTACAAACCAACAACCAATTATTTCTCTATTTTAGCTTTCCTTTTAATGAAATTTGAAAACCAATAACAAAAACTACAATGTAAGTTGTGGATATTAATAAAAATCTCATTTAAGGAATTTAAACCTAGAAATAACAACTGCACTGCCTTTTTATAGGGCTTGAAACATTTATTTACCATTTTAAAGGAGATCTTATTTTCTCTTCCCTTGAGATAAAACATCTATTTTAGCTCATTACCTCTTAAGACTTTTTTCCCCATAAGTAATCCAACTAACCGGGGTAATTAATAACTGTGCTGATTACAAAAGAATTGACATGAAAACTTTTGCAGACTTGCAAATTTTCTGGAAATGCATATTATGGCACTACATTCTAGAATTCGGTAAGAGAGTTCTTTGAAAGTCTAATGTTGCCTCATCATTAAAGGAGTAATCATGAAGAACAGATATGCTACATTAACCTGCAAAGGAGTGAGGAAACATTACTTACATGGTTTCTTTGGGCATTTCTGGCATTTGTTAAAGCCCCAGGAGGTACCCACAGTTCCACAGCAGTCCTCTTGCTTTGAAAGGCCAGGGAGCGCTTTACCACACTGCAATGATTAGGTGTGAAATATGAAGGTTAACCGAGTGCAGGATGCCCAGCCCCAGAGCACTGCTGTACCTCACAGTCACACTATAAACCAGTTCCCTTGTTATCGACACAATTAGAAAGGAAAAAACTATAAAACTTGGAAAGAAAATACCAGGACAGAAATCAATGCAACACGAAAATGAACAAGTACATTTCCAAATGAGAGCACCTCGGTGTTTCTAGTCCTAAGAAAATCTGTCACTGATCAAAGTACTTTGTACAACTTACATTTCCAATGCCTTTTTTTCTTAACAAGACCCTTGTGGTGTATAAGATCAATATACTTTTTGGATTTCAGTTGTTATCTGTCTGTTTAAATCTCTCGTGTGGGTCATCAGGGAACAGAATTCTAAGGGTGTGGCAGGTATGTAAAATGTGAGAAGGTGGCACAAGTCCCACCTACAGGAGCCTTCTGGTCTTCCTATAACCCCAAGGTCTGGGCACGGACAGGACAGAAGAAACAATTGCTGGCTGGGCCAGATCAGCTCTAGCAGAGACGAAGGCTCCAGGCAGCCAAGTGTTCTGACCCAGGGAGGTCAGCCAAGCTAGGAAGGTGCCAGCATGGTTAAGCAAGACCAGCTGGAGCAGGCAGAAAAGCAGGACTTAAAGGCTACTGGTACAATGCTGGCTGTCCAGTGTTAAGACCAGGTAAGACTCCTGGTCAACCACAGGAAGTGAGAAAAAGCTGAGAGGCAGGGCCCTGAAGTTAGACCACCTCAGTGGGGCGAAAGTACCTAAGGAAACAGATCCTGCTCTGTGGACCCATCCAGAGGCCAGCCTGAGAGAGGGGCACCTGGCTCTCCACCCCTACCGTGCAGGCTAAGCCCACAGCCCACATTTTTGTCTTCTGTGCAAACGCAGAGCATCCAAAAGGGTTATTCTGCCTTCCTTGCCTCAACCTCTACAAAAATCCTCCCAACAGTTTCTGGAGTTGTCTTTCCAAAAACAAATCTGATCACATTATTCTACTGATTAAAAACCTTCACTGACTCTCAGTGTCTGAAAACAGCACACTCTAGAATGACCTACAAGCCCTTCCTATTCCGACCTGAAGCAATCTCTTGTCCTCTTCCACCTCTATCCTTCAGACATAGCAAAGGGCTCTTTATTTTCTCAACAAACCATGTCCTTCCAAAAGGAGCATGTCTCCCTGCAACACCCTCTCCTTTTTTCTTTCCCAGGATAAACTTCATTCAACCTGTGAGATGCATTAACAGCGCTGAAGAACCATCCTCTATCTCCTTTATTCCAATGAGTTCCTCCCTCCTCTTTACCCCATAGCACTGTCTATATAGTCTACTGCCCCAGCGATGCATTTTAGTTATACACTTATGTGTCTTATGTTTATATTCCAAGACACAGTACACGTTGCAAAGGCTCAGGAAATGCTGAATAAATGCATGAAGCACGTTGCAAAGGCTCAGGAAATGCTGAATGAATGCATGAAGTAAGGAACAAACAGCCTAGGAAACTAAGAAACAAGCTAG
Source organism: Sapajus apella (assembly GCF_009761245.1). Classification (NCBI taxonomy): domain Eukaryota; kingdom Metazoa; phylum Chordata; class Mammalia; order Primates; family Cebidae; genus Sapajus; species Sapajus apella. Next base: position 6,809,886 of record NW_022436984.1, on the reverse strand, counting down.
TTGTGGGCCATCCCAGGTGAGCAATGGCTAGGTGAAAACCAATGGAAGTTTAGCATCCACACCCCAGGCTAGTGAGCAGAGTGTGGCGACAGAAGGTCCAAGCAAGTGGCAGTCCTCAGAAGGGCAGCAGGTAGTAGACACCAGTCACCCTGGCAGGCCTTCAGGGGTAGTGTTTCCTTCCTGCCAGGTCCCAGCATGCAGCATTCTGATTGAGGCTCTAAGTGACTACATATCCAAATTATACAACAAGATCAAACCACAGAAGGCCCAGCTAAGTTTTAGTTACATCATAGCTTTGATGTTCTAAGGTTTTATTATTTTAATGATTTCAACAGGATGCTGTGTGCTCTCCAACAGCAGTATACCACAGTGATTAAAAATGTGACTCAGGAGTTAGAGAGGCCTGAGTATGAATTCTGGCTTTAGGACTTCCTACATGCATTATCTTAGTCATTTTCTTATCCGTAACATAGAATACATAACAGTATCTTTCTCATAGGGTCATGAAACGTGAAAGAAAAAAGGCATGTGCAATGCTGAAGGTTATAGCTGAGCACTTACATGTCATTACCATTACCATTATCATTATTATTATAGACAAAAGCTCCCTACTCCAGACATCCCATTTGAGACCCCTAATGTTGGATTCCCCAGGGAGTAGAAGGCGTGTGAGTAGATTGTAAATGGTCCTGTCAATCAAACAGGTTAGTCTAATTGCCCTCTTGAAAGCAGCAGACTCCCTAAGAAATGGCCCTCTGAGACAAAATGATTTTTCCTGATATAAAAGCTGGTGTTAAAGACATTCTGAGTCAAGCAAAAGTAGGTATACCAAAACAATTGCTCTTTTTTTAGATGACACTGAAAAGACATATTTCTGGGGAAGGTACTGTTAAAAGCCCTAGTGTTAAGTCAGTAAAGCCCAAGGCCACTGCATCTCATGAAATGGGGGCAGTGACTCCTGCAGACACGTGGCATGCATTCCTGGAGAGAGATAAGGAAACACTCTCACAAAACCACCCAACTGGATAAACAATGAGTGACGCTGTGTGCCAGACACCAACGCACTGACTCGGGGAAGTCTGTTTGAAGACAGGGTTCTCGGTGAGGTGTTTTACCACGTGCAGTGAGGGAAAGGCCCCGAGGCTGGAACAGCGGCAGGGCCACAGACGAACAGTCTCAGACATGGGGGAAGACTGGTCCAAAAAAACGTGATAAAGAGGTAGGTGGGTAGGTAGTCAGAGAGACGGAGCAACAAACATGCACACGCATGTACACTCAGAGGCAGGAGAAGCGGGGGAGACAGACTCCACATGACAACAAATGGGAAGCTGAGAGAAGACAGGCACGTACTTGGGGCTGGAATCAGGTAGTTTCCATACTTCTTGAGCTTAATCACAAAAGGTGTAACCCTGAAATATGAAGGCCAGAAGGGAGGAAAGAGGAATAATGACCCAGGCCTAACACTGGGAACAAATGATTCTGTAAAAACACAGAGGTCCCCACTGCTGCAACCTGGCTGCCAGAGCGTGCTTCGCACTTATTTCCAGTTTTATAAATCAGTTGCGTTTACGTAAGACACCAGTTCACATCATATGCCAATCATTCTCGTACCGGACCCTTTAGGTTCGTCTCCTAATCAAGCAAAACACTCAACACTTGCTGATTTTATATGCTCAAAATGTTAGTAGCAGTTAAAATCCAATTTTCACCTTGGATTCCTAGACTGTTTTATTTGGTAGGGCAAAAATAAATCATTTTTTTCTCAACTGGGCTTCCAGAAAGGTACAAGGTTTTCATTACATGATTCAGGCCGCTTTATCCCATGGCTTTGTTTTTACAGGTCCACAGCCAAGAGCAGCATAAGCCATCCAAATTGATTAAATAAATCGTAGTGTAGGTGGTACCACAACACTGTGTGTGTCTTAAAATTGGGTCTGCACAGTATAAGAATAAGCTACAAGAAATGAAGTCACAGTTATAACAAGGCTCAAAGTTCTACATATGCCCTTCAGTTATTTAACTATGAAGAGGCCAGAAACTCCATCTGAGAGATCTTTGTGGCCATACTCAGGGTTCTCACCCAAGAGACCACTGAATGCCACAGGGTCTCACCTGGATGTAGGAAATCGCTAGATGAAAAGAAGGTAGAGGAAAGATCTTCTCTCTCCCACACCAAAAGGCCACACTGAAGAGAACCACATGGAATAGGATGAGATCAGCTTTCAGAAAATCCTTGTCTATGATTGCTAGATTCTGCTTTTTGGTGAGACGTAATCAATCACATGGATATAGACACATGTTAACTATATTTTTATGCACATATTGAGGTGATTTTTTACATAAAAACACAAATTGAATTCTTCCTTTGTCAATTATTCACTACATTTACATAGAAAGCCTTATCATTTCAGGATGTGTCTTACGAATAAGCAATCCTGGAAAAATGCGATAAATTTGCAACCTGATATTTAGCTAAGTCAAGTCCAAAACAAAAGTTCTATCCGGTCAAACAAGTTACAGTGCCTCAAAACGCTCATGCAAACTTGAGCTGCAGATTAAGGGGCATTACAACCCTACAACCCCACTACAACCCTGGGCTGCCAGGATTCAGCCCATGCACGACCTAGCTGAAGCCATGCAAGCAGAGAAATGAAAGTTCTGGTGACCAGGTCTTGTGAGGATCAACTGAGGAAAGAAGGAACGGTGAGCCTGTGTGCAGACACGATGGCAGTGTTCGGATACACTGAGCAAGATGAAGCCTGTTAGGTGAAAAAGGTTCAGGGTGAGGATCTCTGATCCAAAATGCTTGGGACTACAGGTATTTTGAATTTCAGTTATTTTCAGATTTTGGAATATTTGTAAATACTTACCCATTGAGCATCCCGAATCCAAAAATGCAAAATCTACAATGTTCCAATGAGCATTTCCTTGGAGTGTCATGCTGATGCTCAAAACATTTTGGATTCTGGAGTGTTTTAGATTTCAGATCGTTGGATTTGGGATGCTTAACTTGTACTGGGAGGACTAAACGCCACAAATCATAGAAAGAGAGGAGTTGACCTCATTAAGTAGAAGATCTTTTCAACAGTTAATGCTCCTAACAATGGAAGATGCTGACTTCACTAGAAGCTGACCACGGAATACCATCTCTCAAGGATGCCCAGGATATGAAGCAAATGACCTTTACGATCTGCAAGGTCTAAGGTTCTGTGATCACTACATTCTGATAGGTTACATTATTCCATCTAGGAAACACAGTTACTACACACCACAGCAAAACTCAAGTGTTTCCACTGCTCTCACATCTGTAACAGGGCTGCATCTGGGCAGATGCCCTCCTAACCACCTCCTACTGTCTTATCTCCTCCTCATTCATTTCCACATCTCCAGAGTTGCTCACCCTGCCTGGGCCTTTCACTACAGGACTTATACAAATAAGGCAAAAGAAAGATAAACAAACAAAGCTATTCCCAGTCCCAATTCACCAGTGTACTGGTCATGATTCCTGGAACACTGAGTGCATGTAAATAACTTTTCGACCCTTCCTATGTCATATCTGTATGAACACTGTGATTCAGATGGCAAGGCTATTCAAGAATCATTACGATTATTCCACAAATATCCATGTTACTGTATTTATAACACAAAATTATTGTAAGTAATAGTGAAAAAAACCTTTAATTTTGAAGCTAGCTGTCAAAAATTTCAGATTGCAGGGAAATGTATGTATCTAAATCTTGGCTTGATTGGGAATACATACCTTTAGACTTTAATCTCATTTTTCAGGTAATACCATAGCACTTCCCTGATATTCAAAGTTGGGCTGTAATCATAGTCACTTTTACATCTGCCTGTCAATGTGAGAGGAAAAATAGTTCCAAACTTATCATTTGGTAAGCAAGGCTTACAATTTTTGTCGATTTAAATCTCACCACTGGAATTGCTTCAGAGATAAATGGTGATTTGAAGAGATTGTGATAGATGTTGGAATATGCTTTCATAAGGTTTTATAAGATTTAATTTTCAGATATAAAAATTGCTGCTCATTCCAAGAGTGTTTGCTGCACTGTGCAGAGACCTGAGGAAGGAGGATCCAGCAGTAGGGGTAAGAAAAGAGTGCTAGACTGGAATCATTAGACTTGGATAAAATCCCAGATACTTCTTACTAGCAGTGGGAAGTCTGGCAGATCATCCAACCTCTCTGAGCCAGTAATCCCAAACCCAGAGGATTGTGAGATTAAATGATGCTTGTCCCAATCACAGATACTGTGACTCCATCAGCCCCTGTGTAGGGATTAGAAAAGGGCCGCTCTAGGATGTAACCTGCACCAGGACATAAGAGTTTGATGAGCAGAGCATAGGCTGGACTCCAGGCCCCAATCATCCTCCTCAACTGTTGTCTGGTATGGGTAAAACCGACAACCAGCATCCAAGAACTGGCCATTTGATAAACTCTCAGGACACATTTATTAACAGACATTTAACTATGAAAAGGGCCACTCCATAAAGACAGCCACATGTCAGGGACCTATTACTTAATCCTACTATTTCAAACACTAAAAAAATGATAAACTGAAATACTCTTGTGAATTACCTTCATCACATGTATATAACTTGTTTTATTATGCTATGAAGGACTACTATACAATGGGGTATAAAATATTTTGAGTTTGAGTCAAGAACATCTTTCAGAGCCAAAGGAGCAAATAAACAGAACTTGAAATGTTAAAGTGATACAGTTTTCAAAAAATACTTCTAGAGATTGCACTGAGGGAAAGCATGAAATAAAATGGAAGTCTGATTCATTCTAACTCTTGCAAGAGTAAGTAGGACTGTGTTTAGGCAAGAACTGAAACAAGGAAGTGACTCAATGGCTCTACTGGGGAGAGAGATTCCAAAGAGATGGAACAGCTCTAGCTAAGCAAGAGACCAACCACCACCTGGGAGAGGAGCCAGTGGGCAATGGGGGAGGGTCAATATGAAGGAACAGGGTGTGGGTGTGCAGTCAGAGCAGAAGCAGAGCTAAACCATGGAGGGTTTTCCAAATTTGAGATTAGACGTACAGTTGGATGTAAAAATCAACCAGGAAACAGGGGAAAGGAAGCATCATAGTTCCTTTTCTCAAAGCAAAAAAGTTTGTATTGCTTCCAGTTAAAGAATTAGCATCTTTGAAACAACGGTAAGTACAGAAAAGACCGATGAGGCGGAGGGAAAGGAGAAAGAGATCAGTGTTTTTAAAAAGGTGAAGTGTTCTATACCCAGTACTTCCCCTGAAATGTAAAAAAGAATTACCAGGATAAAGTATATCATTTACAGGGAGGAAAAGGAAGAAACTATATTGGAGACATGATCAGGAATAATGAAAGGATGAAAAATTGAAATTAGCTGATTAGAGGCCCACTGGCTTTACTTCTCCTCAAACACACAGCAGAAAGGAGTGAAGCTCAGCATGAATAATCTCTTACCTCAACAAATGCTGTGCAGCCACAGTAAAAAGACTTCTAAACACAAAGCAAATCCCCTGACATCTACTTGCCTTGCAGCATTAGCACATTATGAACAGGAAACGGACTTTTCTGCACAAGCACATTCCCCTTGAACTCAGTGAAAAGCAGTCTAAGGATGACCCATAACTGAGTAAATGGCAAGAGGACAGCTTTTGAAAATAGACAAACATTCACATCCTCCCTTTACCAATTACCGCCTCCATCACTATAGCCAAAACTCTCAACTTCTCTCTGCCTATTTTGTCCTCTGTAAGATGGAACTAGAGACATCCATTTTTCATAGAACTCTGGAGTGGGTGGGGACAACACATGTGAGACAGACTCTCCATGAGACAGCCATACAGCCAAGCCCCACTGGGCTCTCGATCAGTATTAGGTCTCTTCCCTCAAGCTCCTCCTTTAAAAACCTGGGCTTAATTGACAAAAGAACGATTAATCTAATAGTTATTTGATATACAATATATACAGATTCAATTTACAGAGATGTACAAAATAAACAAGTAAGTTAGATATAAAAATAAAAGATATTCTTAAGATCTTGCTAAAAATATTCAGGTTTTCTCAAAAGTGCTCTGGCTAATAAAGAAATAGTGAATAAATGCTGTAGAGGGCATGCAATTATGTGGATTTCATTTTAATTCTGCTCAAAAAGCACAACACAGTATCATGGAATTCTAATAATTCAACTTGTAAATATTGATGTTCAAGTGGCAGATGATTTCACTTTGGGGACATCAAGCTCCTTCTCGTCACAGTGCCATATTTTGGTGCCAGAGAACCAAGACCACGAAGCGACAGCAGTGGAGCTCCCTATGCTCCCTTCCACCAAGCATCCAAGGCCCAATCACAAAACACCACACAGCACGCAACTCTCTAAGTCAGGTCCTAGAGAATGTATCAGTCCTTTCAGGTTTAGATAGCCATCAGTTCTTGTGAATCCTCCATTCCTAGAAGAAATGGCCTAAGAGCCAGGGTGCAATAGTAGAAAGACTGGCCAGGTGCAGTGGCTCACACCTGTAATCCTAGCACTTTGGGAGACCCAGGCGGGGAGTAGAGGGGGTCACTTGAGGTCAAGAGTTTGAAACCAGCTTGGCCAACATGGTGAAACCCTGTCTCTACTAAAAATAAAAAAAAAAAAAAAAAAATAGCCAAGCCTGGTAGCAGGCACTTGTAATCCCAGCTACTTGGGAGGCTGAGGCAGGATAATTGCTTGAACCTGGGAGGTGGAGGCTGCAGTGAGCTAAGATCGTGATACTGCACTCTAGCCTGGGAGAGAAAGCAAGACTCCATCTCAAAAAAAAAAAAAAAAAGTAGAAACACTGGACTAGACACTAAAAAGCTTCAGTTTTAGTCCCCACCTTCCACAAACTCAACTGCAAACTGATTTACCTCTCTGGATGTTAGCTGCATCATCAATAAAATTGCAAGGACAGACTAATTGCTAATACTTATTTCAGTGTCCACATTCTATGATTTTATGAAAGCTCCAGGGCAGGGCTGAGGGCAGCCAGGGAGCTAAGAGGCAAGGTTTCCTGTGGCAGGGCAATCCTATGAAGGTCTGTGTTTCTTAGGTGCCCCCTGCCTGCCAGGTTCATACATTAGACTCCATGCTACCACAGCCTGCCTGGTTCTATCCTCACACTGACCAGGACCAACTTTACCAAGGATAGCCATAATAATGGGCTGTCTTTTCCTGACACCACCTCATGCCAGCCCTTTCCTGCTAACCTGTACCCACAAAGAGCATCTCTATCTTCCTGAAAACAGTGATAGCTCTTAAATGGCTCAATTCTAGATTATAATGGGTCACTCTAATGAATTATATAATTATCAATAGGCAAGATCTCAGAAATTATTCACGATGGTCATGGAAATGCAGATCTTGGGTGTACTGAGCTGTGACCAATACAAAGTCACGTAAGAATCCATCAACCCACACTGCACAGGTATGTCCCATAAATTATTCCACCCATGCAGGTGCCATCCTCACCTCCATCCACATTCAGAAGCACACTGCTCTAACATTCAGGCACAAAGCCTTGGGGTATTCTAGTAAACACAAGCTACACCATCAATACTATGAAGCTAGGTGAGGATTGTTAATCCTGTTTTTTTTTGAAATCTTGAACTTCTTTTCATAAGAATCAGAATGAAGTCCCCTATGGGAAAAGTACTGACTGTATGTAACAGGTTGGTTCAATCCACACTTCATCTTTCCTCTTCTTTGTTCCTTTTAAACTGTCTTTTCACTATGATATAAACATATCTCCACTCTGGAAAGGTGACTCTTGCTAATGTTCTGAGCAAAATGGTGTTCTTCTAGGCCCTGAATCAACAATGGGTCCAAATTAAACTAGAAAACCTCATCAACACTCTTAAGTGTTCCAGTACTAGATCATTAAATATGTTTATTTCTATGCATCAATAAGTAAAAAGTTGTAAATCTCTAACCCCTACCGCAAATGCAACTAGAGCGACATATTTGATCACCTTGGTCTAAGGGCTATTGTCATAAAGAGCACTGTATGATGCAGAACTGGCTGGGTAACAGCCATTGTCTCATAAGAAGAGGAAAATGCTTAAATACTTCCAGATTTTCTAAAAGAACTTGTAAAAAAATTTTGCTTTGGCTTGAGCAGAACATTCTTTACAGGCAAGGTTTTTTTCCTTTCTTTCTTTTTTTTTAAGTCCACTCAGCTTTCTTTCATTAGAGTAATTAAAACAGTGTTAGGCATTTGGGGAATCTGATATAACCATAATCCTCTGATATTTCAGGCTATTGATTTTACAAAGTATCTACTGTGACTAAAGCATTAACTGCTAGAAATGTATCCACATCGATTTCTGACAGTGTATTTGTTTAAAACCTGCTGAAGCCAAACCATGGGCTTCAAGGAATTCCAGACAACTAATTTAGTTTATGAAACAGTATTTTAAAAGTTACACTAAGGCAAAAATGGTTTTTAAAGTAACATGTGAAGAAAAAAAAAAAACCTCTTAAGCATGAAACTTATGATTCTACTTGACATATTTTCTAAAGGAGAGATCGAATTTGAGCTGCCTATTTTCTCCACCTCTACAATGATGTGAACACTTCAACAGTCAAGTCTTCTTCCAGGCTGTGTGTTTTGCTCTTCTTAAGTTGCAAAAAGAACTGCAATTTCTTAAGTTGCAAATAGTATTGTCATGATTATATTCTGATATCATAATTCCTGTTAGCCTTTCCCTGGGGCAAAACAACACAAACCATCATAAATCCTAGGACTAAATGGTAGTAGATTGTATTTATTTTAGGTTTGATTACCAGGGTTGTGTCTAAAAAGAAAGACTCATGTTGAGAAAGGGAATTAAGATGTGCATATAGGTGTGATTATTATGACCATAGCAACCTGATCATCCCCAAAATGATGAACATAAATGCCTATCTTCTCCAATGCTTATTTCTACAACCATATTGAGAGCAATCTTCTATATTAAGCTTCATGTCTATAAAGAGACAATGAAAGGAACCAAAAACATTTCAAGCCTCACAGCACTATGTGAAATTGTAATGCATGCCTCATTTGGTTGAGCTTTCAGTTTTTTCTGTGTCTCTTCCAAGTACACAGAACTCAAAACTAATAATTACCTGTGGTTTGGTTGCAAGTCATGTAGAAAAACTAAAAGCCACAAATAACACTAACAGGTTCATTTAGATCCCTGGGTGCAGGGACCATGTCTGTCTTATCCACTGCCCTGATTCTTCTGGCAGAAACATCCATTGTTCCCCAAAAAGCTACTTGTTTCCTCACATTTCCAAGCTCCAAATTATCTGTTGGACTGCCATACCAAAATACCATAGGCTGGGTGGTTTAAACAATAGATTTTGTTTTGTTTTGTTGAGATGGAGTCTCGCTGTGTCACCAGGCTGGAGTGCAGTGGTGTGATCTCAAATCACTGCAACCTCCGCCTCCTGGGTCCAAGCAATTCTCCTGCCTCAGCCTCCCAAATAGCTGGGATTACAGACAAGTGCCACCCCACTCAGCTAATTTTTTTGTATTTTTAGTAGAGACGGAGTTTCACCATGTTGGCCAGGATGGTCTTAATTTCCTGACCTCATGATCTACCTGCATCAGCCTCCCAAAGTGCTGGGATTACAGGCATGAGCCACCGCGCCTGGCGAACAATAGTTTTGTCTTTTTTTTTTTTTTTTTTTTAATTTTCTCACAGTTCTGGAGGCTGGAAACCCAAGGTTATGGTACCAACATGGTGGATTTTGGGTGAGGCCCTCTTCCTGGCTTGTAGGTGGCTGCCAGATGGCTGTGTGCTCGCATGGCCTCTTCTTTGTGCAAGTATGTGGGGAAAGCAATAGAGAGGTCAAGCTCACTGGTGTTGGTTCTAAAGACACTAATCGTATGTCATCAGGGCCCCGCTCTTATGAACTCACTTAACCTTAGTTATGTCCTTTCAGGCTGTGTTTCCAAACAGAGTCACACTGGGGGCTGGGGCTTCAACATACGAATTTGCGGGTGGGAGGCATAATTCCATCCATAGCACTAACAGGTATGGCCATGGGACTGATTCTGAACAGGGGGCACAGGGAAAGGTAACGAGTGTCATCCTTTGCAGAACCTCTCATTCTCTGCTGCAGGAATTAAGGAAGCCATATATTCTGGATAACATGGCAGTAATACGATGGAACCACTATCAACCCAAGTCCCTGAAATATACAGAGCAGAGTCCTCTACTCACCTATCAGATGTCTAATGCACACAAAAAGTAAACTTATGTTAATCTGTTACTGGAGCACAACCTAGACTAACCTAATATATTTACCCACAATTCGTCTGTGCCTAGTTCCGAGATCAATTCATAAGTGAGCCTGCCTTTAGGCGATGGAGGGATGGAGGCAACAAACCACCTTGCCATGTATGTACCTATGCAACAATCCTGCATGATCTGTACATGTACAGTTTTAAAAAATGGGCAAAGGACTTGAATAAACTTCATATATGGCACTTGAAAAAAAAATAAATGCAACTGTATTGATTTCAAAAAAAAAGCACAAGACGGTGAGGAAGAGAAATAAGGCACAAAAGCAACAATAAAGATTTAAGGAACAGAGAGAAACGTAGGTTGAAGGAAGTACTAAAAAGCTTTTCAGAGAAACTGGTTAGAGAGGAGTCTTTCAAGTCAGCTGGATTGGAGAGACCAGTATAGTTATTCATTCACTCTATTTGACATTGCTCTGTCCATTGGCCTGTGCATATGACAGCACCAGTGGTGCCTAAAGATTGCAGAAAACAGCAAAGATGTAGAAATCATCACAGAGGGTTGGAAGGCTAAGACACCTTTGTTTTTTTCTTAGCCAATCCAGTTATTTGAAAAATGAAGAAACTGAGGGCCTGAGATATGGTGTTTGCTAAAATGGAAAGAGAACTATCGTCTTGGAAATATCACGAGCTAGTCCCAATCTCTGGGCCTCAAATTCTACATAAATAAATGGGAGACATAAATATCTACTTTTCCTGTTTATCATGATTGTTCTGAAGGTCAAATAAGCTATCGGTTTTATTAAAATGCACTGTCTTACTAAGAGGCTTGTCCCATGGCCAAGTGTAGTCTTAGCTAAGACACACCTGTAGTCTTAGCTACCTGGGAGCCTGAGGCAGGAGGATCACTTGAGCCTGAGAGTTTGAGGTTGCAGCATGCTATGCTCCTACCACTGCACTCCAGTTTGGGTAACAGAGTGAGACTATGTCTCTTAAAAAAAAAGAAAAAGAAAAAAGAAAGAGGGCTACCTGGAAGCCACAGAACGTTAAGACCATATTCTTTAAAAACTGTGTTAGAGCTTATACATTCAAAACCAGTCTTCTGCAAAGTGGTCATCTTGAAGGCATTGCTCTCTTTGTTTAAAATATTTAGAAATATTCAAAATATTTTGAATCTTATAATTTTCTTGAGGGCTAGAGGCATACTTCAAATATTCTCAATGGTGGCAAGTCTTGTTCAGACATGTCCAAACTGCACAATGGCAGTGTCACTGGAGTAAATGCACAGTCTCATAAAGTGACCTTGTTAAAATAGAACATTCAATTTTATATATAAATTATTTTATTTAAAAAAGAAAAGAAAAGATATAGAAGAGGAGAAAAAAAATGGAAGGATGATAAAGGGAAAAAAAAAGTACTATCATTGTCTCGGAGAAGGTTCAGGCAGAACTTTGCCCTCTTCAATACAAGGCAATGTTGCTTCTCTCACCACAACTTCATGGGGCAGATTTCAAATGACTGATTTTTTTTTTTTTTAGTTAAACCAGTTGATTCCTCCTCATTTTAGCAAATCTCAATTCTGAGGGATAGCACAGAGCCACATCAGACCATCAGAGCCTGGAAATAACCAGCTATAAATCCTGAAACCATTTCTTATCATGTATGGCACCAAAATCAACCATCAATTCAAGCCATTGGCTTTTAAAACCATTTCCAACATGCTCAGAACTGTCTTCTTCAAACACAATGACAAAATCTTATCCCTTTGCCAATATCAGAAGTAGCTCAACAAGCTTCCACTCTGAGGTGTTCCACAATTATTTTCAATGCTTATTCCTGTGTAGAAACAGGAGTGTAATTATTAATAGGTATATTATATTAATGAGCCCTAGAGGTATAAAATATGGTAATCTGATATTCCATGTCATGATAAAGACATTTTTATTGCTAATAAAATGAAAAAAAAAAAAGTCTGAGGGGAGGGGCTTAGGGAGAATCAATGAAGAAACACAGACTTGACTCTTAAACAGGTAAGGGCAGGTGGACACTTAAAGCTGACAGCCTCTTTGGTTCCCAGAAGACATCCATCTGGGTAAAGACTGGATACTAGGCCGTAGGAAGGGTAACGTCTGGGTCACAACCCATTCTCTGAAGTTCTAAGAATTATATTTTGATTATCCTAATGTCCTAGCCCTATATTCTCAATCCAAGTAAAATGAGCAGTTCTCCTCTCCACTGGCAGGAGCCCAGTGACATGCAGACATGTTCTCTCTCACATGCAGTGTTTTTCCTCTTTGGATCTTACCCCTGTCTTTACTGATCTTTCTTGACTCCAGGCTCAAGAGCCCCTGCAAGAAAGTCAATCTGGCAAAGGTTGCTGGAACGAGACCAGCGAACACATAAGAGTTCCAGCACCTATCACTGAGATGCATAGGACACCTTCAGTGATAACTTCAGCTGTTGACACAGGTAAGGTTTGGCAAGAATAGCCACAGAGAGCAGCCATTTTAGAGCCACAAGAGACAACCAGACTCACTAACACTCAATTAAGTATTTCTTAGATTATGCCAAAGGAGTACTTGAGTGGGACACTGAACAAAAGCCCAGATGGCATAGGAAGTACTTGGTATTAATGACTTATTCCACCTCAAGGCAGCCAAACTTCAGTAAATGCAATCAGCACGCTCCAGCTGAGCTTTCTGCTCACCAAGAAGACAGATGTCTAGCAGCCCAGCCTCACCTTCCCCAGTCACTACCCAGCAGCTCCTCCAAAAGAAGGCAGGTCACTGCATTGGCCCAAGATCACCTGGGAGGGCCCCATCCATAAAAGCATGTGGTCTCAGGTGATAGATGGGGAGGAAGACAGGGCCACAATTCACCTCTGCCCTCTGTGGACCCAGCCTGGCTCAGTTCCCCCTCCGCATAAAGGAGATGACATAAGTAAGATGTTTTATAACGATTTTTTTTCTTTAGACTTCTAATCTATTACATAGTTTATGAACTCAATTTAGTGATTAAGCAGTGTGAAAAGTGTTACAATAATTCTGGCATTACTTCTGTCAGAATAAAACTGATTTATTTTTATTTTTTATCATAGATTAAGGCTTCATCCCAGTACTATTCGTGTTGCCAGGACAGGAGAGATACTGTGGAAATTCAAGGGTGGGTTTCTGAGCAGAACTCAATGTCCCAGCTCCCCTACATAAACACCACCCATCTCTCTCACCACTGAGAAAAGATTTCCAAAGTTCCCATCTCATCTGCATCTACCCAGCCATCTACCCATCTTTTTTTCTGCCATGTGGAATTGGCAGGCATCACATCTATTTCCTCAGCTTCTTATTGGCTTTTGCACAGTGGAAAACAAAAAATATTTTTCTTTATTCAAAGTCCTATGACAAAAGAACTGAGACTCTTAAAAAAAAAAAAAAGTAATTTCAGCCATGCAATTAGGCTACTTTCCACCTCAATGAGCTCACATTTTCCTGTTAAAAAGAGAGAAATTATTATTTTTTTTTTTAAACAAAAGCTAAGTATATCTACTTGGCCCTTTAGAATGGGGTGTGTGTGTGTGTGTAAGCTTCAGAGTTTGAGGATGTTACTGAACGTATCTGCCAAAAGAGACCTATCTTCAATTAAATAATCTTTTCCTCCAGTGGTCCATTCTGTTTCCATTTTTCCTGTCCAAAGAGAACTGCTGGAACAACTTCTGGCATCTCTAATAGAATCCCAAACAGTTCTTGTGTCACTTTAATCCAATTTTGCCCTAGGGCTTATTATTTATATGACCAATAATTAAAGGAAAAAGAGTTTTTCCAATGATATCAGGACTCCACATCAACTACCCGTCCTTTCCTTTCTTCCCAATCCACATAAAGTTTATTTTCTTCTGTAGAATATGTATTAAAGACCTTAATCTTAAAGTTTGTTTCTTATGGTTTTTAACATCTTCTCTAAGAGTTTTATAGTTGCAAACTAAAAAACTGGGTTCATGTGTTATTTGATCATCTTTATCTGTGTTGGAGTGCTGTACTCAAAACACACTCTGTTTAAATCGACTTCAGGTTTTCCATAGTCCTGGAAAACCTGCTTTTTAATTAACTCGGGTGTTTATATGTGAAAATTTCTGCCCTTTCAGCATTTTGAAATAGGAAAGTCTTGAAGCACTTGAATTTTTTGTTTCCTTTTATAACGCCTGTGTCTGATTATAAGGCAGGTTCCTGGGTTCAACAAACAGACTTATGCAACCAGGCAATGGGCAGGTTCAGCATGGACGCTGGACCCTGAACTCTGCATTGTGATTCTAAATGCTTCCCATACAAGGCCTTTTCATACCATGTGGCATAACTAGGTCACTAAATGTTTGTTTCCAGTAATTGGGCAATCAATAAAACATGTTTGAAACAATCAAAAAGTCAGATGCCAAATAAGCTTTGAATTTAGGTCACTGTTAAGAGAATCAATTTTAAAACAAAGGACACCCTTACACAATTGATTTTTATGTAAAAAACATTAATATATTAAATGTCCCTATGACGCAAAAATAGATTGGAGGGGTATTTTCTGAAACTTGGCCCTTCCTCAGAGATGATAACTACATGGAAATGTTCGGGTATTAAGCCTGTGAAAACATCAGATTACCCTGAAAGTGGCTGGTAATTGTCACCAATGGAGTTGTAATTCTAACAATCATTGAGTGAGCAAACTCTCACAAATGTTTTCAAATATATGTAGACTACCACGATTTACTCCAGGTAGCACAGAAACCTAACTCTGCCAAAATGAGGTCTTGCCAACTACACTTCATACTTGATTTATGTTCAAGAAAATCATTCCTATCTGTCACCCTATATAGTTCTATTAGATTAATTTCTGTTCTGTGAATATGGCAGATTTAGTGATGCCTATAGAGACTTCCTGCAGAGACAGCCTGATTCACATAAAAATCAATGATTTATTTGATTGTTAAATATATTTTTGGAACTCTGAAATATTAAACATAACTTTAAAAAAAAATAAAACAACAGAAACCATTTTTTTCTCTTACAGGTTGGCATTCTCTGTCAAGGTGAGAAAACATTACAGAAACTTTTAACCTGATTATTCCTACTCTTTTTTCATTATAATGCAATCCAAATAAATGTCCTCTGTGGTCATGAACTTAACTGTCATCAGCAAATCTATTCACTGACCACTGAATTTTCTACATTAATTATCTATCATTCCATGTCTAAAACAGCCTGGACTTTCTGACTGATAATTAAGAGTATACCCTTCTTAATATTAATCAAGGATGAGGCTGCTTTTAGCAAAGATGTAATTGCTCATCTTCGCAGAATCCTCCCCACTACAGCTCAGGTAATCAATTCTAATGAGCATGTCTTTAGCTGATTTGTGAAGCAAGAAAATTCAGAAGAGTCCATTTCTTCATGATCCTTGTCTTTACAACAGCCTGTAATGCAATCCTGATGCTTGATTCTCCATAAAATCCCCTGTAGTCATCTCTTTTATATTCAACTTTACTTCTTAGATTGGCCCTTGGTCATTTCACATGGCCAATTTCTCTTCCCTGGCCTCCTTCTGTCACCTCACACCTACCCAGCATAGCTATTCAACAGTGAAAAACTTTACATTTGTTTCTAAAAAGTCTTTTAAAGCTTTTAAATTCAGCTTTAAAATATACTATTCTATGTATAAGTCTAAGAAATTTTAATATTTTCCCCTTTCTTTCTAAAAAAAATTTCAAATATACTGAGATGTTCAAAGGATAATACAATGATCACCTGCATATGAACCTCTCAAGAGTCAATAATTGTTAGAAGTTTGTGTTACCTATATGTAAAATACACCTGAAACTACAGACAATACCTCAGATATGTTGTGGGTTCCGTTCCTGACCACTGCAATAAAGTGAATATCACATTAAAATGAGTCACATGAATTTTTTGGTTTCCCAGTACAAATAAGTCATGTTTACACGATACCATTATCTATTAAGTTTGCAGTAGTGCTATGCCTTAAAGTACATACCTTAATTTTAAAACACTTTATTGCTTTAAAAATGCTAATAATCATCTAAGCCTTCTGCGAGTCATAACCTCTTTGCTGGTGGAGGGTCTTGCCTTGATGTTGATGACTGTCAATCAATCAGGATAGGGGTTCCTGAGGGCTGTGGTGGCTGTGGCAACTTCCTAAAATAAGAAACTATGAGGTCTGCAGCTTTGACTGACTCTTCCTTTTACTAAATATTTCTCTGTACCAAGTGATACTGTTTGATAGCATCTGACCCACGGTACAACTTCTTTCAAAATGAGTCAGTCCTCTTAAACCCTGCTAATGTTTTATCAACTGAATTTATAGAGTATTCTAAATCCATTGTTGTCATTTCACAACGTCCACAGCACCTATGCCAGGAGAAGCTTTCATCTCATGAAACCACTTTCTTTGCTCATTCATAAGCAGCAGTTCCGCATCCATTTAAGTTTAAATAAGAGATTGCAGCAGTTTGGTCATATCTTCGGATCTACTTCTTACTAGAGTTCTCTTGCTGTTTCCACCGTATCTGCAGTGACTTCCTCCACTGAAATCTTCTACCCCTCAAAGTCATCCACAAGGCTTGAATTCGACTTTTTCTAGTATCTAATTTAATTATCTTTAATGTTGATATTTTGACCTCCTCCTATGTATCATGAATGTTCTTAATGGCATCTATAATGGCAAACCCTTTCCATTTTTATTTACTTTGCCCAGGTCCATCAGAGGAATCATTATCTATGGCAGCGACAGCCTTAAGAAGTGTATTTCTTAAATAATAAGACTTAAAAGTAAAAATGACTACCTGACCCATGGTCTACAGAATGAATGCTGTGATTATGGGCATGAAAACAACATTCATCTTTTTGTACATCTCCATCAGAGCTCTTGAGTGACCAGGTACATTGTCAATGAGCAGTAATATTTTGAAAGGAATCTTTTTTTTTTCTGAGCAGCAGATCTCAACAGTGCCCTTAAAATCTTTAGTAAACCATGTTGGAAACACATGTACTGTCATCCAGGCTTGGCTGTTCCCTTTATAGAGCAAAGGCAGAGTAGATTTAGCATAGTTCTTAAGGGCCCTAGAATTTTCAGAACAGCCTTTGAGCACTGGCTGCAACCTAAAGTCACCAACTGCATTAGTCCCTAACAAGGGAGCCAGCCTGTCCTCTGAAGCCAAGCATTGACTTCTCTCTAGCTATGAAAGTCCTAGATGGCATCTTCTTCCAGTATAAGGCTGCTTGGTGTAGCCACCTTTATCAATGATCTTCTGGACAACTTGCTGCGGCTTCTACGTCAGGACTTATTGCTTCACCTTGTACTTTTATGGTCTACAGATGGCTTCTTTCTTTAAACCTCATGAAGCAACCACTACTTGTTAGGAGGATGGAACCTAATCAAAGGCTCTTCCCTAATGAATGAACTAATGTCATTATCTTGGGAGTGGGTTAGTTATCACCAGGGTAGGCTTGTGATAAAAGCAAGTTCAGGCCCGGCACAGTGGCTCATGCCTGTAATCCTAGCACTTTGGACAGCTGAAGTGGGTGGATCATGACGAGCTCAGGAGTTCAAGAACAGCCTGGCCAATATGGTGAAATCCTGTCTCTACTAAAAATACAAAATTTAGCTGGGCATGGTGGTGCGTGCCCTTATTCCCAGCTACTTGAAATCCTGAGGTAGAAGAACTGCTTGAACCCAGAAGACAGAGGTTTCAGTGAGCCAAGATCATGTTACTGCACTCCAGCCTGGGTGACAGAGAGACTCCGTCTCAAAAAAAAAAAAAAAAAAAAAAAAGCAAGTTCAGCTCCCCTCAATCTCTTGTGTTCGCTTATCCTTCTGCTATGGGATGACATACTAAGAGGGTCCTGGTCACATGCTGGCACCTTGATATTGAACTTCACAGCCTCTAAAACAATGAGAAATAAATGTCTTTTCTTTACAGA
The DNA here is from genome assembly GCF_009761245.1 of Sapajus apella. Lineage (NCBI taxonomy): Eukaryota > Metazoa > Chordata > Mammalia > Primates > Cebidae > Sapajus > Sapajus apella. Next base: position 6,791,652 of record NW_022436984.1, on the reverse strand, counting down.
TTACCCAGTCTGTGGCATTCTGTTACAGCAACACAAAAATGGACTAAGACAGAGCTCATGTTCAAATTTCCCCAACTATTCCCAAAATATCTTTTAGATCTGACTTTTGTTTTTTTTAAAGTCAAGGTTTAATGAAGGTGAACACATTAGACTTATTTTTTGTGTCTCTTTAGTCTCTTTCTACAAACATCATCTCACTTTCTTATTACTCTGCTTTTTGTTTTTTGTTTTTTAAGAAATCAGGCAATAATACCCTACGCTGTAAATATCTGATTGTTTTTTCTGTCTGGGTGTAATGTTTTTAACTTGTTTCTTTACCCCCAAGTATCTCCTGTAAACTTGGGGTTAAGTGTAAAAGTTTGATTCTATTCAGGTTAGATGTTTTTGGCAAGTACACTTCAAGGGTAGTTCTGCAAACTCTATACTGTCTCACAGCAGGAGGCACATAAGGTCAGACTGCCCCCACTATTAATGATGCTGAGCTTGATCACTTTGTCTAAGGGGCTTCTTGACACACTGACCTTGCCATCAAGTCATTTATACTGCACTATGCCTCAGATTTGAGAGGCTTAATATTGATCCAACAGCTGCCAAGAATCCCAAGCTATTTCACTTCTCTGATCTCATCTGACGACTCTTCCTTGTTCATTTCTTGCACTGCTCTCTTTCCTCGGTTTAATTACTCTCCCTTTTTGCTCCGTCAGCTTGGTTTCCTCATCTATCATCCATTTTCTCCACCATCCAAACAGTTCTGAAATTCTATTCTACAAAACTTTCCTGAATTTAAATACATTGATCATAGTTCACCCTGGGTTTTCAATCCCAAGTTTACTACCTAATTATTAGAATCTGTCACAGAAACAAGGGCTATCTCTGTCCAATTTATTTTGCATATAACCTCTCATAGCAATATATAAACATAGATGTTTATTGGTAACGACTGCATTAAAAGTCTCAATGGCTGAAATTTGCAATTAATAAGAGGGCTCCACTGAGCAAAGCGATACTGAGCATTTACCCAGGGTTTTGTTTTTGTTTTTGATTTTTTGCCATTTAAAATCTACCTAGACCTCCTGGCTACAGACACGTTTGCAAATCAACCAGGGCAAAAAGCACAAATGTTTTTGAACTCCTTTGTAGGACAGCAGAGCATTTAAAAAACACTACTGATTATTTGCCAGTAATGTATTTTTTAAATGCTCACCCTCATTGCACAAATTAATTGGGCAGTCATTGGCATCCAGCAACATTCCTCATAAACAGGAAGACCAATAATCATATGCTGAGAATGTTTTCCAAAAAACAGGTCTTATTTTGAAGCTGTGTATTAGTGACTACACATGCAAAATGAATTAGGAATTGAGATCACTGTCTGCATCTTTTAGACCAGAAGTCAGAGATGTATGCAGATAAGACAAAAGTATTCCACTGAGTTTTAGTTACTTGGGTAACTCCATCAATTAGCCAATTCCTTTAAATTGTATACTCTAGTTTAGGTTTACAAGTCAGTAATTTCTTTTCAGCTTTTCTTGTTAGCAATCACCTAATACTATACAAGAATAACAAGCTTGTTATGCCTCTTTTTCTTGCTTTTTACATCTGTGTTCCAACTTGGAAAAGAGGAAAAAGGTACTGGGCACACAATTTTAAAAAGATCTGCTTTTCCTTTCTCCTGGACCAACCTAAGCTGGAATGACTAAACAATGCAAATGGCACCAAATTTGTCCTCCCTCTCCAAGACTAAGTCAGTGCAAAGCTGTGAAGTGTATAAAGTTTATCTTCAGCCCCATTGTCATGATCAAAGCCTGCCCTTAGCATAAACACTGTCTTTACTTTTAAGCTAAATTTAAATTGACAATGTTCCTTCTCCCAAAAGCATTTGCAAAACTGGGGAATGAAAAGCCACATTAGGTCCCCTGTAGTCGCATTTCAGAGATCCACAGGCCAGTGAGGACTGCATCTGTGAGATCGATGCTGACCCTATCTTACTGAAAGTACGTGATATAAAAACAGTCATTGTAGATGGTTGCTTAAGTTTGACTCTATTTCGATAAATATTCTTTAAGCTAATATTTGCATACTTTATAATATTTGCAAAGCAGGGCTCACATTATCTTGATTAATCTTAACAAAGTCTCATGAGCCCCACGTCTTCTCTCTACTTTGCAGATAAGGAAGCTGCTTCCCTCCTACCAAGTGCTGTGCTCATGGCTCTAACCAAGGTCTTACAACTCCACATGGATGCTCTTTCCATTCCCACATCTGCCTTCCACTCAGGTCTACAATCTTCCCTCCTTCTCCTAAAAGAAAGGTGACAATCCTACCACTGACTTAGTACCTGAAAGTGTTTCCCAGTTTTCTAAAGCACTAACAATTAGTTCTATTACCCCCAAGTATTTCACATTCATGATATAAAATAAACATAGGCCTAAAGTTACACTTCAAATAACTCATGCACTGTAACTTGATAGTTATAAATTTCTTTTCTTTTCTTCTTTTTTGAGGCAGACACTTACTCTTGTCACCGAGGATGGAGTACAGTGGGTCGGCTCACTACAACCTCCACCGCCCAGGCTGAAGTGATTCTCCTGCCTCCGCCTCCTGAGTAGCTGGGATTACAGGCACCCACCACCATGCTTGGCTAATTTTTGTACTTTTAGTAGAGGCAGGGTTTTAACATGTTGGCCAGGCTGGTCTTGAACCCCTGACCTCAAGGGATCCACCTGCCTCAGCATCCCAAAGTGCTGGAATTACAGGCATGAGCCAGTGTGCCCAGCCTGAATTTTTATAAGAAAATAAAAGAGGCTGGGCATGGTGGCTCACACTTATAATCCTAGCACTTAGGGAGGCCGAGGTGGGCAGATCACAAGGTCAGGAGATCAAGACCATCCTGGCCAACATGGTGAAACCCTGTCTCTACTAAAAATACAAAAAGAAATAGCTGGACATGGTGGTGCACGCCTGTAGTCCCAGCTGCTCGGGAGGCTGAGGCAGGAGAATCACTCGAACCCAGCAGGCAGAGGTTGTAGTGAGCCAAGATTGCACCACTGCACTCCAGCCTGGTGATAGACTGAGATTCCATCTCAAAAAAAGAAGAAAAGAAAAGATACCATGAAATTTTATTTCATGTGAAAGATGACATGAATTATTATTGCACAATGAATTCAAAACTTATGAACAAAACTATTGCAAAAGGCAAAAATATTTTCAAACATCTTGGCAGAATATACATTCTATACCATATCTCATGCCTGACACATGTTTTACACACAGATCATCCTAACCAAAAAACAGAAACAGGTAATCATGGACTTCCAGAAACATTTCTGGAAGCCAGACACGGTAGCTCATGCCTATAATCCCAGCACTTTGTGAGGACGAGGTGGGACGATCACTTGAGGTAAGGACAAGCCTCGTCCACATGGTGAAACCCCATCTCTACTAAAAATACAAAAATTAGCCAGGTGTGGTGGTGTGTGCCTGTAATCCCAGCTACTCAGGAGGCCGAGGTAGGAGAATCACTTGAAACTGGGAGGCAGAGGTTGCAGTGAGCTGAGATCATGCCACTGCACTTCAGCCTGGGCAACAGAGTAAGGCTCCAAATCAATCAGTCAACCAACCAACCAATGTATTCTGTACGTCAGGGATTGGCAAGCTTTTTCTGTAAAAAGACACACAATAAATATTTTAGGTACTGCAGACCATATGATCTCACTGGAACTATTTAATTCTATAGTCAAAGCATGAAAATGGGCATAGATAATATGTAAATAAATGCGTGTGGCTATGAGGAGTGTATCAATAAAACTTTATTTACAAAAATACGGCCATGAATCATAGTATGTCAAAGCCCTTTTTTAAAAAATCATTTTTATCAAGTCTGGCTTTCTTGTTAAAACGATCCCGTAGCTGTAACACATTACTAAAACAGGCTCAGTGATGATGCTTACCTGTGACCCAACGGTTTCCTGGAAGCACCGGCCAAGCTGCGTCTTAGCAGCCACAGGGTAGACGTGAGGAATGACGTGCTGGTGGGAGTGTGTGGAATGTATGGTCTGGGTCTTCTGCGCAGGAAGCCCTTGGTAAGAGACTTGGGAATGGCCTGGTTGAGCTTCTTTTGTCTTCTGGCCTGTTGGGCCATCAATTCTGGAAACCTGATGTATCTGGACAGAAGCCTCAGGAGGATGTTTCACATGGATATTGACTATGTTAGGAGGAAATTTCACTAAAACAGATTGGGAGGAAAGCTTGTTAGCCCTGAATAACTAACAGGCAAATCAAAAGTTTTAAAACATGAAAGTAAATTTTATCAACACACATGCAGACATATTTGTATCATATGTGGCATTTCACTGCATAGCCAACAAAATTCTTAAGGAAACATGCAAAATAAAAATTAAGCTCGAATTTACATTTTTTAAAAGTTGTATTATAGAGGAAAGTAAAACTTTTAACAGTAACACATTCATGAGGCTAAAATATTCTTTTCAATAAAGCCGTAAAATTCATGTTGCTTATTCTAAGTAGGTAAATTTTATCCAGTATTAATCAGAAAGACCAAGCATTTGATTATTTTTGAATTTCTCACAAAATTTCTGTCATAAAAATTTTAGGATTTGCATTTTTCTATTAAAAGAGGCAACTCAATTTCACAAGGCACAATTCTCTTACTCTTAAAAACCACAGTACCTTTTATTTTTGTGCTTCTTGTGACACACACACACACACACACACACACACACACACACACACACACACAATACCAAAGTGCACTATTTTATATCTATAACAAGCTACTTTCTGTAGCTGTCAAACAAAACCTCATCTCCTGACGCAAGGATTCAGGTTTTAAAGAATTAGAGCCAGTAACACTTCTATGGCCCCCTTTTTAAAAGTGTGCATTTATAAAAATGCCAGGTTTAAAAGAATGAATTCGTCACAGAATTTTCGAGCTCCAAGTGACCTAGTTTACTTTCCTCTACAGACGAACAAATTGAAGTGCAGTGAAGTTAAATGGCTGTTTACAACTAAAACCAAGCATTCTTAAACTACAAAGTTCACCAGCAGGTACTGTGTGATCCACGAGCTTACTAATGCTGTAAGGACCAGCACACTCTCTCGCTCATCCTTCTATTTCCCAAGCACTGTCAGAACAGTGCCATACACATTTATTAGCTCTCGGTGGTAAGAGTCACTAGAGAAGAATGGGCTCCTTTTTATTTTCTTATTTCCTAGATACCAATTCTCTACGGCTTAAAAAGTACTGCAGGCACATTCGTGGGCCCACATTCTGCCTCTACTGACATTTCTTAGGACACAAATCAGGTACTCCTTTCTGTTTCAATACTGGTCCCGGTCACCTGCAGATCCTTGACTTCTGTGTGGGTTTGGCAGGTTAGCAGAGGTCTGGCAAATGGGCAGGATGAAGAAAGCTTACCTTTGACTCCCTGCTGGCTAGTCACGGTCAGAGGCAAGGTATGTGTAGAATGGATGACATGCGTCCCCAACGCCTTGCCTGGCTGCTGGGAATGCTGATAAAGTTTAGGCACGCTGGCACCATGGACTGGGATCTGACAAAGCTTTCCTGTGAAATTTGGAGGGCACTGACATTTGTCCCTTGAACTGCACTGGCCACCATTCATACACGGAAGATGGCAAATAACTGAAAGGGAAAAGAGAAAACGTGGAGAGTTGGTTAGTCGCTCAGAGGGTAAGTAACAGTCAACCAACAAAACCTGCAAAACACACAGCCCATGACAGGCATCACAGTCCCATGAACTTTAGACATGGTAAACAAAGGAGTAAACTCACTATCCCAAAAGTAGGCTCTGTTACTCACTACCTTTTTCTTTCCATCTTAAGTCATTTAACTCTTTAATAGCTTGTGATTATTCTCCCTCCAACAATGGAAAGGGAAGTTCATAGGAAAATAATGATTGTCTATCACAATGTCATTTTAAGTACCTTTTGTAATCTGTAATTATTTCATTAACTGACTCCCTAGATAATAAACTCCTCAAGAACAAGTGGTATGTATGGCCTGGTTACCTTCATATCCTTGGCACCAAGAAAAATGTCTGGCATACAATGGACATTAAATAAATATTTGCTCACCTCATTTTCCATGATGTGATTATTATGCATTACATACCTGTAACAAAACATCTTATGTACCCCATAAATATATATACCTACTATGTACCCACTAAAATTAAAAATTAAATATATTTGCTCAAAGGATAAACGAACAACAGAAATAAAAATAATATATGTTGAAACTTTTCTCTATTTAAGACACTAAGCGCTACCCGGAACAAAAAAGTAGAATAGTTTGAATCATGCTTTACAGGAATTTGCAATCTCATGTAACAAGATCTCACTGAAGTCCAAAATCAGTTTGAAATTAACTTATTTAGAATACTGAAAGATAACAGGACACACAGGGCAAAGAATTTTAAGAGGAGTTATAACTCTGGCTATTTTAGCTTATGGTCAACCTCTTTATCACTAATGAATTCTTCCTAGCAGCCTTTAAACATCACAGATTTCCAGTAGCTTAAACAATATATAATAAAAGCCCCTCAGCTCCATTTCCTTTCAGCTTCTGCCCTCTTTAAATCCTCTCCTCCATGACTAAACTTTCTAACATAACTGTTTGTTGACTTCTCAACACGTTACAATCTATCTTGGGCCAGTTTACATTTTCTCATCCCCTGCCCCTCCTCTACACAGAAACTATTCTTACTAAGATCATGAATGGTTTCCACATTGCTAAATCCAATGGATGGATTTAGGGCTTCCCTTGGTTTCCATGACACCTCGCTCACCTATTTTGCTCCTTCCTTCTGCCTATTCCATCTTAACATTCTTTGCAGACTTGTTCTCTTTACTTCTTTATATACTGATGTGTGTTAAGGTTTGGTCTTGAAGTCTTCTTCACTAACTCTACACATTCTTCCTTATGATTTCATCCTATCGTATGCTGATGTCACCTAAATTTTTATTTCCTGGTCAGAGCTTTCTTCTGAGCTTCAAACTGTCTACAACTATATGTCACCATGTACATATTTCACAGGCCCCTCAAATTCAAAACGTCCAAAATTGAACTCACCATCTTCCCTCTAATATCTCCAGCCACCAAGTGATCCTTAAGAAAAACCTAGGTGCTGCTTCCTCATTTTATCTACTCAAACATCTGGTTCTGGAAGTCCTTCCTCCTAATCATTCACCAAAGATGTTGACTTCTTGCCCATTACAGGGATCTTCTGCAGCCTCACCCCTTAGGAATCTCACCTCATTCTCTACAATACAGCTACATAGAACTGAATTCAGTTCCTCAGTGTGCTCTCACCCTTCCAGAGCTTTATCCACACTGAGTCCTCTGCCTAGAACATTCTTTCCATTTGGCCCGCTTCAACTACCTGATTCCCACGTATCTTTCAGACTCTGCCTGAACCTCATTTCTAGAAGCATTCTCACTGCCCCTCATCTAGGCTTGACACTTATCTTCTTGCTTCCACGAATCTCATTCACTATCCCTCATTGCATGCATCTTACTGCATTACAATTGACTGACTACTTCTCTGTATGCCTCATTCAACTAGAGCTCTGTGAGGTTGGGAAGTGATCTTGTTATGCTTTACTGCTAGCACATAGCTCAATGTCTAGAAGAAGTGCTAAAAAATATATAAGAAAATACTGAATGAGGGAAGGGACAGATTTATACCTATCACTCTGTTAAATGCCTTTCTTGGTGGTATAGAAAATTCAGTCCCTGCCCATCTAGGACTTAAATGCTAAATGGAGAAATTAAATAACACATAACTAAAAATACAGATCAGCAAATAAGCGATAACTGGAAAGTATGAAATGTAAGTCCTTTGGAACTGCAGAGAGGAGAAAAGACATTACATAGTAGGAAGTCAAAATAGACTTCACAGGAGAGATCATTTGGGAAAAGTTTTTGAAACTAAGCAAGATTTAGAAAACATCAACAAGTGCATTTTAGGAATCAGGTAGTTGAAGGGGGCCAAATGGAAAGAACGTTCCAGGCAGAGGACTCGGTGTGGATGAAGCTCTGGAAGGGTGAGAGCACACTGAGGAACTGAATAAACAATGCGTAGAAAGGAGTGGCGGCAGGCATAGTTGGGAGATAATGAGTAAACCTATGTTATTGAAACCCCAGGTTCTGGAGGGAAGGGAAGAGATCAGGTGATAAATTCGGAGAAGGACGCTTGTGTTAGACAAAGAAAGTTATTACAGGCTTGATAAGGGCTTTGGATTTTATTCTGTTATCAGTAAGTTATTTTGGAGGCTTCAGCAGAGGATTAAGTAAAGCTGCAAGAGTGTTCCAGGAAGATTACTCCAGTGACGGCACGCAGGAGTAGCTGGAAAGGAGAGAGTACGGTGGGAAAGTCAGTTAGGAAACTATTATAACAATTCCAATTCAAGTTGAAAAACATATAATTGGGATGACAGCAACAGAAACTGAAAGACACATGCAGTAATATAAGGCTGGAGGCGAGATCAGTAGAACTTGATGACTAGACACAGGAGGAATAGGACAGGCCAAGGAAGAGGGGTGAAAGTAGAGGAGGAAGGAGAGAGTTGGAAAAATTACAAAGGTGACAACCCAGAAACTTTTTTCAGGGTACAGGCTGCAAATCAAGTTAAAACTCCCCATGCTGGATGGGGTCTGAAAAATACTTTCACTAGTGCCTGGTCTACTCTGTGAGGTCTTGGGTAAGAGAAGAGAAAGTCAAAGCTAACTCCAAGGTTGAATCAATGACTTCAAAATCTCAGTTCAATTCTGAATTGATTTCTATACTACAGCCTGGCTATATTGGATGAGCTCAGTGTGTAATGGGTAAAGCAAAGGGAGCTAGGCCAAGCTTTAAATGTACTGCAAATAATTTATAACTGGAATACAGGCCCTCCTCACTTGGTATGATTCCAATATGCATAAGTTTCCATTACCATAGTTTAGTTAATACCAGTCCCCCAACGATGTAGTTCAGACTTCAGTTACCACAGTATATTAGCTGAGTAATTGCGTCAAATACAGACTTCACTGCTAGCACTTTGGTTCACAAATCATGATGTGAATAACAGATGTGTATCACGGCCAATGACCAATCATGTCACTTCTTTCAAAGCCTGTCGGTGATTGGTCCGCACACATCTGGTATTCAGTTCAGGCACAAACAGCAAAGCAGGTAGTTCTGCTGTCTCCTCATCTCAGAGGGATAAAAATCACAGGACATTTTACAAAAGGGGATAATCGAAAGCCAGTACGAGTGAACAAAAAAGAAAGTACAGAAAGAAATACAAAGGGACAACACTGGACATGAAATTGGAAGGTGGCTGTAATGAACAGGATGAAGATTCCCAAAGGACTTGGCATTAGAGGAACTCTCAGATATTTCACAACTTTGGATCAGCTTCCAACATTTTGTCCAAACTCAAAAAGGAGTACGATGGTTCACAAAAGAAAAGAAATACTCTAATCGTAATTTACACAGTGAAAAGCAAACATGTTGAAATTATTCCCAAGTTGTACTCAAAGAAATAAAACATTCTAACTCTCAATGTTTCTAACATTTTAAATTATCAAGTACTAAATAAATATTAGCTGTACTATTTTTTTCTTATTTCTCCATTTATTGATAACCTACCTAAGTATTTTTAATGCTTTGGCAAAAATTTCTTAAGGTCACAGAACTCATCATTTTTTAATTGATTAAGATGCAAAGTGAGGACTCTTTATGGAATATAATGTGCGCGTATGGGTACACTTACATATATACATACATATATATATATATATATATATATATATAAAACGCCGTCTTTTTTTTAACGAAGAACCAGTAACCAACTGACTTTTACAAGATATTTCCAGTATCAATAGGAGACTTTGAGACTTTGAAATCTATCACAAACTTAATTGGTTTCACTTAACTCTACCGTTAAACCCCTGAAACAGCTTCCATACAGTTGTTTCAAGGACCGTACTAGCATGCATGGATACAGCAATAATCCCTAAACTCCAATAACCCTGTGTCTCTATAGTAATAAAGGAAATGGTTTCTGCTTGACTTATTTCAACCAATAAAAGTTCAGTATTTATAACCCTTTATGAATACGAAAAAATATATATTTTCCAGTTCTAGCAGTTCTAAAATCTAAATGACAATATAAAGCTCTTTATCTCAGCTCAGTGAGTATGTGTGGAACCCTTTGTGGCAGGCAGTCTTTTCATTGTTGTTTCAAGGTGCAGTTTTGCTCTTTCACCCAGGCTGGAGTGCAATGGCATGATCCTGGCTCAGGCCAACCTCCTCCTTCCAGTTTCAAGCAATTCTCCTGCCTCAGCCTCCCAAGTAGCTGGGATTACAGGTGCCCGCCATCACATCCAGCTAATTTTTGTCTTTTAGTAGAGATGGGGTTTCATCATGTTGGCCAGGTTGGTCTTGAACTCTTGACCTCGTGATCCACCCGCCTCAGCCTCCCAAAGTGCTGGGATTACAGGCATGAGCCACTGCGCCTGGTCCGGCAGGCAGTCTTTTTATACCTAGACAGTCTTTTATAACAAAGAAAACAAATTGAAAATAGACCTACAAATTTTAGAATTCAACTATGAACAGTTTCTGTTTCAAAAGTTCATGCTACTCTCAAAACATCTTCTAGCGATGTGTCATCTGTGCTGCTCAAGTTCTACAAAACCTCAGAACATCAAGAGGAAAAGAGTACGTTATCTTTAAGATTGACTTGAAATGCTTGTGGTATGCTGGTTAAAAGGCTAGTTACGGCACATATATTTTAGAAAATACTACAAGAAGGTGAACTATAGAATGCTGGCTGAGACATTCCATAACCTTTTTAGCTTGACATTTTGCTGGTCATCACCATAATTCGCTATATCACACCATAGGGGCACCTGGGAACTACTGCAAATCAAAGAGGTATGTGGGCCTTCAGCCTGTTACTCCAGAAGGTGTAATTTTGGGACAATCACTCAAACTATCTCATGGTACAACTATAAAAGGTCAAAATGAGCAAAAGGATCCATGCTGGAAGAACAAGTTGGAGGTTTTAAATACATCAGGCGTTTCAGTTGAATTCCACCATTCACTTTGGTCTGTAAAACAACTTGCAGTACTCAAGTAACTGGGCTGACAGAATACTATTCACATTCTGTGCCACAAACTAGAACCTTGTTTAGATGAACAAATATTCATGACTTGTAGATAAATGTGGGCAAACTGAATTTTCTAAAAACTTACAGCATAAAAAGGTAGACCCTGCCTCTTTCTTTCCTGTTATCTTAGCTGACTATAAAAATACTTTGGCTGCTTGTTCCCAGAAGGCACTCTAAGAATGTTCTTGATGTTCCTGCAGTAGTGTCCTGGCCACTCTGCCCACTCCCTGGCTTTCTGTGCCAGCAGACAGACCATTTCAAGTTACTGTGGCAAAGGCAGAGCAAGGAAAACAAACCTGGATGCGAAGGAAAACCTGTATCTGTCCTTTCACAGAACAGACACACACGATTTTGATCTGACTTTCCCACTTGTCTCTGATTAGAATAAGGTTCCCTTAAAGGCCTTCAGCATTTTTGCTGGTATCCCTTGCAGGGCTGGTTGGTGGTGGGTAGTAATATTTTTAGAAAGTTAAGTGACCACATTATTTCTCTCCTCATTCTGCTTTAGGATAACAAATATGTTATATAATAATTAAATGCTGCAGCAAACCACTGCTCACTTTAAAAACCTATGCTACTTAGGCTGGGCACGGTGATGCACACTTGTAATCCCAGCACTTTGGGAGACTCAGGCAGGCAGCTCACTTGAAGCCGGGAATTCAAGACCAGCCAACAAGGCAAATCCCTGTTTCTACTTTAAAAAATACCAAAAATTAGCCAGGTATGATGGCATGTACCTGCAGTCCCAGCTACTTGGGAGGCTGAGACATGAGATTCACTTGAACCCAGGAGGAAGAGGTTGCAGTGAGCTGGGCACGGTGACGCATACCAGTAATCCAAGCACTTTGGGAGGCCCAGGCAGTCAGCTCAATTGAGGCCAGGAGTTCAACACCAGCCAACAAGGCAAACCTCTGTCTCTACTTTTAAGAATACCAAAAATTAGCCAGGCATGTAGTTCCAACTACTTGGGAGGCTGAGACATGAGAATCATTTGAACCTGGGAGGCAGAGGTTGCAGTGAACTGAGATTGCTCTACTGCACTCGAGCCTAAGCAAGAGAGAGAGGCCCTGTCAAAGAAAAAAAAAAAAGAAAGAAAGAAAGAAAGAAAAGAATCTATGCCATTCTACACAAAACCAAACCTACATGCTTGCCTTTTCATTCAGTACGCATCACCAAGGGGAAAATAAAAGGCTGGACTCCAAAAAGACATCTACCTTTTTCTAAAGCTAGAACAGAGGAACGAGGAAGGCCTTGTCTACATATGACCAAGAAAGAAGAATATGGACTGGTTTCCTCCCTGCGTAATACAGAGATTTGCAGTTGCTGTGTTCTAAAACTGCCTATCATTAATTCTTGATTATATGTCTGTTAACTTACACTGACTCAGACTCCATCAAAGAATCAGTTAGGGTGGTCCAGAACAACCTGTCCAAGGAAGTGAGATTTCAGCTAGACCTAAAGGAGGAAGAATCTAGCAATGTGAAAAGTTGGCAGAAGAGTGTTCAGAGAAGAACAAATAACATGAGTGAAGATTTTGAGGTGGTTTAGAGAGGCCCCAAAACTGAGAGGAAGCTGATGAGGCTGGAGTATAGGAGATAGTGGGACAAGCTGGGTTTCAGATACAGACATGGGCCAGGTTCCTGTTCCTTTCTGTAAGGATGTAAGACAGTCTGTAAAAGTAGACAGAGTAAAACATAAAGAATATAAATGATAAAACTAAGGACCCAGGCAGTTCTGAATCACAGGAGACAGAACCAGGGAAAAACAAGGATAGCAGCAGGATCTTCTATTGCATACACATTCAATGTACACTTGGCTTTGAGTTTTTAAACCTTATTTTACATTTTTAGCCAGATTCCAGTTAAATTTCTTAAAGTTTTAATTTAAAACTCACTAAATATATAATAATTATGAAGATGCGGAGATTTTTTTTTTATGTGAGAGAAGAGGCTAGTATTCTCCACAGTACATGCAAAAGAGAAAACAGAGTTCCAAAGAGAAAATGCTTTTAAAAAGTTAAAGATGCACCCACCAATGAGTATCTCTTCAGTTTTTTTTTAAAGAATATATGCATTTACTTGACATCAGATATAAAAATACATCATTGCTTCATTCTTTTATAATGAAGGTGTTTTCTATTTTATATATCACAAGAACTAAAGGGCTTCACAAATATTCCTAGTAGCCGTTAGTTTTAAACTTTAGATGAGGGGTGTCCAATCTTTTGGCTTCCCTGAGCGACACTGGAAGAACTGTCTTGAGCCACACATCAAATACACTAACACTTATGATAGCTGATAAGCTCTGAAAAAAATTGCAGAAAGATATCATAATGTTTTAAGAAAGTTTGCAAATTTGTGTTGGGCTGCATTCAAAGCCATCCTGGGCCACATGCAGCCCATGGGCTGGGGGTTGGACAAGCTTGCTCTAGACAAAGAGCTGACTTTTTTAAAAAAGCAAATAAAAGCATGCTGGAGGCCAGACTCAGTTGCTCACGCTTGAAATCCCAGCATTGCAAGAGGTCAAGGTGTAAGGATCACGTGAAGTCAGGAGTTTGAGACCAGCCTTGGCAACACAGTGAGACCCCATCATTAAAGAAGAAAAAGAAAAAAGGAAAACGAAGCATACCAGAAGATGTAGGAACATACTAATGAAAACCTACAAAAATGTTGGGGGTGGGGAGACATCATTACAAGGAAATTCCTCCAAAGGATCAACCCTCAGAACTCCAAGGTGATCATCATCAACAAACAACATGGTGGCGAGATCCCACAAAAGCATCACTGACTTTATATAGACTATTTTAACCATTGGTTTAGTTCAGTCAAGCAAATAGGGCATTACTTTTTGTTACCTGCTTTGAAAATCAGTAAGACCATTTTCATTCCATCCCCACCTATCGAATACTACGTATACAGAGCTAATGTTAAAGCAAATGCAGATTTCAACAAGTGCAAAATATCAACCTTAATGCAAAGAACAATTTTAAAAATACCATGAATTGTTAATGCTGGTGGGCATTAGTAAATGCTTCAATACCATGTTCTGTTTATAACCCAGGAGATATGAAGCCCTATACACTCACCAGATGGGATGAGGCCATTTATCATCTCAACTTTGTTTATAGCTTCCTGTACATTTATCATCAACCTCACCATTGCTGTGTACTATCTAATTTGATCTAGTTTTACACTTTGCATAACCTAAGGAGCTCCATATATTGGGCATTGTCATAAAATTCAACTTCCCATTCTTCATCATAGATGCCATCACTGTGGCTCTCTCCTAATTATTCCTAAATCTCAAGGCTCTGTCACCCTTGGGGAAAACGCAGCAACATTTGCTGGCTTTAGAAACACCAAACACCTTGAGATTGGGGCCTCCTTTGGCAACAATCATCAAAAACTTCAAAGTCACTATGCAGACTATAGTGTCTCCATCTGCAAAATGAGGTAGCTAAGGGACACAATCCACAGCTTCTTCACCATCCCATAATTCAGGGGGGCTGGGGAGCAGCCCTTGGGGATCATCAGAAACACTTGCAAGGGGTGCAGAGGGGTGCAGGTAAGCAAGCAAGGGCTTTGGGCTAGCGTAATGTGATGTGATCATTACATTATCTATACCCACACATTTGTAAAGCCTAGAGCGATGTTCAGATTACAGTTTAACCACTACAGTTTACTTTTGCATTCTTTTCTTACTATGTAGTCTTCATACTGGTATGTGCCATGTTTCGCTACAGAGCCTTAATAATTGATTTTAGTAGCCCTATATAATATTCCATTGGCAGATGGTAAATTATATAGCCATTCCTCTATTGCGCTTAGCTTGTCTGCATTTCTTTCTTTCTTTTTTTTTTTTTTTTTTGAGACGGGGTCTCCCTGTTGCCCAGGCTGGAGCATACTGGCACAATCTTGGCTCACTGCAACCTCCGCCTCCCAAGTTCAAGCGATTCTCCTGCCTCAGCCTCCTGGGTAGCTGGGATTACAGGTACCCACCACCATTCCCAGCTAATTTTTGTATTTTTAGTAGAAGCAGGGTTTCACCATGTTGGCCTGGCTGGTCTCAAACCCCTGACCTCAAGTTATCTGTCCACCACAGTCCCCCCAAAGTGCTGGGATTATAGGCGTGAGCCACCATGCCCAGCCTAGTCTGCATTTTTTTTATCTTTTACAGATAAAGCTCCACAGAACACCCTCCACAAACAAAAGGTTTTATTCTTAGTAATTATTTTTTCATGCATTCAATTAATATTTACAAATTGCTTAGTATGCAAGGCAATGTGCTAGGAGATATAGCGAACAAGAAAATATAACATGAGTCGATTACACTAATGTAAATGTCTCATCATGGGGAGAATACAGAGTATAGATATTAAGAGCAAGGGCCTGGAATCAGACCTCCAGGGGTTTGAATCCCAACTCCATTGTTTTTAACTTGTAGGATCTTGGGTAAGTTAGTTAAAGTTTTCCTGCCCACTTCTTCACCTGTAAAATGAGAAAAATAATGGTTTCCAGCTCATGTGGCTGTTTTATGACTTGAATGAGTTCATATATTCAAAGCACACAGAACTCAGCACATAGTAGGTACTCAGCAAACATTAGCCATCTTCATCAACTTCCTAATTATTATGGCAGGGTGCAATGGGGACATTTAAAAGGGAAAGCAAACCAACATATCAGCAACAAAAGGGATGTGCATATCCTTACAGCTGGTCAGGTCATGCACTATGCTGTGTATATTATTTCATTCACACTTTCTCTAGAATTGAGTGCTGGGCTGTTGAATTTCTGAGTGAATCAACAGATGAATCTACTAAAAAGGATATGTCAATCACACTATATTAATAGATTAAATTAACATCTTGTCAAAATTGGACTTTATTTATTTATTTATTTATTTTTGAGTCGAAGGTTTGTTCTTGCTGCCCAGGCTGGAGTGCAATGGCATGATCTCGGCTCACTGTAACCTCCGCCTACAGATTCTAGAGATTTTCCTGCTTCAGCCTCCCTAGTAACTAGAATTATAGGCACCCATCACCATGTCCAGCTAATTTTTTGCATTTTTAATAGAGATGGGGTTTCACTATGTTGGCCAGGCTGGTCTTGAACTCCTGACCTCAGGTGATCTACCCGCCTCAGCCTCCCGAAGTGCTGGATTACAGGCGTGAGCCACCGTGCCTGGCTTGGATTTTATTTCTAAATATTTTCACCAATTTACTAGTTTCAAGATAACTTCCGAGATATGAACATTTTACCTACTATCTGGTTATACTACCACAATGCTTATTTTTGCATGTCTTTACTAAAGTTTTTTAACATTTCCCCACACATCTATTTACTGCTTTTATTTCTCCTTGAGCTGCCTTTTTATCCACATATTTTACCTATCTCTTAGAATGTTGATGATTTTTAAATTACTCTCATAATGGTTTTTATGGATACTAAATTTTAAGATTCTATTTGTCCTACTGATGAATAGCTCTGTCAATTTCCTGTATATTTTAGTTTGTCTGGACTACATGTATTTTGTTTGCTGCTTTTCTATAATTAAGCTTTTCTCTATTACATGTTCTATGGTTTTAATTCTTAAAAAGCTATTGTCCCTCCAACTATCTGATAAGTAATCTATTTCACCTTGGTATTTTATTTTCTTCTCTTGCTTAATTATTTAACTCATTCTATCTGGAGGTTTTACCCAGGGTATTAAGTACAGATTATAACAAATTTTACTTCAAATTGTAATCTAAATACCTTATTATTATTCAATAAAAATCCTTTTCCTATTTTTTAAAGATAAGCAGTTATTTTGAACAGAAGGCTTCAAAGGGGGAGAGAGACATACCGTGGCGGAAAAGAAAAATAAAATGTGGCAGTTTCGGGTGGAGTTAGGAATGGAAGAACAGAGGAAGAATGCAGGCTAAGGAAAGGCATGGAGATGTTCTAGGACTCACAAAAGCAGAGAAACGTTCCCCATGGGACATGAAAGAAGAAACACACTGGGCAATAAAATGAAATGGGGTCTATAAAATTCCAGCAGATGCCAAAAGGAATAAATTCTGGGTGGACAGTGTTTGGGAACCACTACTATAAACAAAAATCTGCATGGCCTGACGACAACTCCTTTTTATTCCCACCCTCCATGGATTATTACTTTCTCATGGCTCCCCCCTAACTCTGCTGCCACAGTCACGGCCTCTTTTTTCTATCCCGGTCTTTTCTTTCTTTTAAAGGGCAGGGATCCCTTTTAGTCCTCTCTTCTGAGCGGCAAACTGTCACTGACAGCATATAGGTAGGCAAGGCTGGATGCAGCACAAGGTGTCAAAATCACTATGACTTGGAAATTAACCATCCCAAAGGATCCATGATAGTCTGTGTAGCTGTGGGAGAGAAGGACATTTAAGAAGCTCGGCCTCAGATCTTTCTAGATACCTCGACTGGAAAACCCTTAGGCAGGAAAACAGGCTCCTGATGTCTTTTTTTGTTTAACATGCTAAAAAGGCCAGGCGGATTGTGACCTTTAAATTGCAATGTAACACACAAACATCCAGGGAAAACTAGTTTTAGAAGACTCCCAAGATGGGTGGGTGCAAAATCCTAAATACTGATGGATTTCAAATGGCTTGTCGCAAATATTAAATATTAAAAATTTGTAAGACAACATCACAAGTTTCATTTTTATAATCTGATAGATTAAAAATCCAGATTGCTTATTTTACACAACACCCATTTTCTTTCTCTCTCTTTTTTTTTTTTTGAGACAATGACAGGGTCTCACTTCGTCACTTTGTCCCACAGGCTAGAGTACAGTGGTGTTGTCACCATAGTTCACTGCAGCCTCAAACTCCTGAGCCCAAGTGATCCTCCTGCCTCAGGAGGATCCCGAGTAGCTAGGACTACAGACATGTGCCACTGAGCCTGACTAATTTTCTTTTTTGATTTTTGTAGAGATGTGTCATGCTATGTTGCCCAGGCTGGTCTCAAATTCCTGGCCTCAAGCAATCCTCCCACCTCAGCCTCCCAAGGTATTGAGATGGCAGGCATGAGCCACTGTGCTCAGCCTCCATTTTCTGCTCTTATGACTATGCAGAGAGTGACAGGAATATCTAACAGGGGCTAGATGGTGATTTTTAGATATTATCATAAACTTGGATGGTAGAAAGAGGTCCTCACTCTCTGCTTTTTCTTTTTTTGAGACGGAGTCTCACTCTATCGCCAGGCTGGAGTGCAGCTGTGCAATCTCAACTCACTGCAACCTCCACCTTCTGGGTTCAACTGATTCTCCTGCCTCAGCCTCCCAAGCAGCTGGGACTACAGGCGCACGCCACCACGCCCAGCTAATTTTTTTATTTTTAGTAGAGACAGGGTTTCACATGTTGTCCAGGATGGTCTTGATCTCTTGAGCTCGTGATCTGCCTGCCTTGGCCTCCCAAAGTGCTGAAATTACAGGCGTGAGCCACCACAGCTGGGTCTCAAATAGTTTCTAACTGGATCATTCCCTCTAAGATACAGATTCATCTGAGCTAATCGTGGCACCCATCAATTTCCTGCTTAACTAATTCAGAGATTCTCTATACCACCAGTGGAAGAAATCTAAACCAAGTCCTGGTAGAAGGGCTCTTCTTGATCTAGTTCTTGCAACCACCCCAGCCTCATCTCTCCCTGCTGCTGTCATCATGTTCTTTTTAGTCTCAGTTGTCCTTAACACATGGACTCTTCTGACCACTCCACATTCCCTCACACACGTGGCTCTATACAGGCTCTTTCCTCTTTATCCCAACCCACCCAGCCCCACCTTACTACTTCCACCCAAACCTCTGCTTAAGCATGACCTCTTTTCTGAGACCATTCCTGAAAATGCCAGGGCAAAGCCGGACGCTCCCACTCTCTGCCACATGCTCTCAAAGCAAGAAATTGCTGTGTGCAGGACAGACAATTCTAATTGCCTGGGTTCACATCTGACTCCTCCAAAAGCGTATGAGTTCCAGAAAGAAAGAAACCTTTTGTGGACCTTGCCTTTTACAGCTGCTCATCCCTAGAGTTTAGCAAAATGCTTATTACATGGTAGATACCTAAATACATGTTTTTTTTTTTAATTAACAAATGATCCTTTTATGAAACTTTTTTAAATTGGTAAGTCGTTTGAATGCCAAATTCTTGATTTTTATAATTTGCTTTCCAAAGTCTTAAAGTTTTCTTGCCTAACCCTAAATCAGCAGTCAGTATTGTATTAGCGATTCATTTTTATTGATTCTTTCCAAATTATTCCTCTTAATTTTCATAAAAATAATTCTTTTTTTGGCACTCATTTTTTAATCAGATTACATAACATTTAATTAAATAATGCAATTTCAGGCAGGGACAAAAGTACTGACTCTCAGTAGAACACACAACTCAGATCTGGGGGGTGTCATGTGTGGGGTCAACCCAGGAGTAGCTATCAGCCAAGAGTATTCAGCACAGCATAGGCATCAGTCAGCATATTTTTAAAAGGGAGTAGAGGGCATTGGTTAATTTGGAAAGTCAGTTACATGGAGGTAATTTTAGAGTTTCTACTGCACACTGCTTAAAATCACACAGCAGAGCTTTCCAGAGTCAAATGCTAAAGCTACTCAGAGGCACGTGATTCATTACTGACTGATGAGATGAACCAAGATGTCTCCTTCCATTTAACTTAAATAACTTGATATGTCACGTTCAGGTTATTAAAATATGCCTATTCATTCCTCAGAGCTCCATATATACTTCCTGAATCTGGAACATTCCATTAAATCAAGACAACATGTATCAAAAGTGACTTCCTGAAGATAATTCTTTCTAATCCTCAGTATTGGCTCATGAGTATGTTTCTAATTAACTCTCTTGAGATGTAGCTCAGAATTAGACTAAGTTGACTTTTGAAACATCCTTGTGTATAAGCTAATACTCAGTTACCACAACAAAACAATTGGAGGTCTAGATTCTGTACAGGATAAGAATCAGAGACATGGAAGAAAAGTAAATTGAAACTACCATCATTAATAAGGACTAGAAAAATTTTCAAATCCTCCTGGCAATTATTCTAAATAAACCAAGTATCATCAGAGAAACTACCTGGGTATACAAAGAAGAATTTCAGCAACTTTTCCTTAATATTCCTTCCGTGTCTTTTTCTCCTCTTCTTTTATGGCTAGATACTGAAGTCAAGGCAACCCTATGAGGAGGTTTTAATTCAGAACTAAAATGTACCATACAGTTTATATGTATCACGATATTTTACTGATATATAGTGAAATATTTTCACAAAATACAATCACTTATCTAATTCTAATTATAAATTAAAAAATTTACCAAATTGATTTCAACATAAATTTGTGTAATTTATAGCAGATTTGATTCAAACAAGAAAAAAACAGCATACATTACTCATAGGGGGATGTGTATCTACTTTTAAAGTTAAGCTATTACGGAAGAGGTAATTTCCAAAACTGAATTAGAAACTTGAAAAGCTAATGCGGAAAGAAGAAGACATTTTACGCCTTTAAGTTTACTAATAGGCTCAATACCATCAAAGCTACAAACCTAGCAGCTTTAAAATCCGTCTTTTCACAAGTCTTTTGGAGTAAAGCATTTCACCAGTTCACTTCTGAGAACTGAGAAGAGAAACCATACTCTTTCTCTTCATGGAATTGATGCATTTAAGCAAACTTTACTAGGTGATTCCATTATCGAAGTCCATTATGTTCATTAAAAGAGACTCTGCCTGCTAAAATAATGATAATAATGATGATGACGATAAATTCCTGGATGTAATAAAATCACTGTTTCCACAGAGAGTTTACTGTACAAGTTTAAAGTCTAGTGTATCAGAAGGTCCCCGTAGTGGGAGCCAAGAGATCTCAGGTACAGTTGCAGGTCTGCATCGCAAAGCTAAATAACCTTGGGCAATTCAGTTAGGCTCTCTGGAACTTGCTTTTCTAGTTAGTAAAATGAATATAATTGCTTTCTCAGTTCTAAGCTTTTATGGTCCTATAATCTATTAAATTTTAAAGAATATTCCTCATGAGTCATAAACATCGAAGCCTAGATTCTTCTGTTCCGTAACTTGACGTCAATGATAGCTAAGTTCTACTGCTTCTCTCTCTTCGCCGTCTCACCTATTTCTTTCTCTCCACTCCTCAATGCCTTTGTCCAAGTTCAAGCTATTATATCGTTCACAGACTACATCAGAGCTTTCTCAATAGTCTCTCTACCGCTTTTCCTAATCTCTCCAGTACGCTCTCTTCATACCATAGCCAGGAGGAACATTCTGATGTGCATACTCAGGCAATTAGTTCACTTCTCTATAGGACTTTTCTATGACTCTCCATTTAGACAATGAAACTAAATTATCTGCGATTCTGGAATATACCACACTCCCTATCTTGGATGCATACTAATACGCATGCCATCCTTCTGGCTAGATTCTCAAAGAATTCCTCTTCCCAGTCTTCCTTCTTTTGATTTTGAGATGTACCACCATTCTACATACTTCCTTTTAGTGAGGCCTCCTTTTGACTGCTCCCTGAACGTTCAGGTGGACCTGCTTCTCAGGGCGCATGTGCACAAATATGTATTGTACGGAAATTGTCTGTATGCAAACTTCAAAGGTAGATATCTTCTCATCAATACCTAGAAAACCGCTGGGAATACCCTTAGTAGATAACAAATGAATGCCAATCGTTTGAATGAAACAGTGGAATGAACTCTCCAGCCTCCTGACAGAGACCAAAAGACTCAAAGTTAAACTTTATCTGGGTTTATACATGGATCAATTAATGTTCGTTGTGTCATTTTTTACTCCAAATGACATCAGAATAAGTAATGATGCTTTTTTTTCCTGTAATCAGAAATATTTATTTGTAGATCTTGCATAATGTCAAAGCACAGACTAAAAGACTACAAGTAAGCATAAGCAAGATACGCCCACATCCTAAATACATCTTAAGAAAATAATGTATACCCAACATCACTAATGCTCTTTTGGCTGCTGGTATGAGAACCAAACTTCATATTTGTTCAGTCTTCATAGTTGGCCATTATTCTTAATCTTTTGTTTGTTTGTTTGAGAGACCTTAAAATTATTCTGGACATAATATTAAACATGCTAAGACAACTGGAGACTGTGACAAAGGTGGCAGAACTGCTCAATCCTTCGATAATCGCCATAATTGTCTTGCTCTGACACCCAGACTGCAATACAGTGGTACAATCTCAGCTCACTGCAACCTCCACCTCCCAGGTTCAAGTAATTCTCCTGCCTCAGCCTCCCTAGTAGTTGGGATTACAGGTGTGTACCACCACACCCAGCCAATTTTTATATTTTTAGTAGACATAGGGTTTCAACATGTTGGTCCAGCTAGTTCCAACTCCTGACCTCGTGATCTGCCCACCTCGGCCTCCCAAAGTGCTGGAATTACAGGCATGAGCCACTGCACACAACCCATTATTCTTAATCTTAATGAACAAGTCAACTTAATTTGTTCTTATAGTGAGTGTGTGTCCTGACTTTTACTAGACATATTGAAAGAAAAAAAAGAAGAATCAATACACCTGTTTTCTCTGAGCATCTTTTCTGGACAGAGCACTCTGATAAAAAGCAGAGACATGAAATAAGCTTTTTTTTCTATAAACTTATGACCTAGTTAAGGATATGGCCATTCTAGTTTATTTCTGAAACAATTATCAAGCCTTTACTAACTAGAAATCAATGATTTTCACATAGGTTAATTTCTTTTTTTCCCCTAAAGCTTTTATGTTTTATTTGAAAGTCCTAAAATCTAGGTGCTGCTTCTTTTATTTATACAAATGTATGAGTACATATAAAATTTTGTTACATATATATATAAAATGCATAATGATCAAGTCGATGTATTTAGGATGTCCAGCACCAAAGTGTAATACATTTTTGTTAACTACAGTCACTCTACTATCATATATTCTATCATATATTCAATTTATTCCTTCTACCTAATCATTGCATGTTTGTATACTTCAAGCCATTTTTCATCATCCTACCCCACTCACCCTTGCTTCCAGTGCTTTTTCTACCATAAGATCATGACAATTATCCAAAGATTGAACAGTTCTGCCACCTTAGTCATAGTCTCTAACTATCTTAGTATGTTTAATATTATATCCAGAATAATTTTAAGACCATATATCACACTCTTGCCATCATTTCTAGCATACTGGAATATTACCAATGTCAAGTGACAATTTAAAGCCTCTTAAGGGCCGGGTGTGGTGGCTCACACCTGTAATCCAGGCACTTTGGGAGGCCATGCCAAGCAGATCACTCGATAAGCCCAGGAATTTGAGACCAGTCTAGGCAACATGGCAAAACCCTGTCTCTACAGATAATACAATTAGCCAGGCATGGTGGCATGCACCTGTAATCCCAGCTACCTGGGAGGCTGATGTGAGAGGATTGCTTGAGCTCAGGGGGTAGAACTTGCAGTGAGCTGATTGGGCCACTGTACTGTAGCCTGAGTGACAGAGTGAGACCCTGTCTCAATCAATCAATCAATCAGTCCTCTTAAATATAGCTTCCTATTTCTCAGATCTAAAAGGAACACTTTCTTACTCTCTTTCCCAAAGCCCTTTGCCTTTGCTTCTAACACACACCTGTGCCATGTCTGTTGGCCTGGGGTTTAATGACAATGGTTCCTATCTGTATCTGGCAGTTCTTTTCTGAATCCTTCCTACAAAATCCAATTAATTATTCACTTATACTGTTTATTCCCTTCAACAAAAAGAACAAGAAACAACAATAAATTATGTCATTAATCCCCTTCTTAAATATGAAGCTTTTACTATCACTGGATAAGAAATGTTATACATGTGGATAAACTTACTGCACATTTATCATCTTCAGGAGTGATTTATGTTTAGAACTTCCAGCTGCTCATGAACTGATCAATAACCAGGCAGATGAAAGACAGTGAATCTTACGCGCCATGGATATGTGTAATCAACAGAAAAGCTTAAACTTGATTTGGGGACAAGAACAAAATTTCTGCTTTCACATTGGCATAAAAATGTTCAGAGTTTTTATGATTAAAATGGAAAATTCTGGTTTTCATAGCCCAATACTCCATGCCCAGAGATTGAGAGGATTTCCTAAGTAATTATTAGATATACAGTCATGACATCCATTCAGAATTCCTAAAGCAACAAGAAAAATAATCATTAAGGAAGAACTAATTTTTATTTTCAAGTGTTGTTTAACCACTATCACTGTGCTCATTTCTTATGTATAAATCTATTCACGTACATATGAACAAAGACAAATCTATTAATAAACACGCAAAATTTTAAAACTTTACCCTTTATTCTAGTACCTTAAAATCAACACTTCAGCCACAAAAAGGTAGTTAAGATGATACAACTGTCTCCTTCCAAATCTACTCTTTTGAGGAAATTATTTACCTATGGCTGCCACTGGATTCTAAAACAGATGAGTGTCAGGTAAGTTCCTCAGCACGTGCCTCTCAAGCTCATGGGAAGCTATCATGAAACGCTAGCAAGCACGCCCACTTTTGGCAAGTTGCTCGGTTCCCACCTGAAAGTAACAATTCAAAAGCCATGGGGGATAAATACAGAGTTAAATGAGAACTGTATTTCTCATATATTTACTAACTAACCAAATGATTCATAATTTCTAAGACTGATCATCAATAAAAGCAATCATCTGAATGTTTAGTCCGAAATGCGGGTTCTTTAATATGCGCAACATAAACCTGTTGAAAAGTTTCCACTTTCTTTCTTTGTTAATAAACTAAAATATATTAATCATTTGCGGCTAATAATTTAACACACAAAAGTGAAGGAAATAACACATCTACTTTAAAATACTTTAATGCTAATATTAACAGTCGCCATTCATTCATGTGAAAACATTCTCCTTTGTTTGCAGAAGGCAAAGACAGCAAAGTCTCTATAACGAAGCTTCCTATTTGACCTCTATGTAAGGGAAAGATACTAACAATTGTTGGATTTCTATTTTACAGGGTATTGTAGTCATTATGTCATCTCCTCCTTATAGCCAGTCTGTGAATGACATTGCTTTACACCAAGTTACAGAAGAAAACTGAGATTCTAAGATATGTAGTATTCTTCTCAATGTACACTATTAATAAATGGCAGAGTCATATTCAAAGCCTACCATGCTATCTCCAAAGTGTGCACATTGTCCCAATAACTTCTGGAGTGGTCAGGAGGGGAGAGAAAGACGCAGTCTTCACCGACATAACTGCTGGGCTGCTGGCAACAACCATGACGACAGCATCTATAGGGTAAGTGCTGCCCTCGCCTCTCTTCTAACAAAAATTATTAACCTAACATAGCTCTTACTGGGCCTCAGTGTTGTCTCTGAAATCTCAACATACTGTACTGGTCAGCAACAGATAGAGTTGGTACGTAAAATAAAATCTACCTTCCATGCCTGAGCTAAGTACCACAATGACCAGTAATAATAAGGCAGAAATAACTATAACTAATCACAAGCCCCAAATGCCTAGCTGAGATTACTTGTCTATAATATCTAGTGACTCTCAACAGAGCTGAAAAAGCCTCTTTCTATAGTAGGTCAACCCGCCGGTGCTGAATTTCTACAATGTTTAATTTATTACACTAGTCATTATTAGAAGAATAAAATAGAGAGAAGATGTGGTACCTCATCTGCAGAAGCTTAGAAGCTAGCCAGAGGAAACCAAACTTACACAGGCATTCAAGCTCCTGGAAGGGCCACCCAAGGACGCTGACACAATCAATCAAAACATTCCCTTGGAAGCAGCATTGCTCTAACCACATGAATGACCAGCTCAAAAGCGGTCCAAGGCACTTGGATTCCATTAAATTCAAGTTTTGCGATTCGTCCACCAACAATTAAAAGGGGCAAGTCTTCTCAAGCCCTTAATAAATTTTCTCTGTGTGGCTACAGAAATAGAAATTGTTCATAATCATTATTTTACAGTTGAATTCTTTCTCTGGATTGAGTATTCTATTTAAATTTTAGGCTGGGTTCAGTGGCTCACACCTGTAATCCCAGGATTCTGGGAGGCTGGGGTGGGTGGATGCTGGCCAACGCGGTGAAACCCTGTCTCTACTAAAAATACAGAAACTAGCCAGCTGTGGTGGCACATGCCTATAATCTCACCTGGTGAGGCTGAGGCAGGAAAATCACTTGAGCCCAGGAGGCAGAGGTTACAGTGAGCAGAGACTATGCCACTGCACTCTAGCCTGGGTGACATAATGAGACTCTATCTCAAAAATAAATAAAATAAAATAAAATAAATTTGATAGGTCTCAGATTTCTAATCAGTGTATGAAAATAATATAGCCACTGTTCTCGGGATGAAGCAAAATAGCATGTGAACATGGCTAAAACTAAGTTGGGTACACAAAAGGTACTCAGTAAACATTACTTTTCCTTTCCTTCCAGCTCCAAATCAAATCTTTCTTCATACTTTTAATTTCAGAATTCTTCTCTAATAGTCCTAGAGATGATCACATAGGAAACTAAAGACGCCTAAACCAGACCAGCCATAGATCTAAGTGGCAGAGTAAATAAGCAAATTTACCAGGTTTGGGGAAGGTGGAGTTTAGATGCATAATCACCAGACTTTCTGGCTACTATTTAAAAGTATTATTTTAAGAGTTGAATAATGGCCAGCTGCGGTGGCTCACACCAGTAATCCCAGCACTTTGGGAGGCCGAGGTGGGTGGATCACCTGAGGTCGGGAGTTCGAGACCAGCCTGACCAACACAGTAAAGCCCTGTCTTTACTAAAAATACAAAAATTAGCTGGGCATGGTGGAAGTTGCCTATAATCCCAGCTATTTGGGAGGCTGAGGCAGGAAAATTGCTTGATTCCAGGAGGAAGAGGTTACCGTGAGTCAAGATTGCACCACTGCACTGCAGCCTGGGCAACAAGATTGAAACTCCACAAAAAAAAAAAAAAGAGTTGAATGAATCATACACAAAGAATAAGAAATAGAAGAGCTGAAGAACAGAAATTCTTTCCTGGAAGTAGAGGTAGTGATGTGTCCTTTAAAAGGTGCTAGACAAGAGCTGTAAGAGGTGACAGCTTTTTGATAACTCAAACTCAAGAGCTCAGTGAAGTGGCTGCCGGACTGGCTGGACCTTGACTTTATAAGCAGGCACTCAAGGTTCAAAGGGACTATTATTGTTAAGTCATCTGTATCACGAAGGACCCATATTTTTCATTATTTGTGATAAGACGCCTTTGAGTTGCAGAGCCACAGCAGCAAGCATACTGCTCACCTAGGACAGATAAGCAAGCAAAACGTAGCTGTCACCCACCCAGACCACAGCTTGCTCAGCAGGTACTTTGTTCCCTCACTCACAGAAGCACACTCAGGGCTGAGATTAGGCAGCCCCCAGGGCCCCTGCATTCCCTCTCATTGCATCCTGCCTGGCCATGAGACACAGAATCATGATAGGTATTTTCATCTCACCTTAACTGAGCTCTCTGAAGAACTGTTTCCTATTGCATGATTATAATGTGCTGGACTAAGAATGCATCATCAGTATCACAGAAAAGAGAGAAGGTAGACTCTGTGCATCACTTTGAAGGTTTTTGCATCATAGCTCCCTAACATTTATGTATACTACTATCAAGAATTGGGGTTGGGGAAAAGGGAGAGGAGAGGAGGAGCCAGTGATGTGCAGTGTTTAAAAGTTATTGCCAAGAGACTTGAGTTTATATCTTAAATTCCAGGAAGTCAAAGTGTTCTGGGTAATACACATGAATCACTGGAAAGAAATCTTCCATCTTCTGGCTAGAATGTGCCTCCTTCGACAACCACAATGTCAATGAATCATAGGTCCTTTATTACGTTACTTCCTTTGCATGATCCAAGAGCCTGTTATTCAGGACCCCCTCTAAGAATTAACCAGGAAAATATAAGTCACCCCTATTTGGGTTCATCTGGAGTGTCCCGTCTCAATTCTTTCTCTGGATTAATTCCAAAAAGTGGCATAAAACTGTGATGTCCATCATCACCCAGATGGTGCAAAAGCTCCAGTGGGCAGTAAGTAGCCTTCTGTGGCTGGGATGGGAGGGCTTGTCAGAATATTTCTTCCACATCCCAGAATATTTCTTCTACATGACTGCTTGCATCTGAAATTCTTAATCCCTGGATATCTGGGTTTGATTCTATCAATCTCTATCTAAAGTTTACACAACACAATCTATTCATTCTTTTGTTGAACAAAGGTTTACAAAATAACTGAGGAATACTCTGTTTTATGCATATATATTCTCTCTCTCTCTCTCTCTCTCTCTCTCTCTCTCTCTCTCTCTCTCTCTCTCGGAGATAGAGTTTTGCTCTTGTTGCCCAGGCTAGAGTGCAATGGCACGATCTTGGTTTACTGCAACCTCTGCCACCCATGCCTGGCTAATTTTTGTATTTTTAGTTGAGACAGGGTTTTGCCATGCTGGACTCAAACTCCTGACCTCAGGCGATCCGCCCACCTTGGCTTCCTGGGATTACAGGCATGAGCCACCGCGCCTGGCCCATATTCTCTCTTGAGTATGGTCATTCCAGCTTCTCCCAGGAACCCAGTGATTCTCACCCTCACCTTAACTGGGTAGAAGCAGTTCAGTGAGAAAGAGATATTGGCATCTCAGCTGGGGCAGGATTGGCTCTCAGTGCTCCTCTCTTACACAGGCAAACTGCAATAGAAATCTCCACACAGTGGCATCATCCTACAGATGGCCAATTTTAAAACATTCCAGATATAAAAATCTTAAAAAAACCATCTCATTTGGAAATGCAACGGGTGTTAGAAGCCTGGGTCTGCATCTGAGCATTGCTACCAACTATGACCTTGAAGTCACAGTTGTCTGGGCCTCAATTTTCTGATCTACAAAATGAAAAGAATGAATAAGATGCTCTCTAAGCTACTTTCAGCTCTAAAAGTCTCCCACTCACTTCTCAAAACAGTTCCCTACCGATTTCTACAAAATGCTCACTCCTCCTGTACACGTGATTCTCTGGTATAATTGTACATTCATCAGCTTTCAACTTCTCAGAAACACGCCAATGACAGTCAATGAGCCCTGAGACGCCATTTTCCTTCCTTCACTGCTTGCAGCCTTCAAAGCTCTTCATCCCCACCCATGCATTAGCCACATTTCAATTCAATTTGACTAACAATATCTAAAACAATCACAGACAATAACAAGTGTCTAGGCTCTAAACACCTCTAATGTTTGACTTACATATTTTTCAGCATTTTTACTTTTGAGATTAAAGTACATACTAAATTTGCAAGGCCAAGACCTCTAAAAAGGGGGAAAATTACGTCTGTTTCCCCTGCATGCGTGGAGTCCAAACAAAACCTCAGTCACCGATGTAACGGCTGCCAACTGTGTCAAATGTGTCATTTGCAGACCTGTCAAACTGGTAAATTTCTTCATGAAAATCCCAAATGATAAATCAAATGGAAATCAAAGTTCTTTGAATTCTCTTAGAATTCATTAAGTATACATATATAGTAAGATAATCTGTTTGAATCAGACTTGAAATTATAGCTAAATGACAAAAATACTGAAGTACTAGGCAATGCTATCAATTTGTAATATTTTATAAGTTTAATTTCATATACACGAGAAGTTAAGTATACACTGGTTACATGTGTTAATACCAATGTCTTATACTTTATAACACGTTAAAATATGTTCAATCGTTATAGTTTAACAAATTTGCATTTTGATGTACTCAAATGTATGAAGTATGGTAAGCAAGTGATTAACAGTAGCAATAATAATACCTAATATATGGACATTGTTCTGCAGATCATAAAGCATTTTTGCAAACCATGCTCTCATTTAACCCTCAAAACATCCTAGGAAGCAGGTATAATCCTTCTCATTCTACAGACGAGGAGGAAATTATTCACACAGTACAATACAAAACTCAGACCAAGACCCAAGATTCAGTGAACAACTTGAGTCAGATGCAATGGAAGATACTACTCTGTGGGTCTGTCCAAGTCAAAGAGAAATAAGATAGAACTCACAGCACAACAAATATGGTCTTTTCCCTGAGAATCCCCTTGAGACTTAATGTCAACCCCAGCCCAGAGCTGGCTAGGAGACAACATCATGTATAAGGTGAAAGCACAATCCTGGGATGCTGAAGGATCTGGGTTCAAAACCTAGCTGTGCTAGTTGCTTGCTCCGTGGTCTTGGCCAAGTTACTGAACCTGTTCAGGCCTGTTTCCTTATCTATAAAATGATTATAACAGCCTGATCATGTGGGACTCTGTCTCAATGCTAAGATACAATATGTGCAAGGTAACTAACACAGTGCTGGGCATACGGAAGAGACTCGAAAGTGGTGGTTGTCATTAATTTAAGATTTCTGATCCTCTCCAAACCATTTATGTGCTAGCAATCATCAACAACATGCAGGGCTTACCCTGGTTTCCCTTGGTTTGTCATCTAGGACTGAAGGGAAGTAGGGAAGTATCACGGCTGATTAAAGGAAGAATTTGGTGCCTTTATTTTGATAAAGAAAATGTTATCAAAAATCAATTTCTGTATCAATTGTATGAAGTGAGAAGAAGCATATTGATAAATGTGACTATGCAAAAAAATATATAAAATTTTTGTAGAGCCTAAAAAGAAATAAACAAGTAAACAGCAAAAACACCATAAGCAAAGTTAAAACACCAAAAATGCCATGGGAAAGAAAAACAGGCAAAGGAAAAAACTTTTAGACCAGTGGCTCTCCATCAAGGGTGATTCTGTCTCCAGAGCTTCTTGGTGGCAGTGGGATGGGAGGCTCCTACTTGAATCAAGTGGGTAAAGGCCATAGATGCTACAAACATCCTATGCTGCACAGGCCAACCCCTCAAAACAAAGAATTATCCACCCAAATGTGAATAACACTGAGGTGGAGAAACTGTTTTAGACACACGAAAAGAAAGTTAATCTCACGCACAAGCAAAATGCAATTTAAACGCCAATCTATCAGAGAAGCAGAGTTCAAAGTGTATAATAATCTGTATTAGAGGATGGGCGTGTGGTTCATGCTTGTAATCCCAGCATTTTGGGAGACCAAGGCGGGCAGATCATGAGGTCAGGAGTTCGAGACCCGCCTGGCCAATATGGTGAAACCCTATCTCTACTAAAAATACAAAAATTAGCTGGGCATGGTGACACACGCCTATAGTCCCAGCTACTTGGGAGGCTGAGGCAGAAGAATCACTTGAACCCTGGAGGCAGAGGTCGTAGTGAGCTGAGATCGCACCACTGCACTCCAGCCTGGGTGACAGAGCGAGATTCCATCTCAAAATAGTAATAATAATAATCTGAATTAGAAAGGGTATGGTGATACAGACAATCTCATATATTGCTGAGAAAACAAATTAGTTCAACTTTTTTTTTTTTAGATGGAGTCTCATTCTGTCACCCAGGCTGCAGTGCAATGGCACCATCTGGGCTTACCACATTCTCCACCTCCAAGGTTCAAGCGATTCTCCTGCCTTAGCCTCCCAAGTTGCTGGAATTACAGGCACCTACCACAACACCCAGCTAACTTTTGTATTTTTAGTAGAGACGGGGTTTCCCCATGTTGGTCAGACAGGTTTCGAACTCCTGACATCAAGTGATCCGCCCGCCTAGGCTTCCCAAAGTGCTGGGATTATAGGCGTGAGCCACCACACCTGGCCTAGCTCAACTTTTATAGTAGGTAATTTGCAAATATCTGTTTAAATTAAATAAGCACATACTCTTTGATGCAGCAATTTTGTTTCTAAGAATTTATCCCAGATATTCACAAATGTATACTAAGACTTTCCTTCTTCACTGTAGCTTGGATAACAGAAAAAGTAGCAAGGTCAGCAGCCCAAGAATGCAGACCAGTTAAATAAGTTATATTATATGCCAGGATGGAATATGCAGCCTTTAAAAAGAACAAAACAGATTTATTTGTGCTGATAAAGACTGCTAACTGAACAATGTATAGTACAATACAATTAAGAAAATATTCTAGCAGTTCAAGGATATATACGCATATATGCCACAGTACATTCAGATTCTGGGAGAAGACAGAAATGGGAAAGAATATTTCTCACTAGAAAAGAGAAATAAATGTTTAGAGTACAAAAGTGGGAAGAAAACTGACTCTTCACTCTACAGTAGGTCCTCCTGTCCCTTCTAAATTTTGCACCATGTGTTACATATGCAAAAAACCCATTTTTTTTTTTTAAGATGCTATACAAATCAACTTCTTAAAAAATCTACCTTCAGGTCTAGCTAACGTAAGTTTACTATGAGTCAAGGGCTAGTCAGAAAGAAAGGCACCTTCAAGTGGGGCAAAATTTAAGACAGTTTAGTAAAGAGATTCTTGACAAAGGGAGAGGCAGAGTTCTGGGCAACCCACAGCAAGAACTCTGAAGTTGCAAAAGTAAAGAACTGGCACAGAGAGGCGCCTCCTGACAGTGCTGCAGCCTGGGGTGGAGGAACATAAACCACCCCCCAGGGTTCCTGCAGAAGGGAGCTGGGGGAGTAAAACCCCAGCTTCTCTCCTCCACCCTCCAGTCTCCTAAAGGAAAAGGGTGCCGCTGATGCTGCCTCCGGGACACAGGGCTGGGTGGATCCCTGGGCACAAGTGCCACTCAAAGCTGTATTTTGACTGCTGAAAAATGCTCACGCGTCTGGCTTTTTCTTTAATTCCATGTGAAGAAAAAATTCAAGATGCTGTTAATCTAGGTAAATTCAGAATTTACTTAGAATTTACCAGGAATTGGCAAGAGATAAATGAATTAAAATATGTATTAGGAAAACTACCTCTTCATTTATTATAAAAATGATTTTCCTTAAATTTAAAGTTGGCTTTTGACTTTTTTCCCACAGTGAGGCAATTTAAATCCTTCATGGCTCAGATTTTTAATGTGAATGATACATTTGTTATCATTTGTAGCAGGACCCCAGAACATTGTAAGGCTTGCAGGCTCTCCTTTCAGCTTTCTTAAAAAAAAAAAAAAAAAAAAAAACTAAACTGAACTAAACTAAAAACTTAGTCCTTGGCAACCTTGTTGGCCCAACCGAACTCCATCCTTTGATCCTGCTCCAAACAAGCTGTGCTTCCTTCAGGCCACCATGGAGTCATTCTGTTTCCAGCCAAACTCTTCTGAGAACTTTGATTTTAAAAACTAAGCAAGAAAAATACAGAGCCATTTGTAAGTTTTTCAAATGTTTCAGGCCTTGATAAGTTTTCTGATCAAACTTGTCAAGCTAATGACACATCACCACACAATGTATCACTGGAGTTGTACAAAATCATCCTTTGATTCAAAGTGGAAAACAGAGCCCAAAAAAGTACGAAGGGGAACATACTGTACATTCTTGGACATCACAGTAAATATTTTCAGAGTAAAACAGCATAAAGATAGCCTCATCTCATTTACACTCTAGCATTCTCTGCATAGATAGGTTTTATATTCGATAAAATGAGAGAATAGGGCTGCAAAGGATCTTGAACTCCCTAACCTCCTCCTTTTACAGAGGAAGAAATTAAGACTTAAAAATGAGTCTTGTCCAAGTGGCAGCATCAGTATTAAAACTCAGGTCTCCCTAAAGATTCGTAATCAATATCAGCTAGAGATAATGCTGTAGTTACGTATTTAGCTTGCTAAGTGGAAATCTCAGGTTTTTCTTGAAAAATCAACTATGAGAAACCAATTCAAAATCAGACAAAGAACTTGAATACGGACACTTCTCCAAAGAAGATATTCAAATGGCTAAGAAGCTCATGAAAAGGCCAACATCATAAATCACTAGAGGAATGCAAATCAAAACCATGAGACACCACTTCATCCCCACTAGTATGGCTACTACTTTATTAAAAAATGGGAAAAAATCTTTTTTCATATGATGACTTCTTTTCCTCTGGGTAGATACTCAGTAGTGGGATTGCTGGATCAAATGGTCGTTCTACTTTTAGTTCTTTAAGAAATCTCCACACTGTTTTCCATAGTGGCTGTATTAGTTTACATTCCTACCAGCAGCGTAGAAGTGTTCCCTGATCACCACATCTACGCCAACATCTACTGTTTTTTGATTTTTTTGATTATGACCATTCTTGCAGGAGTAAGGTGGTACTGCACTGTGGTTTTGATTTGCATTTCTCTGATCATTAGTGCTGTTGAGCATTTCTTCATATGTTTGTTGGCCATTTGCATATCTTCTTTTGAGAATTGTCTACTCATGTCCTTAGCCCACTTTTTGATGGGACTGTTTGTTTTCTTCCTACTGATCTGTTTGAGTTCACTGTAGATTCTGGATATTAGTCTTTTGTCACATGTATACACTGTGAAGATTTTTCTCCCACTCCGTGGGTTGTCTGTTTACCCTGCTGACGGTTCCTTTTGCTGTGCAAAACTTATTTAATTTAACTAAGTCCCAGCTATTTATCTTTGCTTTCATTGCATTTGCTTTTGGGTTCTTGGTCATGAAATCCCTGCCTAAGACAATGCCTAGAAGGGCTTTTCCAACTTGCACACGCATGTTTATAGCAGCACAATTCACAATTGAAAAAATGTGGAACCAACCCAAATGCCCATCAATCAATGGATGGATAAAAAAACTGTGGTATATATATATATATATACAATGGAATACTACTCAGCCATTAAAAGGAACGAATTAACAACATTTGCAGCATGGATGAGACTGGAGACTCTTACCCTATGTGAAGTAACTCAGGAATGGAAAACCAAACATTGTATGTTCTCACTGATATATGGGAGCTAAGCTATAAGGACTCAAAGGCATAAGAACAATACAGTGGAATAATACAAGGGTGGGAGTAGGGCAAGGGATAAAAGGGATAACCAAAAATGTTTGCTGGCATTGCCAAACGTCTCTCTTTGGGGACTTAGGCAGAAGGGTGGGAGTTGGGCAAGGGATAAAGACTACAAATAGGATACAGTATATACTTCTCAGGTGATGAGTGCACCAAAATCTCACAAATCACCACTAAAGAACTTATGTAATCAAATATCATCTATACCCCAATAACCTATGGGAAGAAATAATAAAGTGAAATAAAATACAAAAAAAAAAGTAAACTGAAGCACAATTTTAAAAATGGGAAAATAAGTGTTGTCAAAGATGTAGAGAAAGTGGAACCCTCACACGCTGCTGGTGGGAATGTAAAATGGCACAGCCTCTGTGGAAAACAGTTTGGCAGTTCCTCAAAAGGTTAAACATAGAATTACCACCTGACTCAGAAATTCCACTTCTAGGTATATGCACCAAAAAATTCAAAGCAGGAATTCAAACAAATACTCATATATCAGGGCTCATAGCAACATTATTTGCAATAGCAAAAAGATAGAAATAACCTAAATATATACATTAACAGATGAATGTATAAACAAATGGTAGTTTATGCAAATAACAGAACAGCATTCAGCCTTAAAAAGAAAACATGCTACAATATGGATGAACCTTAAAAACACAGTAAGGCCAGGTGTAGTGGCTCATGCTTGTAATCCCAGCACTTTGGGAGGCTGAGGTGGGCTGTTCACTTGAGGTCAGGAGTTCAAGACCAGCCTGCCCAACATGGTGAAACCCTGTCTCTACTAAAAATATTTTTAAATATTTGTGATACTCAGGAGGCTGAGGCAAGAGAATCACCTGAACCCAGGAGGCAGAGGTTGCAGTGAGCCGAGACCACACTTCAGCCTGGGAAACAGAGGGAGATTACATCTCAAAAAAAGAAAAAAAAAAAAGCTATTCACAAAAGGACAAATACTAAGTCTCTAAAATACTCAAATTCATAGAGAAAGAAAGTAGAACAGGAGTTACCAGAGGCTAGGGAGAGAGGAATGGGGAATTTTAATTTAATGGGTATAGTTTCTATGAGGCATGATGAAACGTTATTACATGGACAGTGATGATGGCTGCACAACATTGCGAATATACCCGGTATACCCAATGCCACTAAAACAGACACTGAAAATGGCTTAAATAACAAATTTTATATTATATATATTTTACAACTAAAAAAAGATGCAATTGGGGAAAAAATCAGTCATGTAAATTATGGGTTTGGGGTCTCAGGAAAATAAGCAATAAAACATAACCCCCCCACACACCGAGGGAATCAAGAACAGGATTTTCATTTAAGTAAAAAAGCACAAAAGAAATAACTATGAAAATTCCAAGTTTCCTGGGCAAGATGACCAAAGCATAAGGGAAAACTGCTACATGAGTTTATATGCAGGTGAGGGCAATGTCTTTTACTTGCTCTCTAGGGCCATTTCTTGGTCCAAAAGTGAATGCTTTAAAAACATGATATACATCGTTGTCCAGCTGACCTAGAGTGTTTTGGCCACAAAGAGGTTTTTCTTTTTTCAATGAGTTAAATAATATGTCAGACTTTTAATGTTTAAAATAGTTTTTTCCTTCAAACTTGGCAAAATGGCCCTTTAAAACGCATGTGTAAAGATGTCTGGGTTAGAAATAACAAATCCATACCCTCCTAAGGTGTTATGTTTATTTGAACGCGTGATGATGCTCTCATTCAAATAAACACACTCAGCATTCCCTCTTTTTCCAACAGCCATAGCTCAGACACATTGCAAATGAGCATCCACAGTAGCAATGGTTAGTGTTGAAAAGCGGTTTCTGTTATACAATCACCTCTGAGACGTGCAAAAAATGCCTCCTGTGCTAAATGGTTTCCCATTTGTCATTTCTTGTTTCAGTTTCCGGAGAATCTTCAGAATGAACGCCAATCACAACCCAAACCATCTCTATCTTTGCACCCTTTGAAATCCAATGTGATCATCTCATACAAATTATCAAATGTAAATCAAGCCTCTAGGAGCCAGGGTCCAGTTGACTAGGTTAACAAGTGTACAAGGACAGCTGAAAGGCAAGCTATGGGTGTGCTCTGGCACCATCATCAAAGAAGGACATTTGTGACAAAAGGCTAGAGGTTTCATCTAGGAAATAATCTTGAGATTAAGAGGGAGGGTTTTCCAAGGAACTGGACAAAACAGTAAAGAAGGTCTAAGACGCTGTCTGATAGGAAAGAATGGCAATGCTTAGAGCAGGGTTTCTCAACTTTGTTGCTATTGACATTTTGGGCCCAAATTATTATCCGCCATGGGAGCTCTCTTGTACATTGTAGGACACGCAGCAGCAACCCTGGCATCCAACCACTATATGCGAGGAGCATCCCTCAAGTTTGGATAACCAAAAACATTTGCTGGTGTTGCCAAATGTCTCTCTTAGGTGGGGTATAAAACTGCCCCAGTTGAGAACTATTTGATAGACAGTTTTCCCCCTTCACTTCTGCATTATGAGTGTGAGCCAGATATTTCAGAGTAACAGAGTAAGTTGAGTGAGCACCTAGCTGAGAATATGCCTGATGGGTACAAGTGAAATAAGAGAGCTGCAGACAGGGAATAAGAGAAAGAACCTAGGTATTAGTAGACCATGTGGGAAAGAGGAAGAGGCCAGAGTGAGGTGGAGGAAATGCAATGAGGTTTTGGTGACACACAGAAGGGAAAGTCGCAATTTTGTGATACCAGTGAATGAATTCATTTTTACTCTATTTTGTTTTCTATCAGTTCAACTCTGTGCTCAAAGTGCTCTCAAGTAACATGCTCGTAAGTCAAAATCTGGACAATTCAGGTAGGCAAGTTCAGCATAGAGAACATATGTTATCAGAAGGTATGATGGCTACATGAAAGGTTTAAACTAATTGGTATCTTTCAATTAATTCAAGACAATTCTCTTGTCTCAAATTTAAAGATTGTATCCTCAAATATTGTCAAAATGCTTAAGCATCAATCGCAAGTAGGACTTGAATAAGGATGGATCTATGCAAATATATCTCCCCTTCCAACTCTCCAGGAAAGACAACGAAATATCCGTCCTATTACTAGTAAACCAAGAGTATCATCCTTGCGTATAAGACTACCACACTACTGGCAGCTAGTAATGTTCTGTTGAGATATTGTACAGACTATGGAATTGAACTTCTGTTATGGGATTTGGGCTACATTCCCAAGCTGAGGACGAAAGGCAGTATCCATCATTTCACTTCCTGAGATGCTGGCTGTGCTGCAGAAGCCAAGTTTGTTCCACTGGGGCAAAAAAGGTGAAAATTCTTTGGAAAGCTTGACCCATATCCCTTGGAATTTAGGGGACATGTGAATGAAGACACTTTCTCACATCCCCTGAAAAATTTTGAAGAGACAGACTGGAGTTAGCTTAAATGGTAGGGTGAATTAAGAAGGCAGCCTGCCCTCCCAGCATTTAATATGGCAATGATGCATGGGTGTGCCACAGGCTTAGGCCGTCCTGGTAGGGCTCTGCCTGAGAGGCTGCCTTGAAGGGTGAGGAAAGCTCAGCTTTAACAGGGACAGGAACTGAAGTAGGAGATTTGAAAAACATTAACATATTTGCTGATATGGTTGAGTCTCTTTTGGCATTTATAAATCATTTCCTAATATAGTATCAGGCTCATTTAAGAGCTCGATAAATAAATATCATTAATTCATGATAACATACCTTTGTGAAACCATTATTTATGGTGGATTAATAATAGTTCAGAACTTTGCAACTCACAAGGTGATCCACAGGTGAGCAGCACAGCATCCTCTGAGCACGTGCTAGAAATCTAGAATCTCAGGCCCTACCCAGACCTACTGAACCAGAATCTGCATTTAACAAAATCCACAGTGACTCCTACGGACATTAAAGGGAGATAGACACTAGTTTAAATTACTAGTTCTTCACCAAAGCTAAGTATAACATTTGCCTATATCATCTGTTTTCAAAATACACGTATCGAAAGCACACTGAGAAATCCTGACTTAGGGACCCTGGGGTGCAGGCTGGGCATCTGTACCTTTTGAGCAATCCTAGATTCTGCTGTATAATATTACCAGCACTGAGAATCTCTGATTTAGGGATTGAAGAAAGCAGGCATTTAAGGCCATGTTTCTGAGTTAGTAATTATATCCTACCCTATAAACATCTGTACACAGGTGAATCCACTTCTTCCAGAGGCTTCATTAAGTCACTGATAACCTCCAGCAAAACACACCATTAGCTACAACTTCATCTCTGTAATGATATGGTTTGGATTTGTGTTCCAACTCGAATCTCATATCAAATTATAATCCCCAGCGTTGGAGGAGGGGTCTGGTGGGAGGTGATCGGATCATACGGGTGAACTTCCCCTTGCTGTTCTTGTGATAGTGAGTTCTCACAAGATCTGGTGTTTAAAAGCACGTAACACATCCCCCTTCACTCTCTCCTTCTCCAACCATGTAAGACATGCCTGCTTCCCCTTTGCCTCCCGCCATGATCATAAGTTTCCTGAGGCCTCCCCAGCCATGCTTCCTGTACAGCCTGCAGAACTATGATTCCATTAAACCCCTTCCCTTGTCCAGGTGCGGTGGCTCATGCCTGTAATCCCAGCACTTTGGGAGGCCGAGGCAGGCAGATCACTTGACGTCAGGAGTTCAAAACCAGCCTGACCAACATGGTCAAACCACATCTCTACCAAAAATACAAAAATTAGCTGGGTGTGGTGGTGGGCACCTGTCATTCCAGCGACTTGGGAGGCTGAGGCAGGAGAATCACTTGAACCTGGGAGGTGGAGGATGCAATGAGCAGAGATCATGCCATTGCACTCCAGCCTGGGTGACAGAGCAAGACTCCATCTCAAAAAAACAAAACAAAACAAAACAAAACTCTTTTCTTTATAACTTGCCCCATCTCACGTAGTTATTTATAGCAATGCAAGAACAGCCTAATACATGCAATCAATGGAATCCATTAAAAATGACTAAAATAATTAAAATGGCCTACTGAACAGAGACATGCAAAGCAACACAGGTTGGAAAGACACTGGAGGCTTCCACCCTCAACTCTGTCCATGTCCGCCTGGGCTATGTCAGCGTGACTCAACATTGACTTGTCATAGGGGCTCGTTATCTTTGAATGAAAATGAAAGGAAACATTCACAGGCCACCACCAAACTGTTAGGTTTTCACGTCTAGATTTTGTCTTGCGAGTAAGAAGAGCAGTGCCTGATTTAATCAAGCCCTAAGAACTCAGTGGCTGTTGTTGCTGCATCCACAAAGACTTAAAACTCAGCCACCACTGGAGGTCAAATTTCAAATAACCAGCCAAAATAGAGCCCAAATTCCTACATCCCAACTCGATTTCTAGGATAGACTATTAGGCAAATTAGACACTATTAGTCCCTGGTGCTTTTAAGACTTAATTTCCTTAAATGAGATCCTTCAGAAGTCTAAAATTTTCAAGTAACTGCCAGGTAAATACTTCTTCTGGCACAAAATGGCCCATAATATGATAGACTTTGACAGAAGGGAA
Organism: Sapajus apella; assembly: GCF_009761245.1. Classification (NCBI taxonomy): domain Eukaryota; kingdom Metazoa; phylum Chordata; class Mammalia; order Primates; family Cebidae; genus Sapajus; species Sapajus apella. The sequence goes on along the minus strand of NW_022436984.1, from coordinate 6,751,034 downwards.
ATGATAATTACTGTATGAACAGCAGAGTCAGTAGGCTTTTACCAAATAAGGTTATGATTTCTGCAGTGAGTGTATTTCAATAAAAGGGTATTTTCAGCCTAAAGACTTTAGCTTCTTTTTGGAAAATGGTATAATACAAAGTAAATTTTGTTCAATCCTAATTCATTTATTTACCAAGCATACAATTTTGGCATTAAGGTTATTCTTTTTTCTTTTCCACACAGTGTCATGGTTTTCTGGGCACACCATGGGATTCTCAGATGTTTCTAATTACCCTCTGTGTACACCCAATAAAACAGCTGGCTCAAGATGTTATTAATACCACAAGAAGATCCAGAGGACTCATAAATCACCCTTTCTTCAGCAAAGGACAATGCAGTGGCAAAAAGTGACATATTCTAATCTTGCTAAATAAGACTTTAGCTAAGAATGTTCTAGGATACTTCCTAACTTGCCAGGAAAAGGGCAGCACTCTGCTTTCCTCACTGCAGTAGACTTTTATGACAAGCTTTCCTTTTATCTCTTCTAGGGTGAATCTGATGAAAATTAGGCTGAATTTCTGCACTAGGAAAACTTATAAAGTCCCCACAATCCAGACCAATTCTTGCTGAATCTGATGGGCATCTGAATGATGTTTGGTCTCAGGGTGAAGAAATCTCTCATTATTGCACAAAGTTTTTCTTCCCAACCAAATCTTAGGAAAAGCCAACACTCAGTCGTGCCAATTTTTCAGTAATTATTGCATGAGTCCAAATTCAAGATAATGAGGTTGAACAGTAAACCATTCCTTAGGCCCATACCCTTCAACTAAATAGAAAATCAAGTTTTAGTAAGTGTATCAATGACAGCATTGCATTAAACTGGCCATAGAAGGGCATCTGGCTCTTCTTATTATCTTTCTTTATGATATAAATTTGGATAATGAATCTCAAACAAAATTGTTCACTCGCTTTATCCTTCTCCCTTTGGTAGTTATTTTATTTTCCTGGACTGCTCAGCATGAAGATGACTATGCAGCTGACCTCAAAAACATTTTCACATCATTTGTGATGTTAGTTTCAGGAGGCTTTTCCAATAATAGACAAATTCATTATTCTTTCTCCTCCTGGAAATATATATTTATACACACACATATACACACCTCTTCATAGTTAAAAGTTGGTACAAATATTTGACTTTTATACTACAGATGCAAAACTGAGCTCAATTCCTATACCAATAAATGTTGCAGGTAGATACTGTATCACATCAATGTGATTACAAATATCTATTTTAAGTCCAGCTTCCTTAAATTGACTCTAACCTAGGAGCCCAGAGGTAAATTACAGAACTGACAGCAAAGTGAATAGCACAAAGTGATCAAACATTATAATCATACACCACTGGAGATGCCCCATCTATTCAAGATGATTGCTTTTCCTCCTGACCACAGCTTTTGGTTCCAAAATGTATTACACTGTTTAAATACTTTTACCCTTGCCAGAAGGCTTGGCAACAAGCAAGAGCTTCCTGTGTAAGCAAGTGAACCCAAGAAGGAGTGTGATCCAGTGCAGAGGAGACATGGTGCTACAACGTCGTCTTGGCTATATGATATTGAAGCCTGACATTATTTTGTGCAGGGCCTAACTTACCCACAGCAAGCTTAAATGTAAACAAGTACAGAGCCTTCTGTGCACTCCTACCAGAGTAGCAAAGTCAAGGGGTAACAGAAATGTCCTTCTATATTCTCAATGCTATTGTGCTGTTAGGATCAGTAAATAAAACAACCACTGTCTCTGGGGGACACAGGGAGCACCAAGCTCAAGGAGACGTAAGCACACTCCGTCTCAACGTCTCCACCCCATAGCACAAGAGATGGAGTTTGAGAATTAGGAAAAGGACTTATCATCTTCAGAAAAAGAAAAAAGTCTTCCAATCGATCCAATAAGTCGATATGCACCTTCAGTCTCTCATTCTTGTGAGCCTCAAAACAACCCTCCAAGGAAGGTTAGGATATCATCTAATTTGTTCTACATGAAGGGGAGTCAAGAATGAGAGAGGCGAGATTACCAACCCAGGGTCTTTGAGACAGTCGAAAAACCCGAAGCTGGACAACCAAGTGTCAAATGACATAGTAATGACTAGAGCTATAATAGGAAAGAAACAAAAACAAAAACCAAACAGCACAGGCAGAACTGCTCGAAATGGAACTTAAGGTTCTTCCATAACAGATTGCCAGTATTTACATGGATGCAGGAGCAGGGAGTAGGAACTCCGTGCAGCAGGAACAGCTGGACTAAAGGTATCGAAATCTAATTGCACTTTGCCCATGAGTAGAAAGTACAGTGAAATCAGTGTACTTAAAACTTAAAACTCCATGCAAATTGCTACCAGGGTCTCCTCTTTCATGCATCTTGTGGTCAGTGGGATATCCTATTTCCTGTGCCCCTAAACTCTAACACAGTCTTCTCAGTTCATTATTTTACTTCTGTGATTTTACTTGCCTGAGAACTAACGATGAAGCTGTATCAGGTAAAGTCTGAGCACACGTCACAACCTAGGCAGCTGCATATACAATTTATTGTCAACAAAAATGCATTCAGCATCTCCAAAGTGAGTCACTGTGCTGGTACTGGGGATGCCAAGATGAAGCAGACAAGTCTTTGTTCTCAATCAGTTTAGAGTGTAGTGGAAGAAACAGCCATGTCCACAAATAACGGAAATGAGGCTTTGTAGCAGGATCGTCACTTGGCTGAGTCTTGAAAAAGAAGTGAGGGATTGCCCAAGCAGACTGGGCGGGGAAATGTACCCTCCAGGCAGAGAAAGTCGTGAGCACAGAGGCACAGGAGCACAAGACACCCCGGTGCACTTGGAGACCTTTGGTATCCCTGGAGGCTCAGTTTGGCAGAAGTAGAGGACTGGGGTGGGAGAAGGGGCACAGCCAAAATGAATGTCATGGAGCCAGGCGGCAGGACCCTGCGCGCTACGCTAAGCAGTTTGGACTTGATCAAAGATCACTCCGTATGCTCAAGCCGACAGCCTAGGAAAGAATACACACTTTGTGACATTGTGTTACAGATTCCAAGGAATTTTGAAAGGTTATTTATTCCAAGCTGGCCTAGCACAAGCCCTTCAAGGAGCCCCATCCACTCCCACGATACAGGCCAGGCATGGCTTAAAAGGAGCAATCTATCACACGTGCCTTTCTCACAGGTCTGGCAAACCATGGAACCCTCTTTTAGCTAAGGTTAATTTTTTAAAAACCATCCTGGCTACAGACATATGTTCTTATACAACCACTCTGCCCTCACCCACTTCTCTGCCTCAGTCACTTTCCTCTTCAACCAAATAGGACCTTATTCTCTCCGGATTCTTGCCCATAGGGTCAACCTATTGCTCCTCTTGTTCCAGGTAACCCATGGAACCACCTTTCCACGCACTCCTTCCTCTCTCCAGGGTCCTCCTGCCCTCTTGCCCACTGCCACCATGCACCCGCCATACCTCCACTCACAAGCAAAAACTAATTTTATTTCCCTTAATTAAACGTAAGCTCCATACCAAGCTCGTATGATCTGCCCTCCGTAAAAGAATGCTGAAGAAAGGTGACACCACTCACTTGATAACTTTTTTTTAAATCTAAGACCTTTACTTTTTATTAAAAATCATCAAGACTCCTCCAAGGATTCCAGGACCATATCCTTTTTTTACCCAGAGAACAAGAGGTGGCTGCCTCTATCCTCTGTGTATAAGGCTCCTTATCTGCAGATATTAATTTGATTCCCTGACACAATGCAGATCGATGAAACCTAACCTAAGATAGCGGATAGGAAAAGTCTGGAAGAAAGAATGCTCCAAATGCCAGCCTTTTGGGAGTACACCACGGTTTAAACAAAACAAAAAAAAACACACATTGTATGTGATGTTCCCTTACAACACTCATCATGGCTTCATCAGGCCCCTGCTCAAACATTATCAGAGAGCCGTTCGTTCCCTGAGCTCTCTAAAATGGCAACCATGCCTTCCACCAACACTCCCCCTTGTCCATCCCCTTCTCAGCTTTGTTTTCCCTCAGAGGATCTATCACTTCCTGACATTAGTTCATATATCATGTTTCTTACAGTATATTTTTGGTAGTATCTATGTGACAGTAGTGTACACACATACTATATTTCTAAAATTTATTTTTATAATTGTGGTAAAATACCTGCAATAGGTGCCATCTTAAGTGTACAGTTCAGTAGTGTTTATTACATTCACATTATTGCATATCCAATCGCCAGAACTTTTTCATTTTGCAAAACTGAAATCCTATACCCATTAAACAACTCCCCATTCCATCCCTATAATCCCTGGCAACCACCATTCTACTCTCTCTTTGAACTTGATTACTCTAGGCATCTCGTATAAACGGAATCATACTGCATTTGTTTTTTGTGACTGGTTTATTTGACTTAGCACAACATCTTCGAGGTTCATACACGCTGTGGCCACACGATGTCTTTTTAATGCCAGAAGAGGGGAAGGACTTTTATTTAGTTCACTGCTATTGCCTGAACCCATACCTGGCACATAGTATGTGCTCAATAAATGCATGTTAAGTGAATGACTATTCCTAGTACTAGCCTTTTAAAGGTGATCAATAGCTTAATTAAAATTAAAAAGAAAAAGCCAAGCACAGTGACTCACACCTGTAATCCCAGCACTTTGGGAGGCTGTGGCAGATGGATCATCTGAAGTCAGGAGTTCGAGACTAGCCTGGCCAACATGGCAAAACTGCGTCTCTACTAAAAATAGAAAAAATTAGCTGGAATGGTGGCGGTCACCTGTAATCCCAGCTACTAGGGAGGCTGAGGCAGGAGACTCGCTTGAACCCAGGAGGCAGAGTCTGCAGTGAGCCAAGATCATGCCACTGCACTACAGTCTGGGCAACAAGAGTGAAACTCCATCTTAAAAAAGTAAATTAAATTAAATAATTAATAAAATAAAAAGGAAAATGCTCTACTTTATGACATTTATTCAGTATTAGAAAATAAAATTCTTTGATATGAATATATGTGGAAGTAGTTTCTTTGACAAGTTCTTAGGCATTCTAAATTGCCTAAAGGAAAAGCAACCACTTTCTTATAGTATTGTATTAAAATATCTTTTTTTTTTTTTTTTTTGAGATGGAGTCTTGCTTTGTTGCCAGGCTGGAGTGCCATGGCGTAATCTCAGCTTACTACAACCTCTGCCTCCCAGGTTCAAGCAATTCTCCTGCCTCAGCCTCCCACGTAGCTGGGACTACAGGTGCGTACCACCATACCCAGCTAATTTTTGTATTTTTAGTAGAAGCAGGGTTTCACCATGTTGGCCAGGCTGGTCTCAATCTCTTGACCTCATGATCTGCCTGCCTCAGCCTCCAAAATGCTGCAATTACAGGAGTGAGCCACCACTGTGCCCGGCCTGCATTGAAACATCTTTTAAAACCTAAGATGTATCTGCACAATGCATTAAGGGGAAAATATATTCACCAGTTAATTAACAGGTGACATGACGAGTTCAAACAATGATGAATGGCAAAGGATGAAAAACTCAGTGACTGAACTAAGTTTCCAGAAAAAAATCTATATGCTTGCCCCTTTTGAGCAATTATGTCAGTTTATTCAATGCCTCAGTGAGAGAAAAGTTTCTTCCCTCCTTGTAAAGAGAACCTACATAGTCAGCTTAGCAGCATGAACTGCTTCTGTTCTTCATCCCAGTACCACAGTGTTAGGTTGGTTTTATGAAATCTCCAGGGAGAGCTTCAGTGCAAAGCATCAGACAAGCCCCAGAACAGCTACAGGAGGCCAGAGGTTGTCATTCATTCAGAAACTCATTTAGCCTCTTAAAACACGAGTTTCCTAGCTAAAAAAAATGAAAACACTTCTCTCTTCTTCAAAATGACAAACATCAACTTCCTTCAGGGACCTTTAGTCAATTCTCAGAGAATAAAATCCAAATGTCTCAGCCTGAAATTCAAGGTGTTCCATAGCCTTGCACCAATCTCCCTTCCCAGACCTGTCATCTACCATTATGACTTTTCATGTGTCCCACATTTAAGTGAAACTATTCCCAACTCTCAGAAACCACCTCTGTCTTCCCATCTCCACGCCCAATTCTAGGGAGTAAATTCTCCCTTCCCTTGTCAACTTTGCTTCTCTCTTCCTTCTACTCCCCCATCCATCTTTATTCTGGAACTTACCAATGTTTCAAGTTCCCCTTCACGCTTCAGTCCACAATCAGGGCCACACCCACTTACCTACTCAGCCCTCACCATGAAACAACACACTTGCAGGACAGGGACAGCAAGCGAACAAAACGTAAAAACTGAATGCCATCTCTTTTCTCTCTTAGCATCCTCCCTCAGCTAGAAGTGATATTTCCCTTCTCTGGGGGCCCACTAGCAGCTCTCTACCTTAATTTAAGGTTATTTACATATGCCTTTCATCTCTTCCTCAAAGTATAAGCTCTTAGAAGGCAGCTTTATGATTTGCTTATCTTAGAGAATCTACTACCATGTTTTAGACATAGTCACGTAATATATGGTCATAGGAGGCAACATGGGAAAGCCAGAGGTATTGTGACTCCAGGATTAGAAAACCTGACTAAATAACCTTTAATCAAGCCAGCAAAACCTCAGTACTCATATTTGCAAATTATGGATACTACCATTTACCTAAGAGGCAGTTAGCATCAAATGAAATAATGTATGAGAACATGCTTTTTAAACGGTCAAATGTTTGTTATAATTATTCAACTGCTGCTAAAACATGAGTCTTTTGTAACTCAGAGAAAGCAGAATCACATAAACCCAATGTGTTATTTTAACCATCATGACTGCTTTTCAATGTCTCTACAAATAAGTTATACCAAGTGACAGCATTATTGCATTTGAAATATTCTAGTTGTGACAACATGAATTTATATGTTCTTCTTGTCAGAGGAACTTAAGATTTTATAAACAACTTAAAAATCCCAGAAGGTCATCTGCATTTTAGCCCTATAAAAGGTTAAGAATCCATTAAAACAACAGCAGTGAACCTGCTGGCCCACCCAACGAGGGATATGTTTCCATTTTTAAAAAGGCAGGGGTGGGGCAAACGGGGATGCAGAGCTCAAGCTGCTGCAAAAAATAAAATAAAATAGAGTCATTATCATTACAAACCTGCTTCATAGGAAATACCATTTAAAGTAAATATTCTGTTACACCATACCAATAACACTATCCATAAAAACAGCTCTTCCAGAATCTCAGCATTCCCTTGGACACCATATTCATTTGGGCCTCACTTTTAGAATCACATTAAGTGGAAGTTATACTTATTATTTCTCCCACTGAATACTCCAGAACAGAGACTGCACGCTCAATAGTCATGCGAAAATACCTGCTGCCTTTCACACCTGAAAAGCCCAGACTCACCCTCATCACAGAACAGAAGACCAACACAGAAGCAGCATGAAGGAAGGAAGGAATTATCCCAGGAAAGAGCCTGTAAAAGAACAACCTCTTCCTATCTATTAGGACCCGCACTGTATGGAGGAGGTGAGCAGGGCTCAGAGAACATACAGAGCCAATGTTTCCCCAGGATTCAATCTGGGGTGTTCTGGACTCTCAGCTGCTTTCTCTCTCTCTGTTACCCCAGCCAGCCTTCCCACAAGACCCAACTCCATGAGGTCCTTCACCTTGTCCCTCCTTTCATCATGGTCAGGCTCCAGGCAGGTAAGAAAACAGATGACATAAGGATATCTAGGTTCTAGGCATAGCTAACTGACTTGCCATGAAACTAAAGTAAGCTCACTTAATTAACACTCTGTATCTAAGTTTCCTTATTGGAAAAATGGTGATGATCACATCTGTTCTACATCCTCAAAACAGACAAATAAACAAACTAACTGTGCAAATGCTGGAAATTATTGCTGTTGTTCTGATGATCAAAACTGATTAGTTAATTAAGGGGCCTCAACTATGAAGTCCATGTAACTTTCCCTGGATTATGTGGACTCCTTGGTGCAGGGGTCAGCAAACCACGGCACTCAAGCCAAATTCAGCCCAACAAATGTTTTTCTAACACAGCCGCACCTATTCTTGTTCTTATTGTCTCTGGCTGCTTTCAAACTATAATGGCAGAGTTGAGTAGCTGTAACAGAAACTATATGGCCCACAAAGTCTACAACCTATTTTATACTCTCTGGCCCTTTAAAAAAACGTTTGCCAGCTCTCACCTTTAAGTACCCACAAATATTAAAGGGAGTAGCTGACAAGTGACAGTAAATTTTGAATTTTCCCCAAATGATAAACTATTTTCCAAATATGTCTTTTTTGTCAAAAGATTTACTATACTATAAACAAATATAAAGAGAGAAGAAAAAAAATCTGAAAATCACTTTCTGCAAATAATAAAATTATATGAAACCAGTAAAGTCCCAAAAAGAAATATGCATACAAATTTTTTAAATATTTCTGTATTTTCAAAGGATCACAATCTATAAGTTCTACACAATGACCATTCTTAGATAAGGAAGGACCACAAAACTTGTCCCTCAAACTATCTAATATTTGAAATAAGATGTAGACAGGAGAGGGACATAGCTCAGAATATAAATGAAATACAAAGCCCACAATTTCCAATGTGAAACTTTATTACTGTGGACCCTTCTCACCCCATCCTTTACTTCTTAAAAAATTAAACTGCTATGGCAATCCGATACGGAGAGTGGAGTTCTGCTTTTGAAATGCTTTTGTAAATAATTTTGTTTCGGTTTGCATTTTGAATAGGCTATGTATATTCTGTTCCTAAACCTCTGGTGCAGTGCCAGAAAGGAAAGTGTGCGGCATGTTTCAACAAGTACACTTCCTCTGTTTCTCAAAGCCTTCAAAATATTTAGTTTCAAAATGAATACACTGGAAGCCAAAAAATTCCCACCCATTTGATCATTTTGTAATTGCTACTGTAAAGATTTACAATAAACGCAAGGAGGGAAAGGAGCAGTGAGTAAGGAAGGCAACTGAGAAAGGTAAAGTGGGGAAAAGCCGTCAGACTCGTGATAATCTACTGGAATTGCCTTTTCCTTTCCCTTCCTTGTCTATAGCCCTCCAAGGAAAAAAAAAAAAAAAGCCAGAAAATAGTATTATTTATTGCTGATAAAAAGTCATAGGATCTTAGAGATGGACTAAATTTTAACGGTCATTAAATACAATCCCATTTATTTTATAAATGAGAAAAACTGAGGCCCAGAAATATTAACTAGCATGCCTTATGGATTAGCTAGTTAGTGGCAGGACCAGGACCAGAATCCAGTTTCCTGATCATCAGTTCACTTCCCACTAGGCTCGCCTCCCTGCCCTGCAAAGCATAATGTGACATTTGGCACCTAACAGCTAAATTCTCTTCAAAAATATGCCCAGAGTACCCCTATCATAGCCAGGAAACTCAAAATGCCCTTTTAAATCGTATCTATGGGCATATATTTTTTCCAAGTACAGACGATCAAAAATACTGCTTCGACCGCCTAAGGATTGGGAGTCACAATAAAGCAGCAGAATAATCAAAGAGCTAATAAGAACTTCAAGCTGCCCTTTTATTTTGTCTTGATATAAATCAGTTTGAAATAGACACCGCCTTCTCCTACCACCCCCCCCCGACACACACTTCCAAGACTAAACAGCAATATTCCATAAAAAGACCAGATCTAGCCAGTGTTATTATCTGTCTGACATTTGGGTTATTCTTGTGAGTAACTCAGAAAGTTAACATGGGTGTCTGCGATTATTTGAGTACACATGGCAAACCATAATTGGTCAAAAAATAATAAAAGACATTTTTCTGCAACAAAAATACCGTATTGCGTGACAACATGGCAACATGACAGCACTCAGTGGACCGCAATACTTTCTCCATTTGCAAAAAAGTAAAAGCCAAAAATTTAAAACACAGCAACAAGCCTTTCTTGCAGACAGCAACTACTAGTTCATATTTAAGTTAACTTAAAGGAGTGCTGAGAGTAATCTACTCATCTATCTTCCCCAAATCCACATTATGTATCAATTTACAATTCAGTCTTGTGAGACGGAGGAGAAACATGGCAAAAGATGCAACCTCTGTATCCCTTTCTCTAACCAAGTACAGGTTTTTGACAATTCTGAGAGTTTTGTTTTAGGGCTTGGCTATTTTTGAAGTAAAAACTTCAGATTTCATCACTACCTTCCAAAGTTTATAACATAAGTCAAATCAAATGCAAATTCCACTTATCACTGGGCTGATAAAATTTGAAGCTGATCGGCACAACTCATGCCTTAGGGTCTAAATCTAAAACCTACTCTCTTCTCTTCTACTATATATATTCCCATTGCCACACGGCTGCATAAATACTAAGCAATAAGGGAAAATATTCTAGTTGCCATTCCTCTGCGAAACCAAAAATCAGGTTAAAAATTATTCCGAAAGTAATTTAAAAGATCCCATGAAAGAAGCATATTCGTACTCATAGACAGACACCCATTGAAGCAGAGAGCAGTGTGAATGGAGGGGGTGTCTAAATGCTACAGTCTCATAAAACTCGACTCAGTAAGGATAGTTAGGGACCGTGGAGGAACTCACCCACTCGGAAGTTCGTGGCTGTCAGGGTGTCGGCAGCGTGACCATTCTCACTAATGAGAGTGGTGGTGTTCCCCTTCTCACAGCTGTTCTGACAGCTGCCCTTGGTGCAGGTCACTTTACAGATGCTCGGAGTAAAGACCACCTTGATGCGGCCAGTGTGGTTACTCACTAGGAGCGGAGGCAGGGAGAAAAAGAACAACAAACACAACAGCTTAGTATCCATGAACTTGCCTTGGAAGGTTTAAAAAAACAGAAAAAAAAAGAAAAGAAAGGAGCAAGAGGGGGAAAGAGAGCCCACAACCCGACAGGTTTAAGGAAAGAGGGAAGGCTTCAGTGCTCCCTGCTCTGTATTCAGTGGTGTCTCTGAAACAGGAGTAGGAAGCTTAGCAAACAGAACTCTGGGATGCGCTCCAAAACCACATTTGAAGTCGAGTCACTGGAGTGGGATTACTAACCACAATGCTGCACTTTATTCACGGGCAGACAAAGAGCAATACCGAGGGCACGACAGATTAAAGAGCCAACCCTGACAAGCAGATGTAATGCAAAGGGCTTGGCCGTGCACCTAGCGGTGAATAAACGCTTGTGTCCTCAACTTGCATACTTTCCCTGTTTCTCCACTTATTAAGTCACTATTTGCAGCCCGACCCCTGGAAATGTTTTAGGCATGCGGCATGTCTGAAAACATCTGTCTCAAATCTCCTGGCACTCTCAGCTGAAGTGATCAAATCCTGTGACGCAGCTGTGGGAGCCCATGGCTTTTTCACAACTCCAGGGTGCTATTTCTCCAGGAGAATTTATGCAACGTATATTTTGTTTTCCTGTGAACAGGGCCCATCTTTAAAAAGAGTAAGCCAGGTCACAAGGATAAAGGGTTTCCTCCCTAAAAATAACACCCTTGGGTTCTCACTGTCTCTGTTCACCTGGAGCAGTCACCGGGGATGGAGCTTTCTTTCATTCACGTGGCCTTCTATCACCTGACCACACAGCCGAGGCAATACAGTATCACAAGATAAGCACTAGACTAAAAGTTCATCCTGGTTTGCCATCCCAGCTCAACCACAGTGTGACTCTGGATATGTCATTTCACCTTTTTTCCAAAACATGAGAGAACTGAAGCTGATATTTTCTAGCCACCTCTAACTTTCAACTTCTCTATCAGCGGTCAGCAAGCTACAGTCCAGAGATCCGATCCAGCTCACTGTATGCTTTTGTAAATAAGGTTTTACTGGAATACAGCCATCCTCATTTATTTCTGTACTGTCTATGGCTGTTTTTGTGCTATGATGGCAGAACTGCATAGAGACAGTATGGTCTCACCCAGACCTGCCCTTCACTGCCAGATCCCAACCTGAAGTCTCTGGCAAATTGCAAGACACAAGCTGTTTGCATTGCTACATCTGCGCTATGCCCCCAGACAGGTCCTTCCTCTTTCTAGGACACTAGGCAGAAAGCAGAGACGGTAGCAGGAGCTGAAGAGAGCCGGTCATTTGTGAGGCTTTAAAGCCGTCAAGAGGCAGTGCCCTTCTGACGCCTCTCTATGACTGGCGTGGTCAAAGGGGAGAGAAGCTCTGGGCCAGCCTGTCTGATACCATCTTTGCTTACCAAAAAAGCTCGACTCTCTTTATACTGCTTTGGTTTGGCTAATATTATATTTTCAGAAAATCATCCCAAGACGCCTCTATAAAACCGTCAACAAATTAAAATTGTAGTCATAATCTGAACCTGGAAACAAAGAACTTTAACCAAAGAAGCCATTCAAATTTCAAGGTTGGAATGGGGTCTCAGAGGTTTTCTAACACAACCATCTCTCATCCACTGTTTGCATTCCACCTATCAAGTGGTCATCTAACCTTTATTTGAAAATCTCTGGTGATGGGGAGCTCATTACCCTCAAAAACACATGACACTTATAAGCAGTTCCCAGCAAGTACTATTTTTTCTTGAGCCGAAATCTGGCCTCCCAGTAACTTGCACACACTAACTCGAATTTGGTTCCCCATGGCCTTACAATCTAACGCCTCTTCCACGCAACAGTCCTTCAAATACTCAAAGATAACTGCCACATAATCAAGAGAAGCTACAATTAGAATGACTTGAAGCCATCAGCTGGGTTGGCCCTCTCACTTAGAAGAAGAAAAATGATTCCTCTGGAGGAGAAAGCCCTCCATTCTTTTCAAATGGTTTTCCAAGACAGTTTCTCCTTCACCAGTGGTTCTAATCCTGGAGGATCAAGAAACATTGTCTGAGATGGAGAGGTGTCCTAGTGGCCAAGAAGGCCTTCTAGTACCTTGCAAAATCACATCCAGTAGGAACCTACTATTGATCAATACTTTAAATCAAGGGCCAGCAAACTTTTTCTATGAAGGACCAAACTAACTATATTAGGATTACAAGCCAAAAGGACTCTATTGCTATTCAACTCTGTAGACTCACTTAGCTGGAAAGCAGCCTGTCAAAAACAATATGCAAATGAGTGGGCATGGCTGTTTTCCAATAAAACTTTACTTAAAGAAACACGTCTGTAATCCCAGCACTTTGGGAAGCCAAGTTGGGTGGATCACCTGTGGTCAGAAGTTCAAGACCAGCCTGACCAACATGGAGAAACTCTGTCTCTACTAAAATTACAAAATTAGCTGGGTGTGGTGGTGTATGCTTGTAATCCTAGCTACTCGGGAGGCTGAGGCATGAGAGTCACTTGAACCCGGGAGGCGGAGGTTGTGGGGAGCCAAGATCCTGCCATTGCAATCCAGCCTGGGCAACAAGAGTGAAACTCCATCTCAAAAAAAAGAAAAAAGAAAAAGAAACACTTCCGTGATCCCTTCCTTTAAGTGTTTACAGGACATCTCAAAGTTATCTGGGAGTCTACCTTAACTTAGAAATTCAAAAAAATGCAATGGAATCCTGATTCCACAATCAGACAAGATTCACCTAGTTGGATTTGTTTTTTTATAGTAGCACAAACAAATCAGCTTATAATCTCACTTGTCAGACAATGCTTACAAATATCTTGAGGACACTTTGTGTGTTCAAGTGTGTGAAACCCAAGAAAAAAAGAGACAACATTTTCCCACTTCAAAAGAATATAAACTCCTCTATTTTTTCTGGCTCCTGGTATAATAATGAAATTAGAATCCATGTGCCAACTATTTTGTCTTCTCTGGCATTAACTCGTAGCGCCAGCAGCTGCCATGCAGATGCTCACACAGTCACCTAAATTATGCTCACTTAGGCAAACTGAGACATCCAAAGAAAGCAAGCACTTAAATCATTATTCCCATTTCACCTCCTAGCTACAGTAGTCACTTTATAGGCACTGGAGATTCTCCGGGCCTATTGTCTTTAAAAACTTCTTCTATTTCTTTGCCAAAAAAAAAATTTTTTTTGGCTTGGAATCATCTGGATTTTCAAAAGGCAGAGACAGTTTCATATGACTTAATTCTGATTTTTACAATGTACACATCTTCTTGGAAGCAGAAGCTATACTTTATTTCATATAAAAATAAAAATGTGTTTTACAAGCATTCTGCTATAAAGTAATCTAATTCTAAAACAGACACTTGTATTCTAAGCAGGTCCTCTCATCTCCATGAAGTACTTACTTCTTCATTATAATTAGCTTTAGGTTTTGATGCCAATCTTCTCGAAATGGGTAGTGAAAATGCACTGATGCTTTTGACACTAGATTATCATCCAGAGCCCCAACAGGATCTCCATAAATACTGGATGGATTAGAAAACACCTTCTCCCATCTCTACTCCTTGAAAATCATTCCCACATATCTAGGGTATAGCGTAAAAAGTTTAAGTTTTAAAGTTCACAAAACAAAGATCCATGCTCTGAGCTTCAAATTTCTCACATGTGGCACACTGAAGACAATATCACGCATCTTTCAAGAATTTAGTAGGAAGTTTAGTGGACACAAACTCTCCCCCAAAGGCCATTTGGTCCATCAGAGGCAACTTCTTTGAATGCCTTGAATAAGGTAATACTCAAGGACCCCTGATGCCTGGCAGAGAACAGGTACCCAATAACTGTGGAATAAACAAAGTGACCCGAACATGTCCATGGGGCAAGGGTGATTGTCGAATCCCACAGAGATCCTAGACTCACAGGATGCTGGAGGTCATTTTGGTCTAAGGCCCCGCAGCACTGGTGAGAAGAAAAGCTCAGGGCTAAGCAGAGGGAGCAGACCAACCCGCCTGGCACCTACCGGCTGATGGGGAATTTTAAGCCTGAGAAGCAAAAGTTTAGGCCAGTCAGGAGTTAACAGGGAAACCATTGGCACAGCTTCAGTGCTTGGTCTTTCAGGGGAAAAAAATGCAATTTTTAGATCCCTATAGGTGAATCAGCCCCCAAAATCTTAAGCAAGTACTTTAAAACCTTGGGTTTTAGAGGCCTTGGCTAGAGGCACAGATTGCCTGGAGCCATGCAGCACCTCCACTGGGCCTCCTAGTCAGTCAAGACACTCAAGAGTCAACATCCTGTCTGCAGCGTCTGCCAGACCCTGTGCAAATTTATACCTCCAAGAAGAGGCACTGGCACTCGGCTTAAAACAAACCACAGATATGCAGAGTGAATGGTGAATGGGATGGAAGTGAAGCTGCTGCCCCTCCTCCCGTGATAGAAAGCTTTCATTTCTGCTTCAGGGTTGTTAACAATAGAGAAAAATACAAAAATCTGAAAATTGTTCTTGACGCACAGACTTAAGTCTAGAAAAGGGCACCGTTGCCCTTGTTCGGTCATTAGACTACGATGTGACCAAAAGCAAAGGCAGCCAAAGAAATAAATATAACAAGTTCAAGACTCACATCAGATGTCACGCACAAATACAGTCTCCTCAGCATTCGTCCAGAATGCTGCAACAGCACATCAGCATGCATCCAACTTAAACAATGGGGACCAACCAGCGCAGGCAGTGTCCTCTGGGAAGAAGCAATCTCTCTGTGCTTTAAAGCCACCACCCAGTTGAAAGAAACCTATAAACTGATTCAACACACAGGTCATGCGTACACTCTTCTGGGTGTAAGAGAGACTGAGCTAACAGCTCATTCTCCCACTTGCAGTCTGTCGCTTGCCCAAAGGCCAAGAATTATTTGAAGGACAAGTCATAAAAATATTAAATAATGCTTAGAATAACAGAACTTTATTGTTCAGCTCTCCAGACTTGCTTAACTCCTCCTGGACTATTAAAATAATGCCCATAGAGTGTTCTGTGTTCCTCAAGAAAGGTGCTATGTAAATACAAATTAATATCAAATCTATTACTTCACCAGGCTGCCCCAGTCCTGGAAAACCCTCCAAGGAGGAAACTCAGATGAGGTCACTAGTACTGATGTGGGCAGTTCCACAGGTAAGAATCCAGAGTAACCTTTCAGCTCCATCTCTTGAGTTACTGAGGTAGGAGTAACTAAAGGAAGAGGCAGACAGAGAAACAATTGGTACACCAGTGACAGAAATCTAAGTCTCAAATCAAGGAAAAGTATAAGTCATTATGGCTTGGAAACCTTGCCATCTTTACACAAGACATTTTTCCCCTAAAAAAAAGTACGCAAAAAATGGCCAATAACATTTTTTAAAAGTGAAACATTTTTTGATTAAATATGCTAAAAAGAATAACTGAATATGCAACGGAAAACAGCAATTTCTCAAGTGCTTTTGAAAAGAAAAACAAAATTATCTGCTACTAAAATTTCACAACATATTATGCAAGAATCATCTTGACACATGATGAGAACTTCTAACTGTGTAAAATCGGTGTAAGATATTTAATTTTTGAAAGAGACACTGTAGGACAGCCTGGTGTGGTTCTGGGGCCACTAGGACTGAGGTGTGTGCCCTGTTGCTGCCTCTGGTTAGTGGAGAACTTTCAGCAAGTGCTGTCACCTCTGTCCCTGGACTACTACAGACCTGAGCCTGTCCTGAACTTTTCTGAGTATTCCACATCCCTAAAGCAAAGAAGTATGCCTGGAGAGGTGAATCCCTTCAGGGTCTGTAATGTTAAAGGAAAATATTTTACAGAAAAGGACAGATCATGAAAATGTCAAAAAGCCACGGGTTTGTTTTGCTTGCTCTCCACTTTTATTATCAACTGTTTTTTCTTTTCCCAATCACTGGCCCCAGAATCACACCAGGCTGTTCCATGGTGTCTCTTTCAAAACTACTTTTAAAACTCACCTGTCTAGATGTGTCTAGATCACATCTGGAAATCCCTCGTCTAGAACACATCTGCAAATCCCTCCTCTGCTCCTAATTCTGAATATTAAGAGAACCTACCAGCGTTGCCCCATCCAGAAGGGTTAGTAGTATTTGAAGTGCTGTGACTGAGAGTTGAAGAAACACATCCTCCAAGAAGAAAGGTCTTAAATCCATTCATAAAAAGGAGGAAAGAAGAAAGGGGGAGAGAGAGCTCAATGTACCTAATATCTCAATTCCGAATTGAGAATGTAAGCCACAGCCACAATCTACAATCCTGACAATCATGGGAGCCATACTTGGGGAGGGTTCAATGAGTTTGCCCTGGGTTTTTGGGAAATGGAGGGAGTGAAAGGCATCACGGTTCAAGATTGTTACTCTAAGAGTCTGTCTCCCAAGAGGAAAAACCGTTTAAAAGACAGATTTTTTTCAGAAATGAAAATTATTTACCTCCCTCAATGATTCTATGCCAGCCTTTGCACCAGCACAGCTTTAAATTCCACACGATGGCCATGTGGCTGAAGGACCCGGGTGTGCAACCGACAAGAGGGCGGACTTCACTGTTCTCCGTGAAATAGAACAAGGAGCAGAGCAATCAACACTTACCTGTCTTCCATCTCTACTATGCACGCAATCTGTGTAGTTTGCATGGGCTCCTTACAACAACAGTGGGTTACATCTGCTTCACATGACTCATATTTTCTGTCCATTAATTTTGGAACACAGTTAGGTTTTATTTATCCCCACATTTGTTGTTTTTCAAAGAGCAAGTAAATGGAGGCATTTGACCATTTCTATAAATAACATCTATCTGTATGCATGGAAGCAAGTTTGACTAAATGATAGATATCTACTGGGCTATTTGTTTACCAAGAAATATATTTGATGGCTTACTCATAAGCTAAACAGATGGCCATTCTTCTCAAGGGTCCCAAATTATCTCTACCACACACTTTGAATATTAGGATCCTGTATAATTGTTATGACAAATATTTCCAACAAAATCAAACTCCCTGAAAGGAAAATAAGACCCTTTTCTACCTAGGTCCAACCTAGCCTCACCTGCCACCACATCACCATTAGAGCCAGGGCCTGAGCCAGGCCACGCTGTCCATAGGTCCTCACTCATACACCTTACTCATGCACCTTCTTTTCCCTAGAAATCTTTTCCTCTTCTTCCCCACATTCCATCCTTTTGACTCAACTAAAATACTCCCTCCCCCAAGGATTTTCACTGACCCCAGCACAGCCAAATGTTTCAACCCACCATTTTCTCTCGACTCTTTGCAGAGACTTCTACGGATATTTCTCCAGTTTTTCCACCTTTCTTTGGCCTCCATCAGGCCAAAGAAAATAGTTTGTATTCATATCCTCATTTTCTTTCTATAACAAATGTCCCACCTGGTGATTCTCTTTAGGAATGGAAGAGAGAATGTGGTCAGAGGGGAGCATCATGGGAATGGAATTACAGGGGTTGGAAATGAAGAAGCATGAGATGAACTGAGGCTGAGAATCCATGGGAAGACGGGCAATGGGAAGGGGAGATGGACAATGGGAAGGGGAGACGGACAATGGGAAGGGAAAGCAACAGGAGGCGCAGACAATGGGAAGGGCAGAGAAATGACTTTTACTCAAACAACTAATAGCTGGAAGCCACAAAACTTTAAAGGAGTTGAATGTCTCAGGCTTCCACCACCTTCATAAAGAAGGGTTGGGAATTTTTCTCTGACACCAAGGCAGACATAGTGAAGGAAATGACTTATTACGCTTTGGGAAATTTAAATTCTGCTTAAATGAAAAAAACAAAAACAGTGAAAAGACAAGGCAGAGAAGAAAACCAAAACCTCCTGGGCCCGGTACACACATGCTGAGTCACTGGAGCTGCCAGGCCAGAAGTAGATGCCTTGATGTGCTTCTAAGGGACCCCAATTCTTTCATGGAGGCAATAAAAATCCAGAGCAAACAAAAATAAACTTATAACTTGAACGCATTATATTTTAAGAAGCACCAAGGAAGTCGAAGATATGAACATTTTTGCAAAGGCCAAAACAACTCTCAAGTTTGATGGATTCAATTGAGACAAAATCTGTTGAGGCATTTAGTTATATAGAAAATTGGCATTTTAAAATCTCTAAATTAATTTAGAATAGAGCATCAGGGAATCCAAGCTTGCAGAATACTGATTCTGTCATTTACTTCACATTTTTTTCCAGTACAAACTTCTCTCTGGCTCAGTTTTTAAATGACTGCATCCAATGGCCCCAACTACTCCCCCCACGGGACTACTGCCAAACTCAATAGATCTCATCATTAGGAAAGATTTCAGCCTAAGCATCCTTTTCTCAAAATTATTGTGGCCGGGCACAGTGGCTAACGTCTGTAATCCCAGCACTTTGGGAGGCGGAGGCAGGCGGATCACCTGAGGTCGGGAGTTCGAGAGCAGCCTGACCAACATGGTAAAACCTCATCTCTACTCAAAATACAAAATTAGCCAGGTGTTGTGGTACATGCCTGTAATCCCAATTACTGGGGAGGCTGAGGCCAGAGAATCACTTGAACCCGGGAGGCGGACATTGCAGTGAGCCGAGATCACGCCTTTGCACTCCAGCCTGGGCAACGAGAGCAAAACTCCGTCTCAAAAAAAAAAAAAAAAAAAAATCACCACACATATCTAGCTAAGCTCCGGTATTATGTGATAAAGGAAACTAAAAAACAATTAGTTTCCAATAAAAAAATTACTGATGTATAATTGTACACTGTAAGTTTTCCAGCTGCCAGCTAATTCTTTTTAGGTTGCCCATTTTCAGCTTCCTTGTTTCCTTTGACTCTCATCAAGAGTGCCTCTTCTGTTGAACACTGTGATGGTTTTCAAATATGTCCACAAATTCCCTGATACTTTTCTAAGAGGTGAAATCTAACAGTCTAATCTCCCCTTGAGCAGGGACTGGTTTTAGTGAATCTTGTCTAAGAACAAACCAGGTGTGGTGGCTCACTCCTATAATCTCTGCACTTTGGGAGGCTGAGGTGGGAGGATCGCTTAAGTTCAGGAGTTCGAGACTAACCGTGGCAATATAGCACTACCCTGTTTCAAATGAATGAATGAATGAATGAATGAAAATGGAATGATGTTTGCATCTTCAGAGACTATATTGTAAAAGGCACTGTGGCTGCTTTCTTTGTCTGTCCTCTATTGGATCACTCACTCTGGGGGAAGCCAGCTTCCATGCTATGAAAATAGTCAAACAGTCTAAGGAGAGACTCACTCATGGGGCAAAGAACTAAAGTCTCCTGCCAACAGTCACATGAGTGAACCACCTTGAAAACGTCTTCTACACCCAGTCAACCCTTCAGATAACTAGAGCTCTTACTGATATCCTGTTTGTAATTTCATGAAAGAAGCTGAGCCAGAACCAACCAACTGAGTTACCTCTAAATTCCTGAACCACAGAAACCCTGAGGTAGTGTTTGTGGCTTTAAACCACTACAGTTTGGAGTAATTTTTATGCAACAACTGATAACTAACATAAACATACACACACAACATGTTCCTCTTCTGCTTTTCTTTTTGCCCAGATTCTGAGAACAACAGAAATTATGGACCTTTCTAAATGCACAAGACTATCTACATGAATGGCAGACTCGAGAAACAAGAACTGAGTGCCTACTAGGCTACAGAGAGCAAACACACACGACAACCATGTAAGCTGCGATCATACCCATTTTGCCAACAAGGAAACCACAGAGATGTTCATCAGAAGCTTGACCATCGTCATTTGGTTAGCAAACAGTGAAGCTGGGATTTTAGTGGCAGCCCTCGTTCTTTCCTCAATATATCCCAGTGTCGCTCCCACACCTGCAATGAGCATTACCATGAAAAATATGACACTTAGGAATGTGAATGCTATATGTTTGGAAAGTTAGGATGAGGGAGAGAGAAACAAGCACAGACTGGGCACCTATGTGTTTCGCAGTATGCTAGATATCTTATATAGACTTCATCTTACTTCATTCTCACAAAAGTCCTACAGAACAAGTCTTAAGATTTTTATCTGGCAGGCAAAGAAACTGGTAAGAAGTTCAAAAGGAATGAATACAATAAAGCCACCCACAGGCTTTACCTTTAGGATGTTGAAATCCAGAGTGAATAAAGACACACAGAATAATGCCATCTGACCTATCTACCTACAAGACTGCAGCAGGGGCCATGTGAAATAATTTGTGTGGACATCATTCATAGGCTGTAAATTTCTACACAAATGAAAGAAAAAATCCTTACATGTGCTCAGTTTTGACTGGAGCAACTGTCAGAAAAGCTCAAACCAGTAGTGACACTTAAACCATGATATACCAATCTATAACCACTTCTGAACCTAGGAAAATTTTCATATTAGGATGTTTGATTTCAGATCACAACTATTATTAAAGACTCTAGAATAAATCAAGATTTACTGTGGACTTTGATTCCACCATAATTTCCAGATACGACTTGATTGCTTGACTTTGTTTGATAGGTATCATAATGGACTTCAACCAGCTGTAGGAACCCACTGATTAGAAAGGCTTATTTTGGATTTGAAAAAAAATTTTTTTTGAGATTGAGTCTCGCTCTTTCACCCAGGCTGGAGTGCAGCAGCACAAGCTCAACTCACTGCAACCTCTGCCTTCTGAGTTCAAGAGATTCTTCTGCCTCAGCCTCCCAAGTAGCTGGGATTACAGACATGTACCACCACACCCAGCTAATTTTTGTATTTTTAGTAGAGACGGGGTTTCACCATGTTGGACAGGCTGGTCTCAAACTCCCTGATCTCAAAGTGAGCTACCTGCCTCAGCCTCCCAAAGTGCTGGGATTACGGGCATGAGCTACCATACTCGGCTGCATTTAAGTAATTTTTGTTAAGCTAAACAACTCTTGTTAGCAGCTTTATAGTCACATGACAAATTTTAAAAACATGTTACTGTGTTAAAAGTCTTACATGTAATAAAATTTTAAAATATCAGGGCTGGGTGAGCTGACTCACGACTGTAATCTCAGCACTTTGGGAGGCTGAGCGTGGACGGATCATGAGGTCAGGAGATCAAGACCATCCTGGCTAACATGGTGAAACCCCGTGTCTATTAAAAATACAAAAAATTAGCCGAGAGTGGTGGCAGGCGCTTGTAGTCCCAGCTACTTGGGAGGCTGAGACAGGAGAATCGCCTGAACCCCGGGAGGTGGAGGTTGCAGTGAGACGATATTGCACCACTGCGCTCCAGCCTGGACGAAAAAGTGAGACTCCATATTTAAAAAAAAAAAAATTAATATCTAAAATATAGTCAAATTTTGACTGTACTCGCCTAAAGATAACTTACACAAAGAGCTAAAGTGGCACTTTTTTCAATGAATAAGATTGATTTCTGTGATTTTTAACTCATTTTTGGTTCCTAACTTAAGGAGTACATTTTAAGTAGTCAAGTAATATACAAGTATTATAATGTAACATATTTACTTGATGCATATAAAGCGCTTAGTACAGTGTTTGGCATGCAGAGAGCGCTAAATAGATGATGAGAAGGAGGGTGGAACTTACCTCGTCTCTTTGCTGGGACAAAAGAGCCTATGTCCAAATTTCTTAACTACCTGATCTTCAGTAACAAGAATACAATTTACAATACCTTCGGCATGCTTGCCTGTATTTTTTACTTAGAGTATATATTCTTAAGGTATATTAAGGTGTGGTTTGGATACTGGGATCTCTGACAAGAATCACCATGAATCACCTTCTCCACTAACAGTCTTTGAAAAACTCTTTCAAAGAGAGGCATCTAATTTTGCTATATTTCCATGTTCAAGACATGGCAGAGCATGCCTGATATGTACTTACACACATACCGCACTGCGGTTGCCAGAAAACCCATCCCCCAGAAAAGATGAATGAACAGGAGGCATGATGGGATTTCAGGAATCTTACTGAAAAGGTTTCCCAATCCACACTCACTCACTGAAGCTGGGCATTCTCCATTCCATGTGGGCAAGAATCCCCGAGGCCTGAGAATGCTTCTGTTAAAAACTCAAATGGAAGCTTAAGTATGAATATGGCAATACCATCAAGGTCCTACTAACCCGCAGCCAGGCAGAACAATTCTCCAAGTGTTGCAGGAGTCTCAGGGAACTGATGGAACTGACCTGTGCACTCCTCTTTCCATGTGTCAAGCTTGCTTAGAAATGGGGGAATGTGGACAGGACTAAGCTACAAAGGGAGTGAAGAGAAGTTGAGCAGCTGGGTTTTCCCTCTCTAGAAAGCAAGCTTTGGTGCTCTGCGTAATCAGGAGGTGCAGCTGTTAGAGAGCAGGGTAGAAACAGAACTTGCATTAGCTCAGGTCTCTTGCCTACAAAACGATGAGGGGGTACACATTATCTCAAGCCACAGGATGTCAAAGTACAGCGGGTACAGCAATAAGGAGACAGAAGTCTCAAGAGAATCAAGAACCCAGAACCAGCTGGCCACATAAGCCAAACCTCGTAGGGGCCAAGACACAGTTCAGTACCGAAAAGACGTTCAGAATCCACAGCACTTGTAGCAACCCCACCCTCATTCAGAAATGCTGTGGAACTTCATTCTTGTACTCAACATTAATGTGGGAGAAAGCTTCTCTCTGGCTACTTCTGCTTCTTTTTTGGTATTATGCTTCGTTCCTGTTGCTTACTGTTCAATTCTAACCTACGAATTTCCTTATGAGAGATTCTGATTAATCTAATCTCATCAACATCACTCGTGTCTGGGAAAGCCCCTCTGCCAGGCCACCTTACAGGCAGCTGGCCAGCCTCAGACTGGTTTTACTTGAGTAAAGTGCCTACCCGTTTTCCAGTCCACTGTGGCCAGAAGGTGTGGTCACCCATAAATATCATCTTACCAAAAGGTAGCCTGTCTGATTACAATAGTTATCATCTGTTCTATTAAGACTAAGATTGTCCAGATTGTTTTAAAAAGTAAATCTGCCCTGCTGAAATGGTAATCTAGGAAAAAACAACAGATTTCAAGGGAGTTGGCATGTCAGACCATATGCATGCCTTTTCCATGGTAGCAGAAGGAAGAGAGGCAACATGCAATTCCTCTTGAAGCTCCCACTCAGAACCCATAGACTCTTTCCACCCACACTCCATTGGTCAAAGCAAATCACATGGCCAAGCCCAAAGTCAAAGGGACTAGCAAAATCCACTATACCCAGAGGAAGCCATGGCAAGATGTGGGGCGGGGATGAAGGTGGGGAGAAAGAACTATGCATATATTATACAATCTACCATGTTTATTATTTACTCTCGGATGAATAAAATGTTACTGGAGAAAGTCAAATCGGTAGGAGAATCATTCTTAACAAAACTATAACCACCACCTTTTCTCCCTATAAAGACAAACTAAAGTGCATTAAATATTTCTTCATTTTCATTTTTTACAGTTACCAAAACAAAAACAAAAACAAACTCCTTGGACCAGAAAGCACCTACCTAACTGAATCACAAAAGGTCAGCACAGTATTTTTGATTGATGAATAAAGGAAAAAATATAAATCAAAAGATTTTGTTTGGGGAAGGATTATGCTGTAACCCTCTAAAGTAAAGCAGATGCGTGCTCCAGCCGGCTCCTCCGTGGAATGTAAGCTGAAAGCGTGGGAGGAAGAGCTCTGGTTTCTGCTGGATCTGAGTCAAGCGGTTGCACTCATAAGATGCACCTGTAGCCATTAAGGGGTGTTGGTTAAACAAGGAACCCAGCTGCCGCGGGCCTGTGCTTCCAGACCTCGTTAGGAAGAGCACTCAATCCCACACAAGAAGCCCAGAGGCCATCAACACAGGCAGGACCACCAGCCTCTCACCTGCTCTCCGGATGCTTTTCTTTCTCTCACCAAAGCTTTCTAAATCTGTTTATAGCATACAAGGACTTTTAAATAATTATGATGGTTTTCACAACCACTGCGTATTTAAAATTTTTCATTCAGTTAAAAACAAAAACAAACTAGAACCTTGGAAAAGCAAACTTGTGAAGCACTGTTAGGGCTACAATAATTATTCTTAATGGATATTTCCTTTATGGGTAATGTAAGAAACACACACACACACAAAAAAAAACTTTACAAAATTTATTTCCCCTGAAGAAAATCAGACTAATTAGAAAATTTTCAAACAGAACTAAAAGAAAATGTATTTAAAAGTGGTCAGGAAGTGGATCTAACGAGGAATAATGATGATAATCACCAAAGCCAGTCCATGCAAATCATATTTACTCAGGGAGAGATTTGGAATTTATTTTTTCCCACTTGCATACCATGCTAAATATTTTAATAAAAGAAATTGCACATAAGTCTGAGTATTCAGCCACGTACTAAAGAGGTTCTGTAGCCTTTTAACGGCATAGTACTTAATAAAAATGATGTTTAATTGCAAAAAAAATTTACTTTAAAAAATACATATACAACACTGTTGGTGGGCGTATAAATTAGTTCAGCCATTGTGGAAAGCAATATGGCAATTCCTCAAAGAGATAAAAGCAGAACTACCATTCTACCCAGCAGTCCCACTACTGAACATATACCCAGACAAATATAAAGCATTCTACCTTAAAGACACATACACACAAATGAATGTTCAGTACAGCACTATTCACAATAGCAAAGACATGGAATCATCCTAAATGCTCAACAACAACAGACTGGATAAAGAAAACGTACCACGAAATACTATGCAGCCATAGAAAAGAACGAGATCATGTCTTCTGCAGAAACATGGATAGGACGGGAGGCTATTAACCTTAGCAAACTATTTGGGAATAGAAAACCAAATGCCATGTGTTCTCACTTCTAAGTGGGACCTAAATGACAAGAACTTATGATCACCAAGAAGAGAACAACAGACCCTGGGGTCTACTTGAGGGGGGAGGGTAAAAGGAGGGAGAAGGGCACAAAAGATAACTATTATACTGGGCTTAATACCTGGGTGATAAAATAATCTGTAAAACACACCCCTGTGACATGTGTTTACCTATGTAACAAGCTTCCACATGTACCCCTAAACCTAAAATTCAGAAGATATATATACTGATTGAATATACGTGTGTATTTATATACAACATCCATCATACATATATACCTGTACATATTTCTTGGTTTAAAGTCTGCTTGTCAGAAGAATTACTCTAACGTAACCATATTGCAATTACCTCTTAGGAAAGAAAGCTGTTCCCCTCCAGTCATGTATTAACTTCTACCTTCTTTGCATGGGAACAAAAAGAAACTAGGGCAGCCAGGGTAGAGTTAATATTCAGGAGATATTAAAAAACAAACAATGCAGAACTAAAATCACACAAAATAACACAAAACCCTTTTTAAGAAATGTCATATATAAAATATACAAAAGGTATTCATGGATCCTACGTCAAAATGGGGACGGACTCACTCCAACACAGTCATTTTCAACATTAAGGGGACTCTTCTATAAGGAATCTAATTCATGAGAAAACAAAGCATTCTACTTAAAGTCCCTGGGAAACATCTCATGAGCAGCATTTTGTATGGGCCTATTTTATTTTGAATCAAAACTATCATTTCTATTCTAACAATGATTAATTCCGTCAAAACTCTTTCCCAATCCAGAAGTAAAATCAAGCAAAACCCTCAATTTCTGGCAAAGAAATCCTAAGGCTAAGGAGGCACCATCTCTTTTCTTTTCCTTTGTTTGACAGTTTCCCCACATGCAAACAGTGAATTCATTTGTATGACTTTTCCCTAGGCAAAAAACAAAACAAAAAACCAGTTTGACTCTAGAATATTCTGGAGCCATACAGTATTGGTTTCTTAAAATCAGTCTCAATACCCAGAAATGTCCTTGAATTTGCTTGTTTGTTACGAACTCTTAGGCCCTTGGAAATAAAACCTTTCTCTGGCAGTGAAGGCTGCTCATAGAGGAATTTAAACTACATAGTCCTTCACGCTAGAAGGTTTTTCCTCTTTGCTGTTTTCATATTGCTGGATAAGCTTCCTGGAAGTGTTTATAATCAATCCGTATCTACTGTTTCATAGCTATCTCAAACTTTGTGTGGCCAATCAGAGGGCAGAGAATAATGATGTTTGCATGGCTTCCCTGAACTGGGATGTTTTCAAGCAGCTCTCAGATATACCATCCTCCCCTCCACGCCCAACCAAGCATAACATGCATGGCAAGACTGTTGATGAAGCTTTCTTTGCAATAGATCATATCCTGTCCTTGAATGAAATCTGGATTCCCAAGGATACCAGATCTCCTGAGCTCTGGGGTCTACTTGAAGGGGGAGGGTAAAAGAAGGATCAAGTAGATCCCAAGGATACCAGCTCAGCAGAACACTGTTCATTGACATTCACCAGAATGCCTTCTCAGGTGTCAGTGTCTGTACATGGTTATAATGTTATTTTACTGGCTGGACTTTCTTTGTCTCTCTCTCTCTTTTTTTCTTTTTCTTTTTTTGAGACGGAGTCTCACTCTGTTGCCCAGGCTGTAGCACAATGGTGCGATCTTGGCTCACCGCAACCTCTGCCTCCCAGGTTCAAGCGATTCTCCTGCCTCATCCTCCTGAGTAGCTGGGATTACAGATGCATGCCACCACGTCCGGATAATTTTTTTTTTTTTTTTGTATTTTTAGTAGAGACAGGGTTTCACTATGTTGGTCAGGCTGGTCTCAAACTCCTGACTTCATGATCTGCCCGCCTCAGCTCCCCAAAGTGCTGGGATTACAGGCGAGAGCCACCATGCCCAGTCACTGTCTAGGCAGTCAAACCAAAAAATTTGCCAGAAATCATTGAAAAGTAGATGGCTTTCTTTCAGGGCATTTTTAGTTCCAACATCCACACAGTCATACAGCTGGGGAACTGGCTCCAAGTTCCTGTCCCACACAGAATTGTGCATGGGTAACCAATCAGCCTAAAGAACTCATTGATTTTGCAAGGAAAAAAGCATAAAGCTTTAATCATTTCTTCTTTAAAGCAGTTTGTTTTCATACCTAACATTCCTTTTAAATGCTTAAGCAGTTTTTGTTGGTTTTCATCAGCTCTTGTAAGGTCATTTCTGGCTGGTCCAACTTCCACTGCCCTTTAGCACCCACTGAGTTAGTGGAAGCCAACCCCAAAGACACACTTATTTGCACACAAGTTAAAGGTAGTCTCCACGCAGGGAAGGCTTTCCATGCTGCAGGATTTATTCTCTGGAAGTCTTCTCTCCTCCAAGGACCCACCTGGTCCATCTGCAAAGCTCTGCCCTAAAAGGCTCCCAATCAATCTATGAGGACCTGTCAGTGAGGATGTCTCAGAGGAGCAGAGTTGCCAACACACTGGATTTCTCCTGCTGCTGCTTCTGTTCTGTCTTCACATGATGTGTGATACCATTCATATCCTAAACTTCAACATCCACATTAAGGCCACAAGGGTTCTCAGAACCAGACTCTTCCTCAATAGCAGTTTCAAATGCTTCCTCCTCTGAAGACCTCCAGATTACAATTCATCCTGTGCATAAGAATGTTGTTCCAATTCCCCTCACCTATACCTACTGTATTTGCCTTCATCCAGTTGCCACCCCAAGGATTTGTCCCTCTTCTGCAGCATCTATCCCATCATGGATGCTCTCACTTATGCCAGGGACACCTCCCACGAGTATTCTGGCACTAGGAATCCAGAACCTTTATGCAATGTTCCTGCCCACCTCCCTGAAGGGGCTGGCATAAGCAGACCTGTCTGTGTCAAATACTGCCTATCTTCTAACATTCAGCTTTGTTTTGCCAGAGCAAAAATCTTGAATGTCTCCTCTAAGTCTCTGCAAAACCACTCCGCTCTCTCACTCAGGGCAACCAGGAAGACTCAGACAATCTTACCGGTAACCTCTTGCAGTATCAGACCGCAGCCATAAAGAATCTTTGCCCCAGACACATGAACTTCCTTTTTCAAGGGGAGACATAACCATTTATCATCAAACCCTGAGATGTTTTCATAGCTTGCCATGCTTCTTGATGTCAGTCTGAACTGAAGCCTGAAGGCTAATGCCACAAGCAATATGTTCAACCACAGTATTAATAAAAGTATAAAGAAGAGGCCTCATGTGTTCAAAGCGTCCGTACTTTTCCTGCTGTAGAACTACTGACCGCGATCAGGCCAGAACAGGGATTCAGGAGTTCAGGCCACAAAACTGCTACTATGAGAACAGACTCTGCATCTGTCTCAGACCAGAGCTCAGGAAACCTGGGTAGCTGTTCTATCTTCAAATGGAGGTGCCAGGTTTCAGTCAGCCCGTGATTGATGGCTGGGTGGGAGTCGAGCTGTCCCAGTCTGCTGCAAAGGCTGGGAGAAGGCAGCACAGACCAGAACTCAGGGCTAAGATGTCTCCTGCGGTGCCAGTGCAGGTGGGGATCACATTTTCTTCTGTCAGAAGTCACTTGATAGGGACCCTGTGCGTGCTTCTTCGCCTCTACGGCTGCTTATTTCAACAAAAAAGGTTAGCTTTAACACTTTAAGTAAAAAGTGGGCTTGTCCTCACATTTCCTTTTCTTTTTTCTGTTTTTGCAATTTAATGGTACCATGTCTGCAAATGCCAGTCACTTCTCTTTCTCTAACTCACGTTAGCACGTCAGAAGACAACTAGGTAATTTTTTAAGAGCCTGAATTATATCTGTTTAAAGACTTTTAAGAAGTTACTGTATAAAACATGATATCTGCCTTTCCTGAATTGTTTAACACTTTAAGGAAAAAGTGGGCATGTCCTAGCTTTCCTTTTTTTTTTTTTTTTTTTTTTTGCTATTTAACAATACTATGTTTTTGCAAATGCCAGGCATTTCCCTCTCTCTCTCCCCCACATTAGCACATCAGGAGATAAATTCACAATTTTTTAAAAAGCCTGAGCTATATCTGTTTAAAGACCTTTAAGAAGTTACTGTATAAAACATGACATCTGCCTTTCCTAAAATTTGAAATTTCTGCTTTGTGGAATTTAAAGAACTAAGACTTTAGAAGACTTTGAAATATACGTAACCTATTTAAAATCTAAGCCCATCCTGAGAGAACAACTGGAATTGGCAACGAGAAATCCAATTTAGAGAAGTTCAAATTTCTAAGTCATTCCAAATATTAAAGTTATATAGTAGAAAATGGGACTAAGGAGGCAAATGCTTAAATTGGAGCTTCCCTAATCTTTTAGATCATCTTTGCACAATCTGGAAACCAGTTGTCTAGGGAACCACGTCAGTCACATGACCCCTGCTCCTCATCCTAAAGATCTCCTTTAGAAGTAACTCTACAATCTATCTGAGAAAGTCCTTCAGTGTCTTATAACCCTGATGATAACCATGTCCTTCTACCATAGACTGTAATTAAAATATTATTTGCTGGCTTTAATATTATAAAGCATTCCATATCATTTTAACTATAATAGCAGCTAGTATGATGTAGACACTATTTTACCCTCAAGGACTTTCTCTAGCAGGTTGCATCAAACTAATCTCTTTTTGTGTGAGTTACTTGGGTTTGCTCCTGCACATGTGCTATTCTAATCTTGACTGAGCATTCTTATAAATGATCTTCCAAATGTTATGTCATTTCCATTTTCTTCCTCTGGGTTAAAAAAAATACTAAACTAAACACAATAGAATTTGGTTTACATACTGAATTCTTTCCTACAAGTCACCAATGAAAACATGGTGGAAAGCAGACCCCACCCCTACCCCACACCATCCTTAGACTTCAGAGAGTTTATGAGCTCAATTCCTTGGAGCTGATACTGAGTCTCATAACCACCTACTTGGCAGTAATTTTTCATAGATATTTGTAATTTTAAATTGAGATGTGAGTCACATGCCACAGAATTCACCCTTAAGTGGATAAGTCAGGTTTTTTTTAGTATTTTCAGGTTGTGCAACCAGCATGACCACCTAATTCCACAACATTTTCATCACCCCAAAAGAACCCTCTTACCTACAAATAACTACTCCCCATTCCCACTCTCCCCAGTCCCCAGCAGCTGCTAATCTTCTTTCTGTGTCTGTGGATTTGCCTACTCTGGACATCTTACATAAATGGACTCATATAGCATGTAGTCTGGATTCTTTTGTGGCTGGATTCTTTCACTCAGCTTGTTTCAAAGTTCATTCATGCTGTAGCATGTATCAATATCTTACTCCTTTTTATGGCTAATATTCCCACCTTGTACAGAGAGAGAGAGAGAGAGAGAGAGAGAGATAGATAGATAGATAGATCTCATTTTGTTTATCCATTCATCAGTTGATGGACATTTGGGGTTATTCTCATTCTCTTGGCTATTGTGAATAATACTGCTATGAACATTCATGTACAAGTTTTTGTGTGAACGTATGTTTTCAATTGTTTTGGATATATAGCTAGGTGTGGAATTGCTGGGTTATATGATAACTCTATATTTAACATTTTTGAGGAACTCAAAAACGTTAAATATAAAGTTATATAATCCAGCATTTTTTGAGAAACTCAAAAAAGTTAAATATCTTTATTTAAGATGTAGTATCTTAATGTGATACCGTGTAGTGCTATGGCTGGTACTGGTTCATCCCATAAAAATATTACTTCTACCAACATTAAAAGGTTTTCTGTAAACAACCAGGAATTACATCCCATTTCTTTCCCAATTGCTGTGTGGTCTGTCATTCTAAAATGAAAAGAAACTAGACTTATCTAACACAAGTGGTTTCCTGGTAGTTCATGTTTTCCTGGGTGCCTTCAAACTAAGTGAAAATATATCTGAGAATTGTCATGCTGTGGAAAGTGGGTTGACGGGGACACTGAAAATGAAGGAGAGCTGCTATAGGCAGGACCTCTTGGGCCACATTTGTCATGTTCCAGGCACCAATCAATCGGGTCCAATATCTAGATGTTTTCAGTGGATTGAGAGATTGTGAGTCTCTAGATCAAGAACTGGCAAACTACAGCCCATGAGCCAAATCCAGCCACCTGATCTTCTACAACCTGCGAGGTAAGAATGATATTTACACATTTAATTAGATACTACATTTAAAACACCTATATAAATATCCCTAACATCCTCGATTTGCCTGTTGGCTCCCGAAGTCTAAAGAACTCCCTAAAAGTTTGCCAATCCCTGCTCTAGAGGATACTGATGCAAATTAAATTCTTTTAAGGCCAACAAATAAAGCAAAGCACCAAGTTTTTAATTTATTACTAGAGATATCCTTTACCACCCAGGCACAGTGGATCACGCCTATAATCCCAGCACTTTGGGAGGCCGAGGCAGGCAGATCACTTGAGGTCAGGAGTTAGAGACCAGCCTGGCCAACATGGTGAAACTCTGTCTTTACTAAAAATACAAAAACTAACATGGCAGTAGTGGTGTGCACCCGTAATCCCAGCTACGTGGGAGGCTGAGGTAGGAGAAGTGCTTGAGCCCAGGAGGCAGAGGTTGCAGTGAGCCAAGATCATGCCACTGCACTCCATTATTCATAATAGCCAAGAGAGTGGGAACAACCCCAAATGTCATCAGCTGATGAATGGATAAATAAAATGAGATCTATATCTCTATACAATGTGGGAGTATTACTCAGCCATAAAGAGGAATAAGATACTGATACATGCTACAACATGGATGAACTCTGAAAGCAAGCTAAAAAAAAAAAGATATCCTTTACCAATGACCAGAAAACACCCAACACAGGATGTCATGTTACCTAGAAAGTGACTCAGAAGACTGGCAAATACACAGAATCAAGTTAGAAAAAGTAGTGTGTACACATTGGACAGGGATGGTGAATTGTGTTATAAAACTCTGGGAAAATCCCATAAAACACTCATCCCTCCCAAAAGACAGCACCTCACTAGCAACTTGGTTAATTTCCCTCTATCTATAATGTTTTATCTGGAGAGTGTTGCATTTGACACGTTAATGTATTTTACTTTACTAAATCCATCACCTCCATCCTCATGTCTTTCCTGCTTATTCAAAACAATTATTCTTTTTATCTTACCAAGTGTCCAGAGCAAATCCTTATTCCCTTGGGCTTAAACACTACTGTCTCCTGCTACAATAAGCTAAAAGTTGCACAGTGCTTGGAGCTCAAGGTATGAGCGATGCATTATTATTATTATTGTTCTTGTTATGTATCAATATTAAACATACCAACTGGTATTTACTGTAGACCCCCTTTTTAATTACTTTTAAAGGGAGAAGACAACACTTGTTATTGCCAACCTAAATGTCTTCTCTAGTTCTAATAACTTCTCAAAAGTAACAGCAGTGGACTATAATGGCATACATCACTCCTTCAATTTCACTCCAAGATACGTCATGCTCAAATGATCTCAGTATCTTCCATTTTTCTGAAGAATCAGAATTATCAGCTTCTGTTTGACCTTCACATCTTTCAGCACAATAAGAAATTAATTGGTTTGCATTCAATCTCTTCTATAAAGATGAAAACGAAGATACTGAAAGCTTATACTTTTCTTCAGACTTCTGTACTAACCTTCCTTCCTTTCTGTTCCATGTAAGGCTTCCTTGGAGCCTCCTCTTTTACCTCCCCCAGAATGGGAGTATGCAGAGACAGAATATGTTTAGGGCCTACCTACCACTTGTGCCTCCTTTCCAGTTTTAATCATCTTTTGTGGTTCTTACTCAATTTTGCTATTTCAGTATCCTTCATGGTCCTGCCTCTTTTAAAATTACCTCTTTTAAAAACTTTCCAACTAGCCCTCCAGCTCTGGGTAGAGCTCTGGTCTCAGCAAAAATAGCCACATCTCCCTTCTTGTCTTACCTTAACTCAGTTTGGCATTTGCTTCACTCAGTTAATTCCTGAGCTTCTTTTTGAACAAGAGCCATCTTTGAGGGGGAGGGCGTTGAGCCAAGAACACCATCACTGTGATAATGTATTAATCTATATTCTTCTATTAGCTCCCTACTATGTAGAAAATATATTTAAATAGGATTAGTGGGAAAGTTATGGACAGAACAGATAAGAAACTTATCTTCACGTTCTTCTAAAATATAATTGCATCTTCCAGAACACTGTTCAACCAAGATTTGAGAGTTTAAAATACATACATGCACACGACTGTGGGAATACACACACAGTGGGAATTTTCATTCCGATAACAAATCATAGAAAACAAACCAAAACCACAGTCTAGTCTCTAGTCTTAATACCAGTGTCTCAAACCATCTCTTCCTGACTCCTCCAGATAATTCACAATTCTCTTATCAGTATGATTATGAACTTTAAAAACTCTCTTCCCATCACACTCTGATATGGAAGATCATTTTAAAAAACTGTCATCTATATAAAACCCCAAGGAAATAAGAAGTGCATCTTTTATTTAATTTTTAAAATTAGGATTAGAAAAATATTATACGTATACTCAAGAAATATTCACTTAAGAGAAACAGGCTCTTTAAGTACCTATATTAAAGGATTTTTAAGAATCAAATAGATGCATTTATTATTTCGCAAATGACTTGGAAATGATTTTTTCCTAATGATCTAAATGGTTTCTGTATTCTTCCCTAAGATCCCCAGGGCTCACCTTCCTCATCATCCCAGTAAACCATACCGAAACTATTGTTCTGGGGTCCAGCCACCAGTCACTGAGCAGGATTTTCTCAAAAGACAAAATGTGGATGTGCAAACCTGCTGTTAGATACTCTTTTTGTTAAATGACCCATTCTGAGGGAAGAGTCAATCACTGTAGATTCAGTACAGAAATGGGAAGGTGCAGGGGGTGTAGGGAACCAAAGCCACAACAAACATGGACTTCACAAGTGCCAAACAGTAGTGAAAGCTGTATCTCAACTCTTCGTACTATTCCCAGTGGTGAAAGATGGTCCTTTTCCACCTCACAACTGGCATTTTCTTTCATTACCTATGGTGCAGGCAATCAGTCAACATGTGACAGGGCAGGAAGCCGCTGGAACGAGAGCATGTGTCTAGCTCTCGCCTTTGGATGGTCTGCGCCTCACTCCAGAACGTTTTCTCCAGATGCTGCCAGCAGACACTCTGTAATACCTAAACCACAAATCATCACATTCCCCACCCTCTGAGCCAGGCCTTGTCCTTGAGCTTCTCACATAGCGAGATATTAACTAAACTGGCCACTGATACAATAGTGCTTTACAAATTCAGAGAAATCTGCCACGCCAGCTGCTTGATACACTAAAAATGAGGTGAGCCTTATAATATAAAAATATCCACCAAGGAGAACCTCAGAGAGTTATGTGGGACATTTCAGGCATTTCACGAGGCATGAGTCCTGGCTAGCTTACTAAAGAAAATATTTTATCAATGTAAACACGTCAGACATACGACTGGACCCAAAATTAGAATAAATATGTCTTAGAAATGAAGCCATCTTGCAGAAACAGAATTACGGGCAGGTCACTTTAGATTCATTTCCAAAATCCAGGAAAAACTGCTTTTCCTCAGAAGAAGGAAACCATGCTAAATGTCTGCTGTCTGGTTGTTTTAGGAACCAATGTGGTTTTTTACTGACTCTTGAATTTTATCTACTGTGACACATTAAAGCCATCTACACTGAACAAAACGTTTCCAAACTCTGATACTGTAGCATAGGAAAATGGCTGATGAGATTATACTCACACTGAAAAGGTGTCGCAACTTGATCCTGCACGTATCTGAAAGGGAACGAAGGTTCGGTGGACTGCTCTCCTGAAATCCCCTTTTGGGCTGGAAGGTACTTGGGCTTCAGCACATATTCTTGGGTCTGGCCATGATGAATCATCATGCTCTGGGAGGAAAGGGGAGTCACTCTGGGAAGAAACAAAGTAAAGAGAAGGAATTAAATTATGGACTCTTTTTTTTTTTTTTTTTTGAGATGGAGTCTTGCTCTTGTCGCCCAGGCTGGGGTACAATGGCACCATCTCAGATCACTGCTGCCTCTGCTTCCCAGGTTCAAGCGATTCTTCTGCCTCAACCTCCCAAGTAGCTGGGATTACAGGCACCTACTACCACAACACCACACCCGGCTAATTTTTGCATTTTTAGTAGAGACTGGGTTTTGCCATGTTGGCCAGGCTGGTCTCAAACTCCTGACCTCATGATCCTCCCGCCTTGGCCTCCCAAAATGCTAGGATTACAGGCATGAGCCACCATGCCTGGCCAAAATAATGGAATTTTAAAAGTCAACCAAGAAGGAAAGAATAAGAAATGAGTTAAATGTAGAAAGCAACATCAATTTCAAGCAAGGCTCATTTTTGTCCTTCAAATACTGTCACTGACCATTCATGACATACAAGAAGGTAAATGACAGCTTACTCTCAGAAGCATCCTTCATGAAAGGGATTCTGCCTGTCTAGTTAAGAAGCATAATGATAAGTAGGATCATGGGTAACTTTTATCACAGGATTCAGAGCACAGCTGCCATAAGCCTTCACGTAAAAACATGGCATTTCTATTTAAGAAAAAGATGGAGCCAGGCTTGATGGCGCATGGCTGTAGTCCTAGCTACTCAGGAGGCTGAGATGGGAAGATCGCTTGAGCCCAGGAGTTTGAGGCTGGAATGAACTATGACTGCACCACTGTATTCCAACCTGAATGAGAATGAGACCCCATCTCTAAAAAGGGAAAAAAGACAAAGATGTATACACAAACAGGTAATACATATACATTAAGTGTGCAGAACCGGAAATGAGAAGGGGGGAAACAGGAAAGAAAGCACAGGAGGGGAATTATCCAAGAAATCCCCACCTTGATCAGTTAAGCAACACCAATCATGAATAATTAAAGCTTGTATGATACAGTGGGACCTTCCAACTCTGCCTAATACTAAAAGGTTAGCTGGTTAATCTCTTTGAGCCTCAGTTTTCTGATCTGTAGTGTAGAATCTCTGTGACACTGAGCTGAGAAAAAAAAATGACTGTAAAAATCTGAACAAATGTAAACTAAAAAAAAAAATTTTAGTTCCTTTTTGAAATATAAATTATGATGCCACTTTAGGGAAACAATTTTTATGCTGTATCTCATAATGATATAAATTGTACTATTTGAGTTAAATGTTTTATAATTATATTCTCATTATCTTTTTAATAGCACAAGTCAAGACTTCTGGGAACTTCTTAACATGATTACTATGTTCTCACCCTCCTGGCCCAACCCTTGTTTTCTATGACAGTTCTCTTCCACTGCATCTAATTCATATTTTAAAATAAGCCTCTGCCCAGATTCAGTTACTCCCTGAGGAATAGTAATGAAAAATGCAAAGAAGATATACCACCTAATTCCAGAATATGCAAAATGGCTACTGAAATTGTTAGAACAGTGCATTTTTGCAGCAAACTGGGCCCTTAGAAGCAAACATGCTCTCTAATGTAATCTGACCTAAAAGACTGACCCTAAGAACGGACTATCTGAACAAGGGGAAGAAATGATGCCATGGCAGTCAGTGCAATAGGCAAATTGCCAAGCCACCCAAAACACTACCATACAATGTCTCATACCAAAAGCAGTGAAAGAAACTTGAATAGTCTCACTCTATTGGATTCATTCTCATCAGAGATGGTGAATGAACTAATCTGTGGGACAAGGCATTCATGAGAGATAAAGGAATAAAAGAGGCTAGAGTTAGGGTGCTTCCCTCTTAGTCAGTAATCTGGATCTACCCCCTTTAAACATTGTGGTCTCAGGAAAGCCTAGAAAATCTATTTTGGGCCTCAATTTTCCCAGATGGATCTATCCCCTTTAAACCCTGTGGTCTCAGGAAAGCCTGGAACATCTATTTTAGGGCTGGATTTTCCCAGATGCAATACCATGCAAGGGCACTTCCTTTGTCACCAGACTAACGACTAAATTACTAAAAGCCTAAGGCTTAACATTGTGAAGACTTGTTTTTGATGATGAGTGTTGTTTTAAACTTTAAGTGTGTTTGGTGGGGTAGAGCAGCAAGTGAAACAGCTGAACACATCTGGTAGTGACTGATAAGAACCACAAGTATCTTGTATTGGCCTCTTGGAAAGAGGACTCCTCCGTATCTCAGAAACAACTTACTCTCCAGCCATGCTGCTACCCTGCCGCCATGCTGCTACCCTGCCGCCGTGCTGCTCTGACCCACTGAGAGATGGACAGGCTAGCTCCTATTCAGGGAAGGGAAAACCCAGCTTTCCAGGAGACCTTGGGCTACTTGCATCTAATTCATGTACCCAACCACAGCCAGAAAGGTAAGAGTATGGGGTCTGCCTTTTAGTTGTGGTTGTCTCTGTCTCCCCTCTGAATCAAGGAAGCAGGGGACAACAAGAAATTAGCTGAAAACATACATGTGCACGAGCCCTTTTTCCATGAATGTAACAGAAAGGTAATAAACAAAAAAGGTAAAACCAAGCTGTACTAGGTCTAGAACTTGAGTAACAGCCCTCAGCCATCACTGACTTAAGGAAATCAGTAGTTAAGTGCCACTACTGTCTACTTATTCCTCAAGTTACAAACACTTGCAAATATGGAGCGACACACAGCTGCCCCCACTCTCTTACCTTCTCTGGCTTCCCCCATGACAGGTGTGCATGCACAGGTAACCCACAGGCTGATGCCCCTCTGCCCCACAGCCATACAGAGTCAGAAGCAAGGCTATGGACAGGACCCCTGCTGGGGCAAGCAGAGGAAACTATTCCATTACTCATCCTACAAACATCATGTGGAACCACCACCCTACACTCTCTTCTTCACTTCCTCCTTCACGGTTGGTGTCCACCTTTTCCTCTAATTTCATTATCCACCGTTATTTCCACTTCAGACCACCTTGCAGTGTTACAAATATATATCCTCTTTACTTCTTCTTCCTTTCCTTATCTGTATTACTCCTACCCTGAGTATTTCAGGAAACAGTCTCTCTCCATTTAAATTGGGATTTCCTCCTCCTTTCCCTCTTCTCAGAAAAAAAGGCTTTACTATCATTAGCGAACATCACATTAGTCATAGCAATGTAACTGTAACTTTTTTAAGTGGGGGACTAAACTGTGAAGGAGAAAATTAGATTAAAAACTACAGCGATTTGGGTTCAAAGTGGTTGGTGGGGGAACCCATATATTTTCCCTTCCTCCAAAGATACCTTTAAAGTTATAGGTAAGAAATTAAAAAGATATAAACCCAGGGTTGACATCTAGCTGTTATGCAATAGTACAGCCACGCTAGTGGTTTAAAATATTTAAACACTCTGTATGGTGAAGAGCTACTATCCTAATGCCCTAAGTTCCTCTCCACTCGTGGATCTTCCTATCCCATCCACTGGGTCCCCTAAGACATCTCCTTAATCCTATAAATAAAGAGTTAACATTTGACAGAGCTGGAGAACTCAGGGTCTCTGCTCCAGCATCCCTTCTGATTGATTCAGACCTGTTCTACACAGGTTAATAAATGTTTCATAACATCCATCAATAAACACACGAGACATTTCAACAAATCTGTAAGAGATTCAAAATGCACTGAGAAACGCTGACTGTTATAATAGGGTGGAGCAAGCCATGGTCTTAAAAAATCGTTTTCTAACTTCTTTCACTTCAACCTATAGTAAAAAGTACATTTTACGTCGAGATCCAATACACATCTATAGATATGTCTGTGTTTTGGTATAACTAAAACAAATTTTACAAAACAGTGTTTATCCTTATGATGTGCAGGGCACCCTGATATTTTCTCTTCTAAGCTATTCTTTTAATATAGTCTTGAACCACTACATGTATTTCATGACTTCATGAGTTCCCTAATGGAACTAGTTCAAGTTCACTGGTAGTTCACCGGTAGTTCAAGTTCACTGGTCAGGAGTCACTCTGGAAGAGTACAGACAACGGAGGAAGCAGTTGTCACAGGGACCAAAGAAAGATTCAGAATACTTAAACCAAGTCAAGTAAAGGGTGACTTCATAGCTAGGGAGGAGAAGTCAATGCCTGACTTCAAAGCTTGAAAGGACAGGCTGACTTTTGTTGGCGGCTGATGACTTTAAGTTGAAGCCAGTGCTCATATACCATTCCAAAAATCCTAGGACTCCTGAGAATTCTGCTAAACCTACTCTGCCTGTGCTCTACAAAAAAACAACAAAGCCTGGATAACAGCACATGTGTCTGCAGCATGGTTTACTAAAGATTTTAACCCTACTGTTAAGACCTACCTCTCAGGAAAAAAAGATTTCCTTTCAAAATACTACTGCTCATTGACAATCCACCTGGTCACCCAAGAGCTCTGACTGAGGTGAATAAAAAAGTTGATTTTTTTTTCGTGACTGCTAACACAACATCCATTCTGTAGCCCACAAATCAAGCAGTTATTTTGACTTTCAAGTCTTACTATTTAAGAAATGCATTACTTAAGGCTCCAGCTGCCAGAGACAGTGATTCCTCTGATGGGTCTGGGCAAAGTAAATTCAAAAAAGTCTGGAAAGGATTTGTCATTCTATATGCCATTAAGAACATTTGTGATTCATCAGAGGAGGTCCAAATATCAACATTAATAAGAATTTGTAAGAAGTTCATTCCAACTCTCATGGATGACCCTAAGGTCAAAAGTTCAAGACTTCAGCAGAGGAAGTCACTGCAGATGTGGTGGAAATAGTAAGAGAATGAAAGTTACAAGTGGAGCCTGAAGATGTGACTGAACTGCTATAATCTCATGATCAGACTTGGAGGAATGAAAAACTGCTTCTTATGGATGAGCAAAGAACATGGTTTCTTGAGATGGAATCTACTCCTGCTGAAGATGCTGTGAACATTGTTGAATGACAACCAGGGATTTACAATATTACATAAACTTAGTTGATAAAGCAGCAGCAGGTTTTGAGAGGACTGACTTTCATTTTGGAAGCAATTACAGTGTGGGTAAAATGCTATCATACAGCATCACATGCTACAGAGAAATATTTCATAAAAGGAAGAGTCAATTGACCTGATAAACTTATTTGTTGTCTTATTTTCAAAACTGCCAAAGTCACCCCAACCTTCAGCACCCACCACGCTGATCAGTCAGCAGACACCAACATCAAGGCAAGACTCTCTACTGGCAGAAAGATTACAGGGCCAGGCATGGTGGTTCATATCTGTAATCCCAGCACTTTGGGGGGCTGAGGTGGGTGGATCACCTCAGGTCTGGAGTTCAACATCAGCCTAGCCAACATGGTAACACCCTGTCTCTACTAAAAATACAAAAATTAGCCAGGTGTGATAGTGCACACCTGTAACCCCAGCTACTCAGGAGGCTGAGGCATGAGAATCACTTGAACCCAGGAGATGGAGGTTGCAGTGAGCCAACATCATGCCACGGCACTCCAGCCTGGGCAACAGAGACTGTCTCAAAAAAAAAAAAAAACTTTCTACCAGCAAAGATCACATATGATTTGAAAGCTCATTTGATCATTAGCATTTTCGAGCAATAAAGCATTTTAAATTTTTAATTTAAAAACTAATTTCCATTTTTAAACAATTAATGTACATTGTTTTTTGAACATAACGCTGTTGCACACTTAGTAGACAATGGTATAGTGTAAACATAACTTTCACATGCATTAAAACCAAAACATTCATGTGACTTGCTTTATTGGGATACTCACTTTCTTGTGTTGGTCTGGATGTGAACCCTCAGTATCTCCCAGTGTACCTATAATGACTTTGGGAGGAAAGCTGGCGGGGGGTGAAGTAAATAAGCTAAGTTTTCATCTACTAGAGCAAGACATTTTAGACAACAATTAAAGAATAAATTGAGAAAGGGCCATAGGGAGGTAACGGTAAGAACTAATAGGATCCGAGGATCAAATGAGCAAAGGGGCAGGGACAGCGAGGGAAGAGGTACAGCAACACTCAGAGGTTTCAAGCCCACTGGAAGGATATTTTTGGTTCAAAGATGAGGGGAAAAGTAAGTGCAAAGAGGTGTGCCAAGTCACAGCTGTCAGAAGAAAGGGCTACTCTATCAGAGTGCAAGGATGATTATGTTCGTTTAGAAACAGAAATGTGGGGTAGATCTCTAAGGAGAGGTTAGGGAAAGCCTCTGAGTTTAGGAATACAGTAGTGACATTCTAGGACAGGCCACCATCTTCAAATGCAAAAATGTTTCAGGAAAAACAACGTGGAACCACACAGTCTTGGAGGATACTCACACTTAATGGCAGATACATAAAGAAAATATAGGAGGAAAGAAAAGTCAGAAGAAGAGAAAAACAAGAATCAAGTCCGTTCAAAAATGGTAAGTGGAAGAAAGTTTCTAGGAGGAAGCAAGAGAGGATCACCTGCAAACTGCTGCAGAAAGCCAAAAGAATAAGAAATTAGGGGCTGGGCGTGGTGGCTCATGCCTGTAATCCCGACACTCTTGAAGGCTGAGGTGGGCGGATCATGGGGCCAAGAGATCGAGACCATTCTGGCCCACATGGTGAAACCCCCTCTCTTCTAAAAATACAAAAATTAGCTGGGTGTGGTGGTGCACACCTGTAGTCCCAGCTACTCGGGAGGCTGAGACAGGAGACTCACTTGAACCCGGGAAGCAGAGGTTGCAATGAGCCAAGATTGCACTATTGCACTCCAGCCTGTCCACAGGGAGAAACTCTGTCTCAAAAAAAGAAAAAGAAATTAGGAAAGGCCGCTGGGTTTGGCTG
This sequence comes from Sapajus apella, assembly GCF_009761245.1. Taxonomy (NCBI): domain Eukaryota; kingdom Metazoa; phylum Chordata; class Mammalia; order Primates; family Cebidae; genus Sapajus; species Sapajus apella. The sequence goes on along the minus strand of NW_022436984.1, from coordinate 6,708,654 downwards.
AAGGTCACTACTCTAGACTAACAAGGGCCAGAGAAATCAACAGTGTGCTGTTAGGAATGGTGAGAGCCAAAATATGACTGCATATTATGTGATAGAGAGATACTAGTGACACACAGAAAAGAAAGGACAAGAGAAACCGGCCAGACACTGGGGTACAGCTGGCCATCTGAAGACTTGAATCTGCGGAAACCTCTGTATCTTTGTAAGCAGCAGGGAAACAATCGCATAAAACTGCTTTCCTTAAAAGAAAGAATTAGTCACACACTGTTTACACTGCTGCCTTCCTAGTGGCAATTTTTGGCGCATGTACGGACTAAACTTTTCCATATTTCTACTAAATCCATTATTTGACCTGTGGAGAGGGTGGGAGGATCTGGCAGAACAAGGCCTTTTCCAGTTAAGAAAAGGGCTTTGGACCTCACAGAAAGGAACCCCCAATAGGCCATAAAAAGTTTCCCACAGAAGTCCAGTCCAACACAATCTAATCCATGCTCCTGTGTTGAGGGTCCTTAGTTTCATAATCAGGAGTAAGAAAAAGCAGAAGGGGAAACAGGGATGCAGGAGGAACGCACAGGTGTCACCTTCAGTCTCCCAGGGCCAGTTTTTCTTCACAAAATTCAAGTGATCAATGGCACCCTGCCTGCCTTCAAGTTATTGAGAAGGATGGGTGAATGCTACTCAACAAGCAGGATGGGCATTCGAGTAAATTAAAGTGTCAGCTATGATTTGATGTAGAAAACCTCTTTCCCCTGGAGAGGACTCAAGGGCAATATGCACATAGAGAATGGCAAAGAATAAGCAAACCATTAGGAAGACGCCACATGGCAGCATCACACACGCACGTGCGCGCGCGCGCGCACACACACACACACATGCACACACACACAAAGGGAGACAAGGATTTATGGTCCATGACCCCATCCATATGGAACTACCTATCAGACCAAAAAAAAGAATTAGGTGGTAACAGGATGCTGATGAAGAGATTAAAGGCAAGCACATATAGACAAGGCATACAGACAGTGTATACAACATAGAGACTGACAGTGCATTCAGCATACAGACTGCATCTACAACACAGACTATACATACAGACTGTGCACACAGCAAACAGACTGTGTATACAACATAGACTATGCATACAGACAGTGCATACAGCCTACAGACTGTGTATACAACAGAGACTGTGCATACAGACAGTACATACAGCATACAAACTGCATACAGTATACAGACTGTGTATACAACATAGAGACTGTGCATACAGCATACAGACTATGCATACAGAGAGTGCATATAGCATACAGACTGTATATACAACATGGAGCCTGTGCATACAGACAGTGCATACAGTATACAAACTGTGTATACAAACAGTACAAACAGCATATAGACTGTATACAGCATAGACTGTGCATACAGTGTATCAGCATACACACTGTATATACAGAGCACACAGTATACGGATTGTGTGTACAGACAGTGCATACAGCATACAGACTGCATACAGACAGTGCATACAGCATAGAGACTGTGCATACAGACAATGCATAGAGTATACAGACTGTATACACAGTGCATATAGCATACAGACAGTGCACACAGCATAGAGACTGTGCAGACAGCATACAGACTGCGTCTAAAACATAGAGACTGTGCATACGAACAGTGCAAACAGCATACAGACTGTGTATACAACGTAGAGATTGTGCATACAGACAGTGCATACAGATAGTGCATACAGCATACAGACTGTGCATATAGCATACAGACTGTGTCTACAACATACAGACTGTCCATACAGACAATGCATACAGCATACAGCATACAGACAGTGCACACAGCACACAGACTGTGTATACAACATAGAGACTGTGCTTACAGACAGCGCATACAGACAGTGCATTCAGCATACAGACTATGCATACAGACAGTACATACAGCATAGAGACTGTGCATACAGACAGAGCATGCAGACTATGCATAGAGACAGTGAATACAGCATACAGACTGTGCATACAGACAGTGTATACAAACAGCATATACAGACTGCCAATAATAGAATATGGGAGAACCAGAGCATGCCAGAAAAACACAGCAAAAGTAAAATGATACAAGCAAATACAAAACCATGAAAATGGAAGAAATGAAAATATTATACTGAAAATATACGAGAAAGACCAATAAAAATTGTCTTAGACTAAATGAGATGAAAGAGACAAAAGGGATTGAGAAATTAAAATGAAAGAAGGTAGATATTTGAGGGAAAAAATATAGAAAATAAGGGAATTTTAGTAATGGTCATTCATAAACATGATCAACACAACCAAGTATTTCCAAATCTTCCTTTACCAGTGGTTCTTAACCAGGCGCTGTATGTGCCTCTCAGAGACACTTGGCAATGTCTGGATACATTTTCAAGTGTCAAGACTTGGAGATGGCAGACTAGCATCTAGTGGGGAAAAGCCAGGGATGCCACTAAATATCCTTTAATGCACAGGACAGCCCCCTACCCCCAAAAAAACTATCCAGCCCAATATGTCGATAGTGCCATGGTTAAAAAATTCTGCTCTAAACGTGGGCCGCTATCAGCAAACTATTATAACAGATACAAGAGAAGAGCCAGTGGCCTTTGGCAGGTCTATAGAAATGACGGGGCCAGGCACACAGAAACTTCGACCCTGGTGAAGGAGGAGATCAAAACTGCACAACCTCTTCATGTGTCCTCTGGACGTCTCATTAGGCCAAAGAGGTGGCCCTATCCTCAAGTTGCCTGGACAGAAGACATACCCTCTTCTCCTCTATGTTTAATTATCAAAGCTACATGCTAAAAAAGCAGATAAGCTATCTGCAAAGGATCAGGTAACTCAAAAACTCTGAAAAGCACAGTACACTGAAATGATCAAAACTCTGAACTAAGTTATTTAAATAAGTAGCCATTGAAAGAAATATTGTTAATAACTAAAGTCCTGAGGTCTTAAAAAAAATGAGTTGCTACATTTGGTTACTCAGGAAAGCTTACCTAAAACCAAATTAAAAAGAAATTGCAGCCATCTTCTATCTATCTAAACTAACAAGGGCCAGAGAAAACCTGACTAATATAATCCCCCAAAAATTCAAAATGTAAACAGTGTAATAATTAAGGTTCCTAGCCTATTGGGCAAATGCCAATCACATGACTTTAACTGAATTCTAAGAACCAAATCTGAGCTCTAGCATTTATCATGGGAAGGAAGGGAAGAATTAACTCAACTTCCTCATAGTGACATAAGGGTAATGATACTGCCTCACAAAGTTAATGTGAAAACAATAAGAAAGCGTGGTATTTTTATGATGGGTGAAAATATCCAGCACAATACCTGATACTCGATTCTTTCACTCCTCTTCCAATAAGGACAAAACGAAAACAGAATTTCAATCCTCTGATGATATTAGATTTCTATTCAAAGACTGTCTAAGCGTATAGTTAAGAAAAAGGCAAAGCTAATTTTTTAAAGTTTCATCAAATAAAAGCTTTACTTAAAAAATTTTTTTGAAGTTGTGTGTAAACAGTGAGAATTTACAAAGTCCCATTCAGCAGTCCTGGGGTCAGCTGTTCGCACTCTTAATACCTAATGAGTTTGTAAGAGTCAAGGAACCTAGCACTACAACCACCACGAAAAATCAGTTTGGCAGCTCTTCAAAAAGCCATTAAGCACAGAATTACCATAGCATTTGGCAATTCTTCTCCTAAGTACTGACAGCAGGGTCTCAAACATACTTATGTTCCAGTGTTCACTGTGGCGTTATTCAAAGCAACCAAAAGGCCGAAACAACCCGATGTCCTGGGACAAATGAACAAACAAAATGTGGTTTGTCCATACAATGGAGGATTATTTAATCCCAAAAAGAACTGAAACTCTAACACATGCCACAGCACAGATGAACCTTGAGTACATCATGCTAAGTGAAATAAGACAGACATAAAAGGACAAATATTGTGTGATTTCACTTACATGAGGTCCCTAAAAGAGGCAAATTTATAGACAGAAAATAGAGTAGAAGTTATCACCAGGGGTTGGGGGAGAGAGAGAGAGAATTACTATTTAATAGGTAGAGTTTCTTCTTGGAGTGATGAAAAGTTTTGGAAACAGAAAGTAGTGATAGTTGCATACCTGTGCAGGTACTGCCATGAACTATACATTGAAAATGGTTAAGATAGCAAGTTTTATGTTACATATACTCGACACTGACACACACACACACACACACACACACACACACACACACACACACGAGACAGAGAGAGAGAGAGGCAATTCTACCCTAAATTCCTTAAAAAAAAAAATCATGGACCACAGTGAATGAGGGAAAAGAAGGTGGCTTTCTTGCCCCCCATGCCCTCATCTTTCATATTTCTGGATGACACAGTGTTAAGTCTTGTTCATCTCAGCCAATTTCAAACATGTCTTTATTCCCTTTTACACAACTGTTTGAGATGCCAATTCTGGAGTAGCAGCTGGGTATACACTTCTATCCCACATATTACCAACTTCATTTTTACTCCTTCTGCACTCTAGCACTCTTCACTCAGCTGTTCCATGAACCACAGCATGAGATTTCAGTCTCAGTCGCCATAACACGCTTTGCCCTCTTACAGCATTGTGAGGAATGAACGCCCAGTTTGCCAGATGTTGGAGGTAACCTCTATCCACTTTCCTGGAAGGACTTTCCTGCCTAACTTTGCTCACTCCCCAGATTCTTCCTCCACTGCACTGCTGTAGCTGTTGATTTATATGATTGTTTTATTCAGCCCTCCACATCGATCCCTAATGGAAGCAAGAAGAGAGAGTCATGGATTTTGGTTTCAGATGCTAATTTTATATATTCCCCCTTGTGACCTTTAAACCTAGAAGAAAGGAAAGGGTAGTAGTGGGAAGATGTCAGAGAAGTCGTTCTTTCACAATTTTCCCTCTTACTAACCAGCACCTTCCTGACACTAAAGCACTATGAGAGGCACCCACAGAGTCAAGGATGAATGCAGTGGGTAGGAGGACCCAAGCACCCACTTCTACAGTACAGGGCATCCACATGGCACATGGTACTCAACACCAAGGAAGAATAAACAACAACACGAGATCTGGGAAACTCAAATCATCCTTCTGCCCTGAATCTCTGGGCGCCCCGACTCAAACGTTACCAAATTCCTCTAAGTCTCAGTCTCTTCATTTATAATGTATAGGACACTATGAGATATTTCCATAGTCCTCCGGCTTTCAGAGTTCAACCAGCACATCAAGAACTGTAGCTCCAAAACTGTTCTCCAGTCACACCAAAAAAATATTTCATGTGGGAAAAATTATTAATGTAATTTACATGTAGATATCTGTTCAAATTAGGAAGAGAATCTCTCAGGGTTTTATTTTCCTAACTTCAAGCTAAATAAAATAAACTAAATAAAAAGGGAAAATTCTTTCAATTTTTAAGGTGAATGCAATAAACTCTGTTTTTCCCAAATGGCCTTGTTTTTTTTCTATTACAATTGCTGCTAAACTAGGTCACCTAAGTAATAAATATTGAAAGCATTTAACAAAATTCAAACATCTGTTCCAATCCCCTTTTAGGGCTAGATCCAGCTGAAACAAAATATCTACTGCCCTACAAGACCTGCAAGATCCTCTAACACTGCTGAAAATGTTGGGAGGGTTTTTCTCTCCTAAAGCCAATATATCTGGAGAAAAAAAATATATATGTGGCTTATTTCAATATGTCCAGAGCACAAGTACAAAATTTATGAGAAGCTGCAAAATCTGAGCAAGCAAATCTCCTTATATTAGGACAGCAGGACTCACAGTTGGGTATGTACCCAATTTAAGCCCCAACTTGGTAGGTCTATTCAGAGAACATGGTGAAGGTAGTGCCTCTCCAGTTTCCATATATACTAGGAGAGGTTTGCTCTGAGGCTAGTTGCCCTACTTTGCATTGGAATTTCTAAGCAAATAATTCAAGTTTGACTTTCGGAAAAATATATTGACTTTATAAATTAAAAATCATTTGTGGGCCAGGCGCAGTGGCTCACACCTATGATTCCAGCACTTTGGGAGGCCAAGGTGGGCAGATCACCTGAGGTCAGGAGTTGGCCAGGCTAACCTGGCCAACATGGTGACACCCCATCTCTACTAAAAACAAAAAAATACAAGATTAGCTGGGCAGGACAGCACACGCCTATAGTCCAAGCTGCTCTGGAGGCTGAGGCAGAGGAATTACTAGAACCTGGGAGGCGGAGGCTTCAGTGAGCCAAGATCACACCACTGCACTCAAGCCTGGGTGACAGAGTAAGACTCCGTCTGGAAAAAAAAAAAATTTATGTTTAAAAAGACACCATAAAGTTAATAGCTAAATAAAACATTTGAAAAATATCTGCAATGCACACAAAAAATTAGGGCATAAGATACAGAAGTTTCCCACAAAGTGAAAACAAGACAAACTGGTGACTCAATGCAAATGAAACAAAACCCAGTAGGAAAACGGACAAAGGACATGAATAAGCAATTCACTAAATCAATCGAAACGACCATGATGTATGAAACAATCCCACACTCAACAGTACTGTGGAAATTGCAAACTTAAGGTTACATTTGCACTCATCTTGCTAATTAATTAGCAAATAAAGTTTTTAGAAAGAACTATTGCTGATGGGGATATAAAGTGGGGAGAAGTCTACTCTGGAATCCCTAACAGAAACATGAATTGTAACAGACTTTGGAAACTAATCTATAAAAAGTTAAATTAAAAATTGACATACTCATTGACCAACTAATCACATTCTTTAAGAAATAATCCTCTAATATGTAAGGATATATATTTAACATGGTTATTGAATGACTGTTCATAACAGCAAAAAGAAAAATTACCAGAAACTAAATATTCATTAACAGAAGATGCATTCAATAAATCAGCACATTTACAAAATGAAGTACTATATAACCACTAAAATGAATCCGGTCAATGCTATGGAGGAACTTCTATGCTGTATTTTAAGTAAGAAAATCAAGGTGTAGAAACATTAATGTACTATATCTTTCTTGTTTATTAAGCAATAAAAAAGTTAAAGATAATTATATAGACCAAAGGAAAAAAAACAAAGATGAGTTTTTATCCACCACATTATTAATATTAGTTATTTGTGAAGGAGAGTGGTACCATAAAGTGGGGAGGAAAAGCTAAAAATAAAAATAAGATTGAATTTTAAAGATATCTATGATGTTTTTAAAAAGCATATGATATTCCAATGGTGTAAAATGATATGTGTATTTCATAAGTAAATGCATAAACAGATAATCAGAAACAAAATAACTCCAATGCATCCCCCTTGTCACTGCAGTGGTCTTCAAACTAGGTGCCATACCCAAAGAGTACAAAATACAATGCTGGGATACAAGAGAAAAATACCAGAACTTTACATGTCAACTTTTATTTTATTGGTAGTTATGTTATTTCATCCACTTGAACTATTTTTAGGATGCTTTATAATATTAATAATGTATTGCCTCAAAAGATGCATATATAGGGTAACACTGAAACATTTTTGCTGATATACATATGCAATTTAAAAGTTTAGAGACCGTGGTGGATATATTTAAGCAGAATAATTTTTAATATCAAGACTCCTTCAAGAATGTTTTGATTACCTAGTTGCCTACAGATTCTACAGAACCTACAGGCAAATATGATTCTATAGAATCTGCAGGCATATATGATTCTATAGAAATGAAGACTAGAGCCATTGCTTCTACCAGGATTGGGTTTATCAGCATCTTCCTCTCCCTTTCGTCCCCACTCCTTCTAACCTATCAGAGTCACCCAACTTATCAGAGCAGGACTTCTCAGAGAGAAAACCACCACCACTACCACCTGCTATTGCTTTCTCTTTTTTTAAGTTTAGTTTTGTTTTAGAGAGACGAAGGCCTCACTATGTTGTCTAGGCTGGCCTTGAACTCCTGGCCTCAAGTGATCCTCCTGCCTCAGCCTCTGAGTAGCTAGAACTAAAATCATGCACGAATGTGCTCAGCTACTTTCTGTCACTCTCATATGTGATCTATCTACACTTATTACCACCAATTTTTTTCCATTCTCTTACAGTCAGATTTTCACATCATCTGCTAAATCATTTTCCCAAGTAATCCTACAAGAATGACTCTCAGAATGAACATACACTTTAAAAACTCTGAAAACTACAAAGCACCATGAAATTGCCACCAATGATCCTACTGTCATTCTTGTCAGGATAATAGGTAGACAGAACTCACAATTATTGAGATAACAACAGCATTTGTTATAAAATTATTTCAATTTTACATGTATTACATCTACGTTTGTAATAAACCCCACTCCACCACTCTATTACACTGAGTTCCCATCTGGTGTCATTTTCCTTAAACCTAAAGAAATTCCTTCAGAAATTCTTGCTATAGAGATGTGCTACAACAAATTGTCTCCATTTTCATTTTTATGAAAATATCTTATTTCACCTTCATTTTTGGAGGATTTTTCCTTGGATACAGAATTCTGAGTACAGACATCTTATTTTGTAGCACTTTAAAAATGTCATTCCACCATTTTATGACCTGTTTTGTACCTGATGAGAAGTGATCATTTGTACTATTGTTCCAGTATATATAATATGTCTTATGACATATTACATACATATTTGCTGCTCTCAAATTTTGCTTTATCTTTGGTTTTCAGTTGTTTTATTATGCAATGCCCAGGTGTGGTTTCCTTTTTATTACTCTTGCCTGAGGTTTGCTGAGCTTCTTTAATCTCTAAATTTATGTTTTTCACCTAATCTGCAAGACTGTCTAATACTATCTCTTTAAACATTTTTCATGTTACATTTGCTCTCTTCTTGCCTTCTGAGACTACAGTTATATAGAAAGTAAATTACATGACATTATTACTCCAACAGCACTGAGACTTTATTCATTTTTCTTTAATAATTTTTCTCTTTGTTTTCTAAATAATATTGATCTATCTTCAAGGCCACTTACCCTTTCAAACTTCTACTTGTTTTTTAATGTTTTCCATTTTTCTATTAAAATTTCCTCCATCTTTTGTTTCATTCAGACCATATTTTAAGTCCTTGGGCATATTTATAATAGATGCTTTTAAAGTCCTTGTGTGATAATTCCAACATCGTCAGTCACCTTAAGGTTGTTTTCTACTGCCTGTTTTAGCTCTTGACTATAAGTCAAATTTCCTTTTCTTCTCATGATTATTATTAGGTACAGGTTATTATGAACATTATGAAGTGGAGACTCTATATCTTATTCTCAAGAATATTGAATACTTTGTTGCCCAGGCAGTTACTTGGCTAGATTCAAATTTCAAATTATCTTTCCTCTATAGTGTGCAGTAGCTGGAGCTTAGTTCTTTTAGCTCTCCAGATGTTGCTTTTCACTAGTAACTTTGGAGTCTCCCCAGAGTCAGCCAAGAACTTGTTTATATACAGATGTTTGGGGGTTTATACAGGTGTTTGGGGGTCCCTTCTTTCTTTAGTCAACTCCCCTCCAATCTCAGTCTGCTTTTTATTTCTCTTGAATGCCTTCAAAAATAGTTCACTTTATATTTTGTTCAGAGTTTATAATTGTTATCTGTGGTGACATCAGTCTGGTAAGAAAAATTTGCCCCATCTGTATTTTAAAAACACACTTCCTTTATTCAAGATCAGTATTGTTATACACTGATACCATATTTTCTTGCTTTAAAAAAGCACAGAATAAAACCACTCTTTGTTAATTTTTAAGTAATTAGACTACCTAAGGGGCAGTAAAGCTCTTAGTTTTTTGTTTCATAACTACAATTTACTTATACTAGAAAAAACATATAGCATATAAATTTGGAAATAATTCCATCTTACTATGCATATTTATTTTTGGTGATGGAGTTATTTTTAAAGTGAAGAGAAATATGTTCTCTTTGGGGAATTGGTAAATGCAACTTTTTTTTCATTTGGAAGACGGCATTACCTTGCACATTACCTCATAAAGCCACTGCGTTTATAACCATGTGCAACACAACTCATAGAAGCAGTCTGTTTGCCAAGGCCAAGGGGATTCATCATATTTCTGGAAACTGGGGAATCTGTAACCTCTAATACACTGAGCAATAAAATAGCATTATTATGTGGTACTCAGAGTACTGCAAGCCAATTATAATATATGGCTTTATGTTAACTCCCCAGACCTTATCTGTAACTCATGTAATAATGGTCTGGCACTCTATGTTCTTCAAGGAGGCCAGCTGAACTTCACTGATGAAAAAGGGACTTAGGATATCACCTCGTCTAATTACTTTGTTCTACAGGTGAGGAAACTGATGGCCAAAGAAATTAAGTAACTTACACAATATCCAAAAATTAAATAAATGTCAATGATGGCAGAAACAAGTCTAGAGCCAACTGCTTGTTTCAATACCTTACATTAGGTGTCCTAAATGCAGCAAAAAAAAAAAAAAATTAAAATTAAAAATATAATGTGTCAAAGGCAAAAGTCTTAAAGGAAGAAGAAAAATCAAACAGAAATCCCTAAATTTTTACTCTCTCACTGCCTGGTATGATAGGGCATTTAACCTTCTTACGTCATTGAAGAAGAGATACAAAATTAATTTATTCCAAATGAGTTATTTTGCAGAACTATTAATAAAAAGAATTATAGTTTAAAAATATAAAAAACTAAAAGCTTTATTGAAAGTTATATATTATTAACTTACATTACTAACTCACTACCTTATATTGCCAGAATCCATTCATCGTGTTAAAATCTTTTTCACATCTTTAAGTTTCACATTAAATTACTTATGTAGGACCCAGGAGATGCTAAGTTCTAAGTGCCATTTTGTTGAAATGTTAAAAAGAAAATAAAAAGAACTAGTGATGTCCACATTTCTAAAATATATTGCTGTCATGAGGTTTCTTATAAATGCCAAGGCAAGTTTTGAGATGATGACAATGATAGTCATCATCATTACTGTATATGACTAACAGTTCTCAATGGAATTCAATTAGCTGGCTTCCGATCACTGTAGCTTCACAATTATGATTTCTCTTCACAAGAAACCATTGTATTTTTAAACCAGAGAAACAAAAGTACTTTCTCTTTATATATATACAAATACATGAATATATACATGCGTGTACATATATACACGTTATACTCATTGCCTAGGGTCTTAAGAATGAAATCAAGAGAACACTTTGGAAACATTTACACTGGCAAATGCAGAGCCCATGAAGGTAAAACATTAAAAATGTTTTGAGCAGGCATATCCTAGCTGCCAAAAAAGAAAAAAAAAAACTGCCAAGAGAATGTTTCAAAATCCTTGGATTGTTCCAACTGTGCAATTTTTTTTTCAACTGTTTCTACCAGGCAGTAAATAAAATCCCATTAGAATCCATGAACAACAGGCTATCTCACTGAATAGGAGGGAGAGCAGGGGGGAAACAATATGGAGGGGAAAGGAGGGGTAAGCCAAAAACGTTTGCATTTAACCATCTTAACCGCTGAAAATCAAATATTTCATTTTGCTCACTTATTTCCCTTTGAAAATACATGTAAGTGAAACAAAAGCTTGATTCAAATATACCAGGGACTAGTTAGAATGTTATGTATAAAATGTTAGTTTGTTGAAAGGTATCTTTCACTTTAGAAAATGTCTGCTGGAGTTAGTGTGGGTGCCACACAGTCTTCTAATACAGTGGATGCTCTGTGGGGTGGTCTCTTACTCCCTGGGTTTCCTAACTTCTACCTGTGACAGAAATGAAAGAAATTTATGAAACTGTAAGTGACTGAAACATTCCCTGTAAAAGGAAGGAGTGCAGGTCTATGAAGCAGTTCCTTGAGGGCAGGTGGGATTTGTATAATAATGAACAAAATATACTGGCAGAAAATAGGTCCAGGTAGGTTGAGAGGGTGGGGAAGAGAGGTGGTGAGAGGATTTTGAGAATTTAGGGTTATGGAAGGGGGTACTTTTTGGAGGCAGCTGCTGTATGCAGAGTTCGAAAGCAATGGGGAGAGAGGATTTCAAGTTCTTCTGTGGGATCCAGGAGCTCCTCAAATACTCCTTCCGTTTAAACTAAAACTGAAGATAAATTATTGATCTTCTCTCTAAGACTAAATTCCAACTATGAAACATCCTTCCAGTATTTATTCCTTCAAAGAGAAAACATTCATCCCATTGTCTGCATATAATACAGGTGATGAGAGCATGGGGTAAAAAGTCAGAAGGCAGGGAATGAGGAGGAACCCAGAAGGCTTAATGTCTAGAGTTGTTAGCAGCTATTTGATGGGAGTCTATATTGTAATTCTAAACCTTCCTTTTTTGCTTCAAAACCCAGGCTGAAAGGTTTGTGGGTTTTACAAGTTCTAACACAAGACTATCTTTTCAATAAAATTGGTATTTTAAAAAGAACTTTATCACAGCATGCCACAGACTGTCAAAGACAGACAGAACTCAATAAAGAAGAGATCCTTTACATATGGGTAACTAGCAAATGGACACTCTCTGAGTGAGCAGGGTTTCTGGGTTCCTTGAAATCCTGTGACAAAGTGTGTGGAGTGTGTGCACGTGTGCGCATGTACATGTGTCTGTGCGCATGCACAGCACAAGGTGTGTTTTTGGCAGACTCTTAAAGGGGTCCATACATTTATATATATATATACGTATATATACATATATATACGTATATATATATACACATACACATTATTGCATTTTAGGTTCTAGGGTACATGTGAAGAACATGCAGTATTGTTGCATAGGTACATACTTGGCAATGTGCTTTGCTACCTCCATCCCCATTACCTATATCTGGCATTTCTCCCCATGTTATCCCTCCCCAACTCCCTACCCCCAACTGTCCTTCCCTTAGTCCCCTCCACAGGCCTCAGTGTATGATGCTCCCCTCCCTGTGTCCATGTGTTCTCATTGTTCAACACTCGCCTGTGACTGAGAATATGTGGTGTTTAATTTTCTATTCTTGTGTCAGTTTGTTGAGAATGATGGTTTCCAGGTTCATCCATGTCCCTACAAAGGACATGAACTCATCATTTTTTATGACTGCATATTATTCCATGCTGTATATGTGCCACATTTGCCTTGTCCAATCTATCATTGATGGGCATTTGGGTTGGTTCCAGGTCTTTGCCATTGTAAATAGTACTGCAATGAACATACGTGTGCGTATGTCCTTATAACAGAACAATTTATAATCCTTTGGATATATACTCAGTAATGGGATTGCTGGGTCAAATGGAATTTCAATTTCTAGGTCCTTGAGGAATCGCCACACTGTCTTCCACAATGGTTGAACTAATTTATACTCCCACCAACAGTGTAAAAGTGTTCCTATTTCTCCACATCCTCTCCAGCATCTGTTGTCTCCAGATTTAATCATCGTCATTCTAACTGGCGTGAGATGGTATCTCAATGTAGTTTTGATTTGCATTTCCCTAATAACCAGTGATGATGAGCATTTTTTCATGTTTCTTTGCCTCATATATGTCTTCTTTTGAAAAGTGTCTGTTCATATCCTTTGCCCACTTTTGAATGGGTTTGTTTGTTTTTCTCTTGTAAATCTGTTTTAATTCTTTGTAGATTCTGGATATTAGCCCTTTGTCAGATGGGTAGATTGCAATAATTTTTTCCCATTCTCTTAGTTGCTGGTTCACTCTAATGATTGTTTCTTTTGCTGTGCAGAAGCTCTGGAGTTTAGTTAGATCCCACTTGTCTATTTTGGCTTTTGTTGCCAATGCTTTTGGTGTTTTAGTCATGAAGTCCTTGCCTATGCCTATGTCCTGAATGGTTTTGCCTAGGTTTTCTTCTAGGGTTTTTATGGTGTTAGGCCTTATGTTGAAGTCTTTCATCCATCTGGAGTTAATTTTAGTGTAAGGTATCAGGAAGTGGTCCAGTTTCTGCTTTCTGCACATGGCTAGCCAGTTTTCCCAACACCATTTATTAAACAGGGAATCCCTTCCCCATTGCTTGCTTTTGTCAGGTTTGTCAAAGATCAGATGGTTGTAGATGTGTGGTGTTGCCTCCGAGGCCTCTGTACTGTTCCATTGGTCTATATCTCTGTTTTGGTACCAGTACCATGCTGTTTTGATGACTGTAGCCTTGTAGTATAGTTTGAAGTCAAGTATCGTGATGCCTCCATCTTTGTTCTTTTTGCTTAGAACTGACTTGGCTAGTTCTAAGGTGTTTTTTTTCAGTTCTGTGAAGAAGGTCATTGGTAGCTTGATGAGGATAGCATTGAATCTATAAATTACTTTGGGCAGTATGGCCATTTTCACAACATTGATTCTTCCTAACCACAAGCACAGAATGTTTCTCAATCTGTTTGTATCCTCTCTTACTTCGTTGAGCAGTGATTTTTAGTTCTCCTTGAAGAGGTCCTTTACATCCTTTGTTAGTTGTATTCCTAGGTATTTTATTCTGTTTGTAGCAACTGTGAATTGGAGTTCGTTCTTGATTTGGCTCTCTTTAAGTCTGTTATTGGTGTATAGGAATGCTTGTGATTTTTGCATGTTGATTTTGTATCCTGAGACTTTGCTGAAGTTGCTTATCAGTTTAAGGGGATTTGGGGCTGAGACAATAGGGTCTTCTAAATATACATTCATGTCATCTGCAAATAGAGACAACTGAATACACTTTATTTCTTTTTCTTGCCTGGTTGCTCTGGCTAGAACTTCCAACACTATGTTGAATAGGAGTGGTGAGGGTGGACATCCTTTTGAAGTACCAGATTTCAAAGGGAATGCTTCCACTTTTTGCCCATTCAATATATTGGCTGTGGGTTTGTCATAAATAGCTTTTATTATTTTGAGATACATTCTGTTGATACCTACTTTATTGAGAGTTTTTAGCAAAAAGGGCTGTTGAATTTTGTCGAAGGCCTTCTCTGCATCTATTGAGATAATCATGTGGTTTTTGTCTTTGGTTCTGGTTATGTGGTGAATTACGTTTATAGACTTGCATATGTCATTCCCAGAATGAAGTCTACTTGACCGTGATGGATAAGCTTTTTGATGTGCTGTTGCAATCGGTTTGCCAGTATTTTATTGAAGATGTTTGCATCTATGTTCATCATGGATATTGGACTGAAGTTTTATTTTCCTGTTGAGTCTCTGCCAGGTTTTGGTAACAGGATGATGTTGGTCTCATAAAATGATTTGGGAAGGATTCCTTCTTTTTGGATTGTTTGGAATGGTTTCAGAAGGAGTGCTACCAGCTCCTCCTTATAAGTCTGGTAGAATTCGGCTGTGAATCCATCTGGTCCTGGGCTTTTTTTTTGGTTGGTAGGCTATTAATTGCTGCCTCAACTTCAGTCCTTGTTATTGGTCTATTCAGGGTTTCTACTTCCTCCTGGTTTAGGTTTAGGAGGGTGCACGTGTCCAGGATCCATTTCTTCCAGGTTTACTGGTTTATGTGCACAGAGTTGTTTATAGTAATCTCTGATGGTGGTTTGCATTTTGGTGGAATCTGTGGTGATATCCCCTTTATCGTTTTTTATTGCATCTATTTGATTCTTCTCTCTTTTCTTTTTTATTAATCTGGCTAGCACTCTGTCTACTTTGTTGATCTTTTCAAAGAACCAGCTCCTGGATTTACTGATTTTTTTTTTGAAAGGTTTTTTGTGTCTCTATCTCCTTCAGTTCTGCTCTGATCTTAGTTATTTCTTGTTTTCTGCTAGCTTTTGCATTTTTTTTTAATCTTGCTCTTTCAATTTTGACGATAGGGTGTCAATCTTAGATCTTTCCTCGCTTCTCATGTGGGCATTTATTGTTATAAATTTTCCTCTAGACACTGCTTTAAATGTGTCCCAGAGATTCTGGTATGTTGTGTCTTCATTCTCATGGGTTTCGAAGAACATCTTTATTTCTGCCTTCATTTCATTGTTTATCCAGTCAACATTCAAGAGCTAGTTGTTCAGTTTCCATGAAGTTGTGTGGTTATGAGTTAGTTTCTTAATTCTGAGTTCTCATTTGATTGCACTATGGTCTGAGAGACTGTTTGTTATGATTTCCATTCTTTTGCATTTGCTGAGGAGTGATTTACTTCCAATTATGTGGTCAATTTTAGAGCAGGTGTGATGTGGTGCTGAGAAGAATGAATATTCTGCTGATTTGGGGTAGAGAGTTCTGTAAATATCTATTAGGTTTCCTTGGTCCAGGTCTGCGTTGAAGTCTGGATATCCTTGTTAATTTTCTGTCTCATTGACAGTGGAGTGTTAAAGTCTCCCACTATTATTGTGTGGGAGTGTAAGTCTCTTTGCAGGTCATTAAGAACTTGCTTTATCTATCTGGGTGCTCCTGTATTGGGTGCATATATATTTAGAATCATTAGCTCTTCTTGTTGTACTGATCCTTTTATCATTATGTAACGCCCTTCTATTTTGATCTTTGTTTGTTTAAAGTCTATTTTATCATAGACTAGGATTGCAACTCTTGCTTTCTTTTTTTTTTTTTTTTTTTTTTTCCCTCTCCATTTGCTTGGTAGATCTTCCTCCATCCCTTTATTTTGAGCCTATGTGTATCCCTGCATGTGATATGGGTTTCCTGGATACAGCACATTGATGGGTTTTGACTTTTTAACCAATTTGCCAATCTGTGTCTTTTGATTGGGGCATTTAGTCCATTTACATTTAAGGTTAATATTGTTATGTGTGAATTTGATCCTGCCATTTTGATGCTAGCTGGTTGTTTTGCCCGTTAGTTGATGCAGTTTCTTCATTGTGTTGATGCTCTTTACCATTTGGTACATTTTTGGAGTGGCTGGTACTCGTTCTTTTCTATGTTTACTGCTTCCTTCGGGAGATGTTGTAAAGCAGGCTTGGTGGTGATGAAATCGCTAAGCAATTGCTTATTCATAAAGAATTTTATTTCTCCTTTGCTAATGAAGCTTAGTTTGGCTGGATATGAAATTCTATGCTGCAAGTTCTTTTCTTTAAGGATGTTGAATATGGTCCCCACTCCCTTCTGGCTTGTAGGGTTTCTGCTCAGAGATCTGCTGTTGAGTCTGATGGGCTTCCCTTTGTGGGTAACCCGAACCTTTCTCTCTAGCTGCCCTTAGCATTTTTTTCCTTCATTTCAACCCTAGTGAATCTGATGATTCATTATGTGCCTTGGGTTTACTCTTCTTGAGGAATAGCTTTGTGGTGTTCTCTGTATTTCCTGGACTTGAATGTTGGCCTGTCTTGCTAGGTTGGGGAAGTTCTCCTGGATAATATTCTGAAGAGTGTTCTTCAGCTTGGATTCATTCTCTCCATCACATTCAGAAACACCTATCAAATGTAGATTAGGTCTTTTCACATAATCCCATATTTCTTGGAGGCTTTGTTCATTTCCTTTTACTCTTTTTTCTCTAATCTTGCCTTCTCGTTTTATTTCATCGAGGTGATCTTCAATCTCTGATAACCTTTCTTCTGCTTGGTCGATTTGGCTACTGAAACTTGTGTATGCTTTGCGAAGTTCTTGTGTCGTGTTTTTCAGCTCCATCAATTCATTTATATTCCTCTCTAAGTTGTTTATTCTCGTTAGCATTTCATCAAACCTTTTTTCGAGGTTCTTAGTTTCTTTGCATTGGGTTAGAACAAAAGAAATTTGATATTAACCACCTTCCAAAGCCTGTTTCCGTCAATGCATCAGACTCATTCTCCAACCAGCCTTGTTCCCTTGATGGTGAGGAGTTGTGATCCCTTGGAGGAGGAGAGGTGTTCTGGTTTTGGGTATTTTCATCCTTTTTGCACTGGTTTCTTCCCATCTTTGTGGATTTATCTACCTGTGGTCTTTGTGGTTGGGACTTTCAGATGGGGTCTCTAAGTGGACGTCCTTTTTGCTGCTGATGAAGTTGTTTCTGTTTCTCAGTTTTCCTTCTAACAGGCCCCTCTGCTGTAGGACTGCTGGAGGTCTACTCCAGACCCTGCTTGCCTAGGGATCACCTGCAGTGGCTGGAGAAGGGTAAGGGTTGCTGCCAGTTTCTTCTTCTGTTATCTTTGTCCCAGAAGAATACCCACCAGATGTCAGCCTTAGCTATCCTTTATGAGGTGTCTCTTTGGTTATATGGGGGTCGAGGAGCTGCTTGAGGAGACAGTCTGTCCCTTATAGGAGTTCAAGTGCTAAACTGTGAGCTCCATTGTTCTATTCAGAGCTGCTGGGCAGATATGTTTAAGTCTGATGTAGCGGAACTCAGAACTGCCTTTTTTTTCCAGGTGCTCTGTCCCAAGAAGGTGGGGCTTTATTTATAAGTTCCTGTCATTCTGCTGCCTTCTCTGAGAGATGCCATGCCCAGCGAAGAGGTAGCCTAGTCACAGTCTGCTAGCAGAGGCGTTGCTGAGCTGCCGTGGGCTCTGCCCAGCTGCTGTGTGAACTTCTATGCAGTTTTGTTTACAGGGGTATAGTTAGAACTCCCTTGGTAATGGCAGTCTGCCTCAGTAATGGTGGACTGTCTCTGCAATGGTGGACTGACTTGGTAATGGCGGACTGCCTTGGTAGTGGTAGACTGCCTCAGTAATGGTGGATGCCCTTCCCCCCACAGAGCTGGACAGTGCCGGGTCCAGCTGTGCTTGCTGTGAAACTCTCAATCCAGAGCATTTCAGATTGCTGGTCTTTGTGGGGGTGGGACCTGCTGAGCCAGATCACCTGGCTCCCTATTTCAGTTCCCTTTTTTTCAGTTGAACGGGCAACTCTGTCTCCCAGGCATTCTAGTCACCAGTTGAAACAGCGCCCGAATTTGCGTGAGATTTTGTGCAGAGACCCGCTATGCCAGCTGAAACAGCTGCACTGGAGACCTGTGGCGCTCTTCTGCTCAGGGATCTCCTGGTCTGTGGGCAGTAAAAATTTGTTTGGAAATGCAGTGATCACTCACCTTCTGCGTTTTCACTGGGAACTGCAATCCAGAGCTGTTCCTATTCAGCCATCTTGGATCCTCCTCTCTCATAATTTTTTTTTAATGGCAAAGAACTATATAGAACAAGATTACCTACTACTACAAGTCCCTCACAATCTGTAAATGAAAAACTCAAGATATAAAAAGGGCACTCTCCACAGTCACACAGCTAGAGGTGGCCAGTGTTGTCTCTTGGAGCTAGGGGAAAGGTGAGGAAATCTCTCCCAGGGCAACAGGGGGAGGGCCCAATCAGGGAATGCCAGAGTGAAAAATCATTCTACAAGTGGAACTCCAAACAGCATCAGGAAAATTTCAGAAAGTTTTCCTGGAAGAGCTAAGGAGGCAGATTGGGAAACTGCACTGAAGACTGGGAAATCCATACCCAAGAGACACAAATGGGACAGATCATCTGAGAACACAGAACAACTTCTGGTGATTAGTCAGAGTATTCGGCACCAAGTACAGGGGATTCTTGCCACCATCCTTGAGTATATTACAACTCTGCATTATACTCTGGTCAAAGCAACGCTTAACATCCACCTAGAAGTGTTCACAAGCAGCATTCATTCAGCTAAGACTTACTGATTAATACCACGTGCCAAGGATGCAAAGATATAAGAAAGAGCAGAGAGTAGTGAAAAGAGTACAGATGTTGACACTGGACAGTCCTGTGTAGGAACCTCAGCTCTTCTACCCATGGGCTGAGTATCCTCAGGCACTATTTACCCATCTTTGGCTTAGCCGCTTCATCATTAAAACAGAGAGAGCCTAGAACCCAAAGTGTCTCTGTTACTACTAGTATTAACACAGTATCTCTGCTTAAGCACTCACAGACCAGAGAAGACTAGAACAATTAACTACTTACAGCCCCACAGGGCCAGAGACCACCAGAGCACTACCAGAAATACAGCAAGTGCCCATGGGAGGAGACTATACACTCCCCATTGCCACCAATGAGAGTCACTCAAACATACATTGCATGCACACACATACATACACACATGTGTAGACATATATTAAGTACAGGACAAACCTCAATTCATACAGCTTTCTAGGCATGGACAGGGAAGCTCCACAAAAGTGCTGCTACCCAGAGGCACAGCAATCCTAGATGGTTGCTAAGTAGAACTAGAGCAGCCTGGGGCATGAAGAGGTCTGTGCACACTATAGAAGCCAAGCCTGACCCAAGCAGCATCCTCTCAGGTGACATGCATTATGCAAATCTGTATTTCCACATTCTGCCCCAACTGCTAGCCAAGGGGAGGGAAAACTGACCCCACAAGGTGATCCTTTTTAAACCCAACTTTACCAGCAAGTGCCTTCCCTCTCCTTGCAGAGCTATAAGAAATGGTGTTGAGTTATACTTCATTGGTATTTTATTATTGTTGGAATTTAGAGTTAAGGTCAGACTTCTCTCTGTGTGCTATCTCACTCAAAGCACTCCCACCGCCTCAGCCCCTCGTTTGAAGACAGCAAAGATCATCAATAGGGTAACGTGACTATTCTAGTCTCCCTACCCCTTAGTTACACAACCATGGACAAATCACTTACCCTTTCCAAGCCTGTTTCCCTGTCTCTAAAACGGGAATCATAACAGTAGCTACCTCATGACATTGTGATGAGAATTAAATGGCTAATTCACGAATAGCATTTATACTGTGCCCAATACACACTCAGCATTTGGTAAATGTCATCAATTTTCACCACAAGAAACTACAGTTGAGATAGCACTCAAGAGTTAAGAGCAATCTCACAAGCATGGAGAGAGATTCGGCGTACATCAGATCCCCATCATGAGAATATCAGTCTACCAGGGCAACACCCGTGATCCCACCAAGTGAGTTACTGATGTGTCATGAAATGTCCAGGAAAAAGGACCAACTTTCAAGCCAATGACAACAAACACAAAGAATATCTTCAAAGTCTCTCCCACTCCAGTTATTCCAATATGAAACATTTCACAATGTCTGAAAGACAGAGTAAATGAAACAACGGAATTACCCTAATTTTCCAATTCTCTTCTGCTACAGAAATTCATTAATATTCTTACAGAGAAAATAGAAACTCTTTTTAAACATAAAAATCTAGTAGATCTAGGTTAAGTGTATATGAAATACATAATGTCAACTAGGTTTCATTTCAATAAATATCAGCAAACTGATCAAATGTATTTTGATCAAACTATAGACAAGTTAATAGTTCCATTCTTTTGTGGCTGTTGTAACTTTATCAAGTAATAGTGCTTGCTAAGCTCAGCAATGATTCATTAGGTGTA
Source organism: Sapajus apella (assembly GCF_009761245.1). Lineage (NCBI taxonomy): Eukaryota > Metazoa > Chordata > Mammalia > Primates > Cebidae > Sapajus > Sapajus apella. Next base: position 6,687,458 of record NW_022436984.1, on the reverse strand, counting down.
TGTTTACTGTACTGTTTGGAAAGCAAATATCTTTTTTTAAAATATATAAATATATTGATGAAAAGAGTCCCTGATATTTGCAGAAACCATCAGCTTTTTTTTTTTTTTTTTTTTTTTTTTTTTTGAGATGGAGTCTCACTCTGCAGCCCAGGCTGGAGTGCAGTGGCGCGATCTTGGCTCACTGCAACCTCTGCCTCCCTGGTGCTGGTTCAAGCAATTCTCCTACCTCAGCCTCCCAAGTAGCTGGGATTACAGGCACGAGCCACCATGCCCAGCTAATTTTTGTATTTTTTAGTGGAGACAGGGTTTCACCATGTTGGCCAGTCTGGTCTTGAACTCCTGACCTTGTGATCCGCCCGCCTCGGCCTCCCAAAGTGCTGGGAGATTATAGGCATGAGCCACCGTGCCCGTCCACCATCAGCTTTTAACAAAAGTAATTTGGGTCAGGAACCAAATCATAAAGAAATAAGAAAATTTGCTTATGTGCTGCATATTAATAGACTTTAGTTAGTAATATCTGCTTCAACATGAGATATATACAATGACACACTTTTTATCTGGCTCAATATTTTAACATACCTTTGCAAGTGACTAGGACAGGGCTTCTCAACCTCAACACCATTGGCACTTAGTGCCAGGTAATTCTGTTGTATGGGGCTATCTTGTGCATTGCAGGATGCATTTGCAGCACTGTTGCCTCTGCTCACTAGATGCCAGTAGGACCCTCCCCCAAGTCATGACAACTAACAATGTCTCCAGACATTGCCACATGTCACATTGGAGGGCAAAATCACCCTACTCAAGAATCACTGACTTAAGATACGACCGCTTCCTTCTCAATTTCATCTAAAGGCACTAACGAGAACAGAAAATAAGTATTCTACATTTCTCTTATGTGACAAGGACTCTGCTAGGTATGCCATCTCCAATCTCATATTTTGTCCCCAGTATGAAAACAATCCAAGCTTTTTCCACTTGGTCATGCATTATCTTTTTTCTTTTTCTTTTTTTTTTTTTTTGGAGACTGAGTGGTACTCTATCACGCAGGCCAGAGTGCAGTGGTGCAATCTTGGCTCACTGTAACATTTGCCTCCCAGGTTCAAGTGATTCTCATGCCTCAGGCTCTCGAGTAGCTAGGATTATAAGGCTTACTAAAAATGCTAAAATTAGCCACCACTCTCAGCTGATGTCCACATTTTTAGTAGAGATGGGGTTTCCCCATGGCCAGGCTGGTCTCAAACTATTGATCTCAAGTGATCAGCCCGCCTCGGCTTCCCAAAGTGCTGGGATCACAAGCGTCAGCCACTGTGTCTGACCTGTGATGCATTTTCAATGCACAATTATTTTTAAATGATATATTATTTTAAAGAATATATTCTTATCATCATGATCACGATCAAATAGCATACAAGTCCCCATTCTTGAATTTTAGTTTCACTCCTTTGTCACTAACAAAGACCTACATTCATTTCTTGCTGCCTTTATGTATGTGCTCATTAATTCACACAACAAATATATATTAAGTCTGTACACTGTTCTAAGCCAACGGATCCAGTAATAAACAAGACTGACTAAGACCTTACCATCATGCAGCTTACAGTCTAGGGAGACATTTCCAAACAGAATGGAACACATGCAGGCATCGGCATGTGCAAACCAAGAACGTGCCCAAGCATTTTCTGCTTCAAGACTCCGTCTCCAAGAATGCACTGTCCATATGTAACAAGAGACCTCTTTCTCATTATTCCATGCCATGAAAACAATCACTTCAAATCCCTATTTGGAAAACTTTGTATTATAGTATTCCATATGCCTGGTACTTTCCAGGAATTTTACCAAAGTGAATGCCTAAAGACTGACGTTTACTATTTCAGCACCAAATTTTTAAAAATTCATTTTAACTATATGTAACAGAATTTTTTCTGTGCACCAGACAAAATCACTCCACGTCCTAATCTTTACTCTTACACCATATACTGTGTGTTTAAGTCATATCCAATTTTTGGAGATCTTTAACTTCTTAAAATAGTAATCAAAACATTATGGTATGGCTCATAAAGTAAACTCATTTCCATTTCTGAAAATTTGAGAAATGCACTTAACAAATAATTAAGGGAAAGCAAATTCTGTTTGGATTAGCTCCATTGGCACTTTATAAGCAACGTGACTTATATTTGTGGTCAGCTTTCTGAAAGATGGTTTGAGACACAGCTATCATTTACATTTTTCCACGCTTGAAGTTGGGGGCAGGGCATAGGGTGGGGGTTGGTAAGTGAATTGAAGTCAAGAAAATCAGAGATTTCTGGCCTTGGTCTAAGACTGATTTACTCTGTGCTACACAATAAATTCCCTCATCTTAAAGTAGAATATATAACCTGTTCCTTAAGTCTGCATGGAGAAGCATATGGAGAGGAAACCATTATTTTGAGAGGACTTTGAAAATGGTCAAAGTGCAGGACAGGGATAAAGGTAAATACAGCGTCAGTGAGGCAGGTGCAGTGACTCATGCCTGTAATCCCAACACTTTGGGAAGCCAAGGCAGAAGGGTTCCTTGAGGCCAGGAGTTCAAGATTAGCCTGGGAGACAAAGTGAGGGCCCGTCTCTACAAGACATTTTTTTAAAGTATCCAGGCATTACTGTAGTCCCAGCTACACATGAGGCTGAGGCGGGAAAATCACTGGCGCCCAGGAGCCACGACGATGCCACTGCACTCCAGCCTGGGTGATGCAGAAAGACCCTGTCTCCAAGAAAAAAAAAGCATAAGTGGGACTGCCTGGTGCTTCTGTGTCCAGAATCCAAAATGCTGGTAAAACTGAAGACCAAAGAAGCCTCTAAGAACAATCTCTGCAATCAGATGCCCAACCTGGGTGAATCTGTATTCAAAACCGTGAAAGCTAAAACACAATGCAAATATCCACAAGATGGGGATAGTCTTCCACCAAAAAATAATTAAATAAATAAAAAATAAAAAGACAATATGTTAGTCTATTTTCCTTTGCCAAAAGTTAACAATACGTGGCATGCGCCCCAATGAGACAAGGAAGTGAAAACGACTCTGCTAAACCAAGAGAAATTCCTTTAATGCTTCTTGTGAATTAAAACTTACCAACACTAAAGATTAAAAATGAGTCAAAGGATTATATCACTCAGCTTATAGACAGCCTACCATGCGGTGCTGCCCAGCAGTCCTACAGCTGAACCCCGCATTCACTAGTTGCAATGAAGAAATAAATGAGAAAAAGACACGCTAGTATCAAGGACTTATTAACCGCAGGTTCGGGTCTCATGTATGTCACCATAACCATAAGGTCATAAGACTGAGGAAGTCAATGGCAAGCCCCATTACTTCCCCTCCTGAGCCTGCTGCTGCTGCACTCCTCAGAGCAGGCACCCAATGACTTCTGGACTTGGTGTAAGTCATGCCACGCTGACCTCTGATGAAGGGCCCCCGTTCTAGTAACTGAGCTCCTGCCTCTCTCTTGAGATGGATTCCCATCTTGCAACTCTATTAACTGGGTACCCACCTGGTAGCCTGAGCTGAGGTTTCTTTCTTGAAGCTACCTGGTACCTCCATTTTCAGCCTTGTTCTTGCTGTCTCCTCACTCAGGAGCTGATCTGTACCTGAATGCCAAGCAGTTGTGCCCCATGACTTACGGTCCACGCTAATGTGGTCCCTGCCTCACAGTGGGTGAATACACATACTTAGAGCACTTAGAGCAATGCATGACACATAGTAAGAGCTATTAAAAACTGCAGCTTTGTGATTATCACTCATGTTCTAACCCTGGATGTGCAGTCCACCTGTTGGGATCCCATTAGTCCAAGATAGACCATCTGCATGGTGCTATGTCACCAGACTCCCAATGCGCTATGGATTGATTCCACCTTCTACCCACCACGCTTCTTACTGTAATTACAACTGAGTCTGTCACCTCCCAGAACCCACCACACCCAGTGGCCAGAATATGCCAAACCATGTCCATGCAACACAAGGCCAAAAAGTCTAGAACATGGTTTATCTTCCCAACCCAGCATCATAGCTAAGAACACAGAGTTTGGAGTTAGAGGTTGGGTTGAATCCTGGCCGCCCTGCCTCTTATGTAAGCATACGATCTTAGCAAGTGACTTCAACACTAAATCTCAGTGTTCCATCCATAAAAAGAGGATAATAACAAGTATGTCATAGGGTTGTTGTGAGGATGAATAAGATAATGTAGGCACGGCCGGGCGCGGTGGCTCACACCTATAATCCCAGCACTTTGGGAGGCCGAGGCAGGCGGATCACCTGAGGTCAGGAGTTTGAGACCAGCCTGACCAACATGGAGAAACCCCGTCTCTACTAAAAATACAAAATTAGCTGGGCATTGTGGTGCATGCCTGTAATCCCAGCTACTCGGGAGGCTGAGACAGGAGACTTGATTGAACCTGGGAGGCAGTGGTTGCAGTGAGCTGAGATCGTGCCACTGCACTCCAGCCTGGGCAACAAGAGCAAAACTCTGTCTCAGGAAAAAAAAAAGATAATGTAGGCACAATGCTTGACACACAAAAAGCACTCAAAACACAGTAATTGCTACTGTTACTTGCATTATTATTCCTAAGGCAAGGATGCATGTGATATGAAATACATCTGAGGGGGAAAATATTTCAGGACCTAGAACCAGAATTCTACTTCTGGAAGCCTGTCCTGCAGGTAAACTTGAGCAGATGTGCACAGATGTGTCCAGAGAAGACATTAACTATTTTTCATAACAATAAGAGAAATGTTCATTACGCCAGAGTTTGGGCAATGTATTCATTTCCCAAGGCTACTGTAACAAACTGCCATAAACTAGGTGGCTTAAAACAGCAGAAATGTATTCTCTCTCTGGTATGGAGACCAGAAGAAGCCTGAAATCCAGATGCCAACAGAGCCACACTGCCCCCGGCAGCTCTAAAAGAGAATCATCCCTTGGCTCTTCCAGCTTCTAGGGGATCCATGCATTTCTTGGCTGTGGTTGTATCCAGTCTCTGCCTCTATCCTCACAAGATCTCCCCTCCCTGTGTCTTCTCTTCTGTGTCTTACAAGAGCACTTGTCACTGGATTTAGAACCCACATGGTTACACCAGGATGATCTCATCTTTAGATCCTTAAATTTCCAATAAGGTCTCATTCACAGGTTTGAGGATTAAGATGTGGACATATCTTTTTGGGGGATGAGGGTTACCATTCAATCCCCCAAAGGCTGGAAACCAAAAAAAGCCCAGCAGTTTCTTATAGAAAACCAAACACTGCATGTTCTCACTCATAAGTGGGTGTTGAACAATGAGAACACATGGACACAAGGAGGGGAACATCATTCACCGGGGCCTGTTGAGGGGTGGGAGGGCTAGGGGAGGGATAGCAGGGGGGGAAATTGGGAAGGGATAACATTAGGAGAAATACCTAATGTAAGCGATAAGGGGATGGAGGCAGCAAACCACCATGACATGTATATACCTATGTAACAATCCTGAATGATCTGACCATGTACTCCAGACTTAAAGTATAATTAAAAAGAAAAAAAAGAAAGAAACCTGGTGAAACAAGCTGGATCACAGTGGACTACCCCGCAGCTGTGGGAGGGACTGAGTGGACGGACCGTGGCAAAGTGAACAGCAGAGTCAAGGGTGTCAGACAGTGCCATCTGAATAATGAGAACAAACAAATCACATGCGTTTAAAAGCAATGTATGCCTGTTTGGAAAAAAAAAAGAAAATAGGAGAGAGATCCAAGATGGGTGATCACTAGCAACTCGGGATTGTAGCTCCCACTGAAAGCACAGAGAACGAGAGGACGCCACACTTTCAGATCAATTTTTCTTGCTCACACATCAGGAGATTCCCAGCGGAGGAGTCCCACGGGTCACCAGCGCGACTCTTGTGGCCAGCGAGGCGGTTTTGCCGCTGCCTTGGTGCAGCGGTTCTCGGTGCAGAGTCAGAAAAGCACCATCAATCTTAAAGCCACTGTTTTGGCCAGCACAGTGGGTTGCTCAGATTTTAGCGCTGGGAATCAACAAGTTGGACGTCCATTCAGAAACCCAATTATAAAGACAGTAATTATAAAGACCACAGATGGATAAATTTATAACGAAGGGAAGAAACCAGCCTAAAAAGGCTGAGAATACCCAAAATCAGAACGTCTCTCCCTCTACAGAGGATCACAGTTCCTCATCAGCAAGGGAACAAGGCCTGATGGAGAAAGACTGTGTTCCACTAACTGAAGAAGGCTTTAAAAAGTGGATAAGAAACTTCTGGGAATTAAAAGAACTTGTTCTAACCCAATGCAAAGAAACTAAGAACTTTGAAAAAAGGTTTGACGAAATGTTAACAATAACACACAACTTAGAGAGGAATATAAGCGAATTAATGGAGCTGAAAAACACAACACGAGAACTTCGCGAACTATGCACAAGTTTTAACAGCCGAATTGATCAAGTAGAAGAAAAGATATCAGAGGTCGAAGACCAACTTAATGAAATAAAACAAAAAGACAAGATTAGAGAAAAAAGGATAAAAAAGAATGAGCAAAGTCTCCAAGAAATATGGGACTATGTGAAAAGACCTATCTACATTTGATAGGTGTACCTGAATGTGACGAAGAGAATCAATCCAAGCTGGAAAATACGCTTCAGGATATTATTCAGGAAAACTTTCCCAACCTAGCAAGGCAAGACAATATTCAACTCCAGGTAATACAGAGAACACCACAAAGATATTCCTCAAGAAGACCAACCTCAAGGCATATAATCGCCAGATTCACCAGGGTTAAAATGAAGGAGAAAATACTGAGGGCAGCCAGAGAGAAAGGTCAGGTTACCCATAAAGGAAAGCCCATCAGACTCACAGCAGATCTCTCAGCAGGAACCCTACAAGACAGAAGAGAGTGGGGGCCAATATTCAACATCCTTAAAGAAAAGAACTTTCAACCCAGAATTTTACATCCAGCCAAACTAAGCTTCATAAGCGAAGGAAAAATAAAACCTTTTGTGAACAAGCAAGCACTCAGAGATTTCATAACCACCAGGCCTGCTTTACAAGAGCTTCTGAAAGAACCACTACAAATAGAAAGGAACAACCAGTATCGGCCTTTCTAAAAAATACCAAAAAATAAAGAACATCAACGTAATTAAGAAATTGCATCAACTAATGGGCAAAACAGCTCGCTAACATTAAATGGCAGTATCAAACTCACATATATTGTTATTAATTCTAAATTTAAATCGACTAAATCCCTCAATCCAAAGACACAGACAGGCAAAAAAAGCCAAGACCCATTGGTATGCTACATTTAGATCCATCTCACATGCAAGGATACACAAAGACTCAAAACAAAGGGATGGAGAAAAATTTACCAACCAAATGGAGAGCAAAAATAAATAAATAGAAAGCAGGAGTTGTAATTTTTGCTGATAAAATAGACTTCAAAGCAACAAAGATCAAAAGAAGCAAAGAAGGATATTACATAATGATAAAAGGATCAATGTACCAAGAAGAGGTAAAGATTCTAAATATATACACACCCAATACAGGAATACCCAGATATATAAGACTTATAAACAGACTTGGACTCCCACACAATAATAGTGGGAGACTTCAACATCAATATTAGACAAATCAATGAGACAGAAAGTTAACATCGATATTCAGGACTTGAACTCAGATCCAGAACAAGTAGACTTAATTAACATTTATAGAACTCTCCACTTTAAGTACACAAAATATACACCCTTATCAGTACCACATCACACCTATTTATAGGTTTAAATGAAATATTGGTTGGCTGCTTGTTAATTATTTTCTTCCCTCATTTTTTTTTATGTCTCTATTATTAAACACAATTACAGGCATACCCATTTTTAGACTGCATTCTAGCCCGGGCAATAAATCAACACCCCTGTTCTCTCACCCTCTTCCTCTTCCTCTTTCTTCCTTTCCTTCATTCTTTTTTTTTCTTTTTCTTTTTTTTATTCTTTCTCTTTCTTTCTTTCTCTCTTTCTTCCTCTAAAAATAAATAAATAAATAAATAAAAAATAAAAGCAATGTGTGCCTGTTTGCACACAGAAATTTTTTATAAGAATAAACAGGAAACTCTTGTCAATGGTGGTTTCCAGAGAGTGGGATGTGGAAAGGAGACGGACTGTCAGGGATGTGACCTTCCTTTGTAAGTTACACCCCTCTGAACAGTTTGATTTTTTGATCCACTTGCCCGCAGGCTATCCAACAGAGTTTCCTAACGCCCAGGGATTGCTATTACCCAAGATCCCTAAGTGGTCCTCTGCTCCAACCGTGACAGAAGCAATGAGGATAAAGACAGAAGCCTCCGGGACGCCTCCCTCCGGCAGTGCCTTCCCAGCCCCCAGAGGCCTGTTCGCTTCATGCTCCCTTTCCCAACTTCAAAGCCTCCTTCCTCCTTGTCTCCCAGAGAAAGGGCCAATCTGAACTAATTAGGTAATCAGACGCGGCTGAAAATTTAAAAGCAAAAATGCCTATCTGGGCACACACAAAAAAATCTGATACATGTATGTGCTGTGAATGTGGACTCATCAAGTTTCACCAAGAAATTTTCCATGTTTCTTTATCCCACAAAAGCCTTCTTTGTCTGCTATTTTCTTAAGAGACACAAAGAGAGCCTTAGAGATCTGCAGCTTACCCTTTAAATGGAATGAGAAAGTATTTCCAGACATCAGATTCCTCTACCTGTAATGCAAATTTAATTAACACTCGGCAAGATCTCCCCAGGTTAGAGTAGCTTCCTCTTTTAGAGTATCCAATGTCCTTTCAGGTCAAGAAACCCATTAGCAATTTTGGCTTCCTCAATTTGACAGTGCATCAGGTAGTCATGAAATGAAAGAATGCTCCCACCGTGAACAACCTTCTGTAACTTCCTTTTTCAGTCACTGATTGTTTCTTGACCTCTAGAGCTTCCCAGTTCAAATGGTGACATTCTGCAATGAGAACAGCTCCGCCTTACGGTAACATAGAGACAGACAAGTGTCAGGCAATACAGCTTCCTGTTGAGAGTTCCATGAATTAAAGCCTTGGGTGAGGTCCACAGGGCACACACTGTACTAAGCACTCTGCTCTAAGTTAAGGACTTACTGGAGCAGAAGAAATCACCCCTGCAGGGACCATGCTAGGAGCCTCCCCTGGGCTCTCCCTGAATTCAGATTCTCCCTTCTCCTGTTTGCCTCCCATTGCCAGACAGGAGAAATACAACCCTCATCACATGTCACTCCCCAGCTCAGGGTCACTCAAGGTTTCCTGTTACCTTCCCAGTGATGTCTAGACTCCTCAATTTGATATCTAAGACCTGCCTCAACTGAGACCCATCCTGTAGGGGAGGAGGGGAGGACACTTTTTTTGAGAAATGATCCAATTTTTTTTCTCTTTCTGGTACATCCCCCTTCTTTCCTCCTCAATCAGGACAGGAACAGGTCCTTATGTTCATTGATCTTGTGAGAGGGATATGACCTGGAAGCAGCAAACTAGCGTACAAGGGATCCTCACTTATTCCCAAAACCTAAGCTCATAGATGGGAGGTGATTCTCATGTGCAGAGCAAGTAACCTGGTACCAGAACTACCAAGTTCTACCAGACTAGAAAGAGACCTGCAGCAGGCAGGAGGGAAAAGAGGTGCGTTTCTGGGTTCACAAGCAGAGCTGCTGGGGAAGGGAAAAGACCCCAACAAGGGAAGGGTGGTTTGTGGTGGAGCCTGGCAGGCAGCAGCCTCACAAAGCTTCCTACACAGCAGAGAGCCTGGGGACCTAGAGGACTGGGAGGTTTTCTGTCTCAGCAGTACCTTACATGAGCCAATGATGAGGACCAGAAGCCTACCCAGTGACTGGCAAAGGCAAGATCCCAAACCAGGACACAAGGCACAGGGGAGAGGACCTCAAAAGAATGGAGAGATGCTTCCCACAGCAATGGTCAGAAATGAGCCTGAAATAGAAACTGAGTTATGATTAAAAAGGAGTCATACTTTTTCCACAGTTAACTTTGTAGACTGAGATTCATCCCCACTATGCTACCTGTCCTAGTCTGTTTGTGCTGCTCTGACAATATCACAGACTAGGTAATTTATCATGAGCAGAAATTGACTGGCTCACAATTCTGGAGGCTGAGAAGTCCAAGATCAAGGGGCTGACATGTGGTAAGGACCTTTTTGCTGCAACATCTCATGGCAGAAAAGCAAAGAGAGGGCAAAAGGAAGAAAAAGGGGAACTGAACTTGTCCTTCTATGAGGAACCCACTCCTGCAATAGCAACATTAATCCATTCATGAGGACGAAACCCTCATGGTCCAATCACCTCCTAAAGGTCCCACCTCTTAAGACCGCTGCAGTGGCAATTGTGTTAGTCCATTCTCATGCTACTAACAAAAACATACCGAAGACTGGATAATTTATAAAGGAGAAAAGTTTAATTGATTCACAGTTCCCACATGGCTGGGGAGGCCTCAGGAAACTTACAACCACAGCAGAAAGGGAAGCAAAAACAACCTTCTCCACATGGCAGCAGGAAGAGAAGTGCCGAGCACAAGGGGGAAAAGCCCCTTATAAAAACCTTCAGATCGCATGAGAACTCACTATCATGAGAACAGCATGAGGGTAACTGCCCCCATGATTCAATTACCTCCCACTGGGTCCCTCCCATGACACATGGGGACTACGGGAAATACAATTCAAGGTGAGATTTGGGTCGGGACACAGCCAAACCACATCAGCAATTAAATTTCAACATGAGTTTGAGAGAAGACATTCAAATCACAGCACTACCTTTTCGGCCTTCTCTCTTACTACCCTTTGTTTGGAACAAACTTGCTAACAAATCCAGGTCCTTTCAACATTACAGATCCCAAGACTTTCTACCACGATGGATTAAGCATGGAATCCCTCCACAATCACTGTGCTTCTCACATTTCTACTCAATTACTCTGTCCCATCCTTCAATTCCTAGATCAAATACCACTTTATACATGTGTGTGTGCATGTGTGTATGCTCATGTGTGTACCCATACATGTATGCACATGTATGTACATGTATAGCTGTGTATAGGTATTGATGGAGTTCAGGACATGCTACCCCAAAATAGGCACCTCAACATCTGAAAAAACAGCAGAAGCAGGAAGGTCATTCTCACCTTCCCCGGCCCTTCTCCCCTGAAGCAGGTCCTAAAATCTTCATTCTAGAGGCATCCTCCCTATACCCAGAGGAAAGAAACATCCTGACCCTCAAAGACACAGAGACACCAAGAAGAACTGAACAAAGTCTCCTCTAACATATTATTATTAGGTCATAACCCCTTTGTCCAATCATACTTCCATACAAAACTTCACTCTTCATCTAATCTAAGCATAAAAATATAAATGTTTCTCTGTTTCTTTGGGTCTTCAATTCTAAAAGCTCCCATGTCACATGAAACTTATATTAAATAAATCTGTATGCTTTTCTCTTATTAAACTGTGTTTTATTATAGGTGCCTCAGCCATGAACCTTGTGATGGGTACGGAAAATACATTACTTTTTCTCCTCTACAGTATGTGTATATATGTGCATGATAAATACTACACATTTATGTGTGTACAGAGAGTACATGAAGAAAGTGTATATGTGCATGTGACGCGCTTTATCCCAGGACAAAGTCTTTAAGTGCATCCAGTACAAATTTTTAAGCTGAGACCCCAGTACACAGTGCCTCAGTAACTATCAAGAAAATACATTTTAAAAAGTAAATACATGAACAAATTATAAAGAAAAAAACTGCTTTCAAAGATTAATTGCTATGTTAGTTATTTGAAATAGAACAGTCTTTCATAGAAATAGTGTTATCTACAAAATATATAATATAAATGCATACTTTTTTAAAGATTTGACACAAAAAATAGAAATATTAGATTCTCTTTATCTTGAACCAGATATTATAAAAAGAAGAACACTAGACTTAAGTAGGCCACAGAGAAACAGATAAAGACGTGGAGGATTTTAGCAGAACTCAAGGGCCTTTTCAAGGGCTTAAAGAAATGGGGACATTGGTTCTACTTTAAAACATGTGGTCTGGGATGGACATGGTGGCTCATGCCAAAGTGAGCAGATCATTTGAGGTCAGGAGTTCAAGATAAGATCAGCCTGAACAACACGGTGAAACCCCATCTCTACTAAACACAGAAAAATTAGCCAGGCATGGTGACACACACCTGTAAGCCCAGCTACTCAGGAGGCTGAGGCAGGAGAATCACTTGAACCCAGGAGGCAGAGGTTACAGTGAGCCAGATCATACCACTGCACTACAACTTGGGTAAGAGAGGGAGATTCTGTCTTAAAAAATAAAAAGTGGTCTCTGCCTTCTTAACACAGTAATCTCATTTATATTCTTTTCATTGCTGCTAGTCATAATGAAAGTTTTTTAGTCTACATTTGAAACCCAAAGAAAGAATAGCAAGTCAAAAAAAGTAAAGAAGCATATGGATTAAGAAGAACATATGTACATATTAAAAAAAAAAAAGGCAATCTGTTGGAGAATTAACTGTGTCGCAAGTGTGTAAACAGAAGAAATCCAGACAGGTTTCCTAAGAAGCCAGAAAGGACGTGACAGGATGACAGGCCCCAGGTGGCTCCATCAGTCCAGGACTGCCTGGTCACCCTTAGAGGGTGTAGGACCAGAACTGGGAGAAGAAGTCTGCAGTCCCACAGAAAGCAGCGTGCAACCGGTTATTTAGAAATATAGGTCTTTCATAGAAGGAAAAATGGGTCCTCCTATTAACGCCGCAAGTTTCACAAGGTTCAGATCTTATCATATGGTAAAAATGGAAATCCCTGAATAACCACGACTAATCTCACATACACCCTTTCTATTAACATTGGATTTCCTGATATAATATTAATTCTCCAAATTGCCTAATTTTCTAAGCTCTATGATCAGTTTGAATAAATGAATTGCTGTATCCCATCTGCTCGTGTTTTAGTGCAATCCAGCTAGAAACATCCAGAAAGCTTCCTCCTGATTATATAACATAGACTCCAGCTTAGAGATATGCTACTCTTAAAGTTCTACTTTTAAAAACAAATATGCATTAAAGAATTTCATTAAAATTAACTCAAGCTTATCTGTGGTTAAACTGTGTCTATAAAATCTGATCAGATTATAAATACCACTACTGTATTATTTTTATTTGAATTAAAGATAATCGTCCATATAAAGAGTGTTTACTGCTCCCCAAACTTTTTCCTGATAATTATTCCCACAATTATTCCTCTCACAGGTAATCAAGATAAGCTTGGCTTTAATATCAGTGCTTCTGGTCACATTGTTAGCATTATTAACAGCACGGCTAATTTTAGGTAAGGTCTAATTGCTCCAAAATTCACAGTTAGTTGGCACTGTGGACCTCTGCTCACTGTATGTGTGCTTCCCTAAAATTCTGTCAACTCCACCCTCCAGAATATTTATTTGTGAGGTCAGAGACACAGCCTTTCTATTTCCTTAAAAGAAAATGCTGGTTGTGTTCTCAACACTTAACATCACTTAATAATATCGGCTCTGTGATTAACACCAAGTTCATGCTCTTTCAACAGTGGTTATCACATTTCATGATTAATGAATGGTCTCCACCATCTCCAAAGGCATCCGGAGCGTGACAAATAAACACCTCCGAAATGTACACATCTAGAAGCGACCTCCCTCCAGGCTCCATGCCTTTGCAACTGCATACTGTCATCTCTTCCTGAATGAACATGCTGTAAGCCACTCAACCTCGAAATCTAAGAGTGAGGTCACCCACTTCGCCACTTCACTCCTGCTGGGTTCCCTCCTTCAGTGAACAGGTACCCAACCTTCCTGCCTTTTGTTTGCCTAAACCTCAACGTTTATACCCACTATGATGTTGCAAAAGTAATCTTGTTCAAAGAAGAACACAATTTTTGTTATTATCTATACTGCAATTTCAACAGGATTATTCTTTAACAATATAATCTTTGAGAGTTTTTGGCTTTGTTTGTAAATAAAAGTAGAGTCAGTGAAACCCCGACTCTACTAAAACGCAAAAATGAGCCGGGTATGGTGGCAGGCAACTGTAATCTCAGCTACTCAGTAGGCTGAGGCAGGAGAATCACTTGAACCTGGGAGGCAGAGGTTGAGTGAGCCAAGACTGCACCATTGCACTCCAGCCTGGGCGACAGAGCAAGACTACGTCTCAAAATAAATAAATAAAATAAAATTCTAAGCCCCTCACCTCACTGAACAGATGCCCTCTTGGCCAAGGGAACTCCACAGACCTCTTGGAAGTTGAATTCACAGCCATGAAGGGATAGGAAAGAGGCCATGCCTCTTGATTCCCCTCTCCCTCACTAACAGTTGCTAGGTTTTTTTCCCTAAGGGCTAAACAGAAACCAGCATTTTCAAAAGACTACTAGCTTATCTTCCCAGGTACAGAACAAAGACAAGATGAGAATAATCCTACCTTTACCTCTCCTTGAGACCTCTCCTTCCTCTTCCCTTCTTCTTCAAGTGGTCACCTTCTCTCACATAAAATGTAAATCTAACTAGTGGCTCATGCCTGTAATCCTAGCACTTTGGGAGACCGAGGCAGGCAGATTGCCTGAGCTCAGGAGTTTGTAACCAGCCTGGGTAATATGATGAAACCTCATCTCTACTAAAATACAAAAAATTCGCCTGGCATGGTGTCATGTGCCTGTAGCCCCAGCTACTTGGGAGGCTGAGGCAGGAGAATTGCTTGAACCTGGGAGGCAGAGGTTGCAGTGAGCCAAGATCGTGCCACTGCACTCCAGCCTGGACAACAGAGCAAGACTCCGCCTCAAAAAAAAAAAAAAGTAGATCTAACTAAAGTCTCACAAGTACGTAATCAATTGTCCCACTGCCGTACTCTACCCTCTTTTTTAAGGAAAATGTATAAATATTAAACCTCCTATGAATCTCTTTGGAAAAAAACAGTCACAGATTCTTCTGTAAGTCACATTTTTCCCGGGTGAGCTCTTGAGCCTGCTCAATAAACCTCAATGATTTGAGACTTATATCTCAATCACTCATTTTGGTTGTCACATACAACTCCAAACATGTCCTAATATTGCTTTTTACTATTGCACATGGGCAATAATAATTTCAACGGCTCAATCAAAGAGGCTTAATTTATTACTAAGAAATCAGAAAGTTTTGGTGTCTACTCTTAAATGCAAATAATAGCTGAGCAACATGTACATCATAGCCTGAAAAATGGACCTAACGCCTCGAAAAATACATAAGCACATTGACATTAATTAGGGAAAAAAAAACACCCTTAGAGGAATTTTTCCTGCTAAAGCATTTCACTTACAAGCACCTGGAAGTGACTTTTATCGGAATAGCATCGAGTGCTAAAAAGTGTGGATTATATCACTTGCTTAGAGTATTAAATTTAATAACCCCCACTGACAAAAACATAACACCCAGTAAAGTAGGTAAATTGGTAACAGGCAGTTGGGTAACTTCAAAGTCAGATGTTGTTTCAAACACACATAAGGCCATTCAATTTTACAGCCCATCATTCTTGCATCTTGCCAAGAGAGTAGGAAGGAATTTTTTATAAACATAATTCCAGCATAACTCTCATAGCTGAATGTCAATTTCTTTGATAGGACCAACAAATAGATGTTTTCGCCACTATCTCAAGATATTTTAAATTACAATAGGAGTAGCTTTGTTGCATTTCAAAATTTGAAGTTTAAATATTGTAATGTCAAGTTAGTAATAAATCAAAATGTATACTTAAGGTTTACTTTTTAGAAAATATTGCCCCCCAAAAAAATATTTTTAAATCATGTATCAAATTTCAATTATCCACAGGTTACCAAAAACCTGCAATGTGAGGATCATTCACAATATTTGAATCAAAGCTAATTTTTCCTTGACATCTTAAGTCATTGTGTATAAGGTCAGCCTCCTGAAGAGACAGAATTATAGGTGTCTAAGAGAGGTTTTAGAGATGCTCAGAAGCCGGTTCTCTCCAGCCCCTGTCTATCTGTTATCTGAAATTTTACCACCACAACTTTGTTTTTCACCCTTCTTGTTTTTGTTTTTATTTTGTTTTTGTTTAGTTTTTATTTCGTGAGATGGAGTCTCACTTTGTTGACCAGGCTGGAGTGCAGTGGTGTGATCTCAGCTCACTGCAACCTCCACCTCCCGGATTCAAATGATTCTCCTGCCTCAGCCTTCCAAGTAGCTGGGTTTACAGGCACATGCCACCATGCCCAGCTAATTTCTGTATTTTTAGTAAAGATGGGGTTTTGCCATACTGGCCAGGCTGGTCTCGAACTCCTGACATCAAGTGATCCACCTGCCTCAGCCTCCCGAAGTGCTGGGATTACAGGTGTGAGCCACTGCACCAGCCTTTTTTTGACCCTTTTTGAAGGCAGGTACCGCCAGCTCTTCTAGGATCTCCACCCTAGCACAGGGCCTAGAGAAAGCGACTGAGTCAACTGAAACTGCTCTAGCACTTTCAGAAGGGGTGAAAAAGGCCATGACAAGAGATGGGCGACTGATGAGAAGAAAATGGTGGCAAAATAATCATCACTGCTGCACTTGGGCGGATCAGCCCGAGTCACAGCTACATCTATTCTCTATCCATTCCTCAATGTTAATGAAGTGCCAGCTTATATTTAGTTCAGGACAACATATACATTAAGTCTACTTTTTAAAATTCTGTGAAGACAAATATAATCAACATCTCAATTATCCAGTTTCAGATCATCTGCTCCTCAACTTCAGACCATTAGCTCACAACAGAAATAAAACTGCGGAATGTTACTACTTAGTCACCCAAAACTAATGGAAAAAGTGGCAAAATGACTTATCTGTATATTACCTTACAATTTACCAAGTGCTTTCACATATTCTGCTTGAATACTGAACTCATCAAAAACTGGAAAACTCGCAGTAGGTCACACCTGCAATCCCAGCACTTTGGAAGGCTGAGGTGGGTGGGTCACCTGAGGTCAGGAGTTCTAGGCCAGCCTGGCCAACATGGTGAAACCCTGTCTCTACTAAAACTACAAAAATTAGCCAGGCATGGTGGCAGATACCTGTAATCCCAGCTGCTCTGGAGGCTGAGGTACAAGAATCTCTTGAACGCAGGAGGTGTAGTTCAGGTTGCAGTGAGCTGAGATTGTGACACTGCACTCCAGCTTGGGCAACAAAGCAGGACTCTGTAAAAAAGAGAGGAGGGGAAGGAAGAGGAGGGGGGGATGGGGAGGAAGACTGATGTTTCAGAGCAAATTTGGAGACGGAATAAAATTTAATAATTTCCAAACTTCCAAAACCAGTTAATAAGGGAAGGAGAAAGAAAATTAAATGTATGGAAGGTTTTTTCCAAAAAGCTTTGTAGTTCTCGTAATACCCTGACTTTGTTTGGCATAAGAGGAAAACTGTACAAAGGAGTGATTTCCTATTTAAATACAATATTGAAAGAGCACACAAGATAAACTCCCACTAGTCATTTCTGAGATTATTACGAAAGCATAGAGAGTCCTTTACAGTCAAAGAAAAATCTGTTGATATGTACATGATACATGATTTTTTAAAAAAACCCACTATGACACCATTCTATGACTAAATAAAAAAGAATGAGGAAAGACTGGTAATTCAAATTTCCTTTCGGCCTGATAAGAAATGTCTACAATTCTTTCCTCCCAGCTCTCCGCACCTTCTCATCTCCTATTCCCTCCTCAAGCCACGCAATCAGGTTACACATCAGCTCTCTACAACTACTGAACTGGCCAAGATTAAGATTAACGATGACCACATGAGTGCCAACCAAAACACCATGGTCAGTAGTCACGCTGCCTGCTCTGTGACTGGCAGCACTACTGACTACTCCCCTCAGGGGTGTCACTGGTGCTCATCAAGTGTCTCCAGTTTTCTACTCTTGGGATACATGATAGAAATACGTATCCTCACCCCCTTTAAAGTGGTGGCAGGCCATAGCACATAATTTGGCCAATGAAATGTGAGTGGAAATAACATAGGCTGAAGTTTTAAGAGCTAATACATGCTTCTCTATAACTTTTTCCCTTTGCTATGGCAACCAGCAATGTTTCAGACAGTACTTGCCCGATATTACGATATATATATTAATATACTGGTTTTCATCCACAGTTCCTGGCTCATAACTCCCATGGTCCTTATCACCTCATGTTGGGGCACTTTCAGGCCTCAGAAAACAATTCTCTCTCTCACTGACCTTCTCCTGCCTTCCTTTCAGCTATACCTTTTTCTCCCCAAGGAAGGCTTTAGAAACTAAAAGCATACTCTAATCTCCCCCTGCCTTTCTGTCTTGAAACTGATTGTGAAGAAATTCTAGGACTGGCCTTGTCTGATTGCAGGTCCTAAGGCCCCTATTTTAGGAGTGCTGCCCCAGACCCTGGAGGAAGGAATGCTGCACAGAGAGGCTGAGAAGAATCTGGACAGGCCTTGGTAGGTTTCCCCACTACATGCTTCAATCATGCCTATCCAATGAAGTCTCCATTAAGGTCAAAGAAGACTGGGTTCAGAGAGTTTCAGACAGCTGAACCTGTGGAGGTAGGTGCACCCCAGGAGGACATCGAAGGTCTGTGCCCCTTCCCCTATACCTCTCCCTAGGCACCTCTTCATCTGTAACCTTTGTAAATCCTTTATAATAAACTGGTAAACCTGTGTTTCCATGAGTTCTGTGAGCCACTTTAGCAAATTAATCAAACCCAAGCAGCAGATCACGGGAACCCCAACTTGAAGCTGGTTGGTCAGAAGTTCCAGAGGCTCAGACTCGCAAGTGGTATCTGAAATGGGGGGCAGTCTTGTGGGACCAGAGCCCTGACCCGGTGGGATCTGATGCTGTCTCCAGGTAGACAGTGCCAGAATCAAACTGGAGGATATTCAGTTGGTGCACACTGAACAACTGGCTGCTTGCTTGCTGGTGGGAAGAAATCCCCACACATCTGGTGTTAGATGTGCTTTGTGAGAGTACAGTGGGAGAGGCACAGTTGGAGTTTTTCCACATTCAAGCTGCTTTGTCAGCTTGGGTCCCACAGTGAAAATGACATAAAGAAGAATCCCCAAGTGACCTGTGATGAACATGTCCCACGTGTGATTATATGGCACAGAGCTCATAACAACCTGAAATGAACATCTGCATGAGGAAGGAATAAATCTTTGTTTCAAGCCCCTCGGATTATGAGTTGTTGTTACAACATCGTAACTTAGCCTATGCCTGAATTCTATCCTACTTCCACTCGCTTGGGGACCCCACCCTTCTGATTCCTCGCATGCCTTCCTTCTGTTCCTGCTCCAAAAGCCATTCTGCAGCCACCTCCTAAATGCTATGCGAGGCAGCCTCTAAGATGGCACCCAATGATCCCACCTCCTGGTATTCCAGATTCTTACAGAATCCCATCCCCTTGAGTTTGAGGCAGATCAAGGAACTCATTTCTAATGAACAGAATATGGCAAAAGTGATGGGCATCACTTCTGAGACTGCGTTACAAAAAGATTGTAGCTTCTGCTTTGCCCACATTCTCATTCATTGTGAGGAAGGCAGGAGAGCTGCCCTGGAGATGCCCAGGTAGTGAGGTATGAATGAAGCCTTCTGCCAAAAGCCATGAGGAACCAAGACCTACCCAAAACCATGTGAGTGAGCTTGGAAGTGAACTTAACTACTCACTCTTTGTTCCCATTGCTTATCTAGTCAGATGTTAAATTTATTCATAAAAGATAGGAGGGACTGCAAATAGTGGCCCTCAACCCTAGCCATAAAGAACACTGAAAAAATCTTTACTCTGTAAGCTCCAGCCAAACTTGCTAAACCCTACAACTACAGGGTTGTGGCTGGATCATGTGTAGTTAAAGAATAAAAAGTCCACAGGTGCTTCTGATACATATCAAGAGTGAGAACCCTACTTTAGAGAATCACTCAGCCCAGCAATTGGATGATGAGGAAATGTCCCGAGAAATGAACTGACTGGGCCAAGATCTTATAGCTCGTGGCCAACATGGAGTTTTGACCCTATTCCTCTGACTACTAGACAGGTGTTACTCCCTGACACTACAGTGCCTTCTCTACTGGGGTCTCCTCTGAGCTGAACACTCTGGGAAGACATACAAGAAATGCACGACCCTGCCTTCAAGGAGCTGCCTGCACAGAATCTACGAATTAGAATGAAGGGAGCACGTTAGAACATGCCTCTCCCATAAGCTGTAAGCAGCAGCCAAAGAATGGAATAGGGGCTCCAGTTCTTGTAAATTAGGTGTGGCCCTTAGGTTTCTGGGAAGTTTCCAATGTGGGTTGGCAAGTCTAGGCATTCTCTTGGCACAAAACTACTGAACAGTAAAGAGGTACCAACTTAGGTGAGTAACTGGGCGGACATCACTTAAGGAACCTTTTAAAGGACTTCTTTAAGCAAATCCCAGCCACACTTGAAGTGAGGGCCTGTGGCCACCGGCCATGGCTAGCCACCCACCACCTAACAGCAGCCCAGAGGTTTCACCATCCCAGACAGGCACGCCGCCCCAGTTATTTTACCCTTCACTTAGGGCCACCGTCACCTTGCCATGGCCCTAAGCAAACTATACTTGGCAAAGCAACAACAGCTCCAGATGGAGAAATGACACACTATTCCAACAAACTTTTCAAAGGGAAAAAAAAAGATATTTCTGAGTTTGTTTTTGTAGGCAGCTGGAAAAGAAAATAAATCCACCAAATACCAACACCTCTCCAAAAAGTGTGTTGCCAGGACCATGATGACTGGCGTTAAGAATGCGAGTTTCCGGCAGAGAGAATGTGACACATCGCTGAGTCAAAGGCAGGCCCAGCCCTGGCTGAAAACCTTTGTCAGAAATGGGTTATGCTTTCACTGTAAGAAGTTTAAAAGGAGGGCAATGGTGAAGTCACATCCGTGAGTCACTTTCCCACATGCTAGGCTCACTTTTCAACAGGATCAACAGACCAAGTACCCACAGGGTCTCCCTCAGACTATGAGCTGTTGAGAGCTCTTCAGAGAATAGCATCTTCCATTCTAAGTCATGAGCACTGTACCCACCTACTCCCTATAAATAACCCAGAGAAATTAAGATTGCACAGAATGGTAAAGGGAGTAAGCATTTGTGGATGAAAAGAAGGGAAGGGAGAACCCAGAGGCAAAAATCAAAACTGCATGATATCCAACTTTGTTTTGTAAACAGACAACTGTTCTGGATGCAGATGTCTGTGCTAGGAACCTGAGTCTATGAGGCTTGAGAATAATCTCAATCCACAACTTCCAGGCTGTGTTGCACACACACCAGGGGTTTCAAGGTCAGCCGGTAACAGTGACCTGCCCCCTGTTCACCCCAGAGATGCCTGAGCAAACAGCAAAAACTCTGGGGCAGGCAGCTCAGACTTGCTTGTTGCCTTCCTAGAGGACGACACTGTCTTCCAGATCAAACTGGATCACCAGTGGGAATGACAAGAATGGGGGCATCATCTGCAGATGTTTGGGAACTGAGGGATGAGATATTCCCGTGAACAGGAGGAAGAGGAGCAGACTAGAGGGATAGGGTGTGAGTATGAATGGAGCCGGGTGGGGAGGGAAGAATCAGTGCACAGAGCCAGCAGCATCTTCCTCCTCGGTCTAAGCTCTCCGAAATCTAGCTTTGAGTGGGGCCATCCTCTCAGGGTGCCAGGGACACCTAACAAGTACACAGGAAGGTCATGTATTATGCTCAACCCTCTCCCAGACAACTTAACACAATTTCAGAACAAGAGTAAACTTTAAGTAAGCATAACTTCTGAGGCAAAATAACCTAAGCCCTAAACAAAATTTCCTTCACTACTGTTGTTTTTTTTTTTTTTTTTTTTTTTTTTTTCTTTTGAGATGGAGCTTCACTCTTGTTACCCAGGCTGGAGTGCAATGGCGCAATCTCGGCTCACCGCAACCTCCGCCTCCCGGGTTCAGGCAATTCTCCTGCCTCAGCCTCCTGAGTAGCTGGGATTACAGGCACACGCCACCATGCCCAGCTGATTTTTTGTATTTTTAGTAGAGACGGGGTTTCACCATGTTGACCAGGATGGTCTCGATCTCTTGACCTCGTGATCCACCCGCCTCGGCCTCCCAAAGTGCTGGGATTACAGGCTTGAGCCACCACGCCTGGCACTGCTGTTGTTTTTTTTTTAAACTGACATTTACTGAGGCACAAAAACATTCATTCCGTGATATAAATGGTTAGAGTAATTAAACATTGATATAAATCCAGCATTAGCAAACTTTTTCAATAAAGAGCCACATCGTATACATTTTAGTTGTGGGCCCAAAGGCAATATTGAGGATATCATAGAAGGTACTTAATAATGAGAGAAAACAATTTCACACACATTGTTCATTGACAAAATTCAAAACATGATATTAATAACAAAGCACAATTATTAGTATTATAAGCCTCCTAATGTGAAGAATGATTCTTTTGGTGGAAGGATAATGATTTATTTGGGACTCAAAGTTAGTATTCCTTATGATCAAAATCAACTGCAAATGTTATCAAAATAATAAAAAGATCAGTGGTTGCCAAGGATTAGGGGAGAAGGAGGAATGAATAATGGAGCACAGAGGATCTTTAGAGCAGTGAAAATACTGTGTAGGATGCTGTAATGGTGGATACTTGCCACTATTCATTTGTCCAAACCCATAGAATGTACATCAAGAGTGAGCAACATAAACTATGGACTCTAGATGATGACGCTGTATCAGTGTAGGTTCATCAACTATAACAAATTACCACTCTGGTGTGGGAGTGGTAACAGATAATGGAGGAAGCTGTGCACGTTTGGGAGCAGGGAATGAATGGGCTATATATTTATTTTCCTTCATTTTGGCTATGAATCTAAAAATTATCTAAAAAATAATGTTTATTTTTAAAAGACGAAACATGCAACTAGATGACAGCAACTGCATTTCTGGGCATTTATTCAAGAGAAATAAAAACATATGTTTACACCCTCCTTCCCATCCCAAAACAAGGAATCACAAATGTTACTCTGTTAACGCTAATCTGTAATGAGATTTTACATATTTCATCTTTGAAAATGTCTTTTCACACACCTATTTGTGTGTGGAGAAAATACTGCTATCCAGGAGCATATGATTTTATTTAAGCATATTCATTACTTGGATGGCATTTAAGAAATTTTATTTTATTCTTCTCTTGATATTCTCCTTTTAGTATGTCGCTATATTTCAGATAGATTCTTCACTTGCAATTAAAGTTAAGTGGAAGCTCTTCAACTGCACAGTTAAATAGATTTTGAAATACAGAAATTTCCTTTCTACTTGCATTGTGGTCCAAAAGCACAGCTGGTACAGTTGTCCCCTGGTATCCGTGGGGGATTAGTTCCTGGACCTCTCTCAGATTCCAAAAACTGTGGCTATTCAAGTCCCTAATATAAAATGTCATAATATTTGCTTATAATTTATATATCATCTTCTTGTATATTTTAAATAATCTCTAGATTACTCATAATACCTAATACAATGTAAATGCTATGTAAATAGTTGTTACACTGTATTGTTTAGAGAATAATGACCAAAAAATGTCTGTGCATGTTCAGTACAGATGCAATTTGTTTCTCCCCGATATGTTTGATTCAAGGTTGGTTAAAATCACAGATGCAGAACTCATGGATATGGAAGGTCAACTGTACTTAGATGAGCTAAGAAAATGTATCTGCTACAGACAGGTATGGAAACAAAGATCTTGTTTCTTATTTTAACTTTTGACAGCATAAGAAGTGTATAAAGCATTTTAAATATTACTAGTGGTGAAAACAATCTAAGGTGGCATCTAAGTGACTTTGCTTCAATATTAAGATTCACATATAAGCACTGTTTTGCCTTACCATTTTATGTTGAATTTATTATCAACTCTGCAGCTAAGGCTAATTTCCAAAGCCATTTAGTGTTCAATAATGGTAGCTAAAGTCAGTTTATCCTGTTCAGAAAAAATTAAATCTTAGCCCTGAGACAGGGTCTCGTTCTGTAGCCGAGGCTGGAGGACAGTGGCATGATCACAGCTCACTGCTGCCTCAACCTACTAGGCTCAAGGAATACTCTGCCTCAGCCTCCAGAGCAGCTGGGACTACAAGCACATGTCACCATACCTGGCTATTTTCTTATTTTTTGTAGAAACAGGGTCTCTCTAGTTTTCCCAGGCTGGTCTCAAACTCCTGGACTCAAGCAATCCTCCCACCTCAGCCTCTCAAAATGCTGGGATCACAGGTGTAAGTCACCATGCCCAGCCTAAGGCTAAGAAGAGTCTTAAACAATTTTGTTTTCTCTGAACACATTTCTTCAGCTGCTGAAATCAAACATGGTTTAATTAACTCACCATCAATAAATGGCTTTCCTGGCTTGGATAACAAAGGAGTCACTTGGAAATTTCCTAAGCTCAAGGTTCCTCAACTGTGACACATACCTACTGCATGAGTAACATCTACCTGGGCTACTCTGCATTACCCCATGAAGCTTAGGGAGTGTGGAGACTCAAACTGAACAAGAAGCTCATGCTGTCTGCTATGCCATGATTAATAAAGTTCTTTATTTCTTACCCAGTATTCTCCTGTCTTCTGTCAGCATCCATGAAACTGTGGGATGCTAACTTGTTAGCCTGCAAGCAAGGTAAAAATCTCAACCCTTTCACAGTTCTTGACAATATGAGTTTGAGGTTATCAGACTAATGTGTAAATTTTGAAATTGTGCAGGCTGCAAGGTCACTAAATAGAAATCAAATGTATTTCTATCTATTAGCAGAAAACAAATGGAAAACTCGATTTAAAGTTTTATTACATTTATGTAAGTGTAAAGAATATACAATACTTAGAGGCTGGGCACGGTGGCTCACACCTGTAATCCCAGCACTTGGGGAGGCCAAGGCAAATGGATCATGAGGTCAGAAGTTCCAGATGAGCCTGGCCAATATGGTGAAACCCCATCTCTACAAAATTAGCTGGGCACAGTGGTGGGCACCTGTAATCCCAGCTACTTAGGAGGCTGACACAGGAGGATCACTTGAACCCGGGAGGCAGAGGTTGCAGTGAGCGGAAATTGTACCACTGTACTCCAGCCTCAGTGACAGGGTGAGACTCCATCTCAAAACAAAACAAAACAAAAAAAAAAGAATATCTAATATTTAGAAATACATTTAATAAAAGATGTTCAGAAATCTCTATATTGAAAATGATAAAACATAAATGTAGAGATATACCATGTTCATGGATTGAAAATTAATATTGTTAAGGTGTCAACTGTTCCAAAATTGAGCCATGGTAGCAGTTTTCAAACTCTTCATTCTTAGGACTCTTTGAAATGCGTAAAAACAACTGAGGATCCCAAAAAACTTTTAATATTTATGTGGTTAATATCTATCAAAGTTTACTAGAGAAGAAATGTAAGGTTAAAACATGTAAAATATTAACCCATTTAAAATTAACAAGCCCATTAAATGTTAAAATAATTTTTATTTTTCCTAAAATAAAATTTATTAAGCTTTGCATTGTTTTATACTTTTGCAAATATCTTTAATGTTTAGCACAAAAGAAAACAGCCAGATTTTCCTATTTGCTTCTGTATTCAATCTGCTGCAATATCACAGATTATGTAGCCTCTAGAAAATGCCACTGTACTCCTGAGACAATGCATGTGAAACAAATAATGGCTAAGTATTATTACGAAAACAGTTTTCACCAGGTGTCCCAGATTCGAGACAATGCAAACTGTAATCATATCAGACTTAAAAAAAAAAAAAACTGACAAACTAATTCTATAATTTGTACAGAAATATGAAGAGCCTATAAATGTCTAAAAATGGTTTTGAAAGGCCGGGCACAGTGGCTCGCGCCTGTAACCCCAGCACTTTGGGAGGCCGAGGTGGGCGGATCACGAGGTCAAGAGATCAAGACCATCCTGGCCAACATGGTGAAACCTCGTCTCTACTAAAAATACAAAAAATAGCCAGGCATGGTGGCACATGCCTGTGGTCCCAGCTACTCGGGAGGCTGAGGTGGAAGAATCACTTGAACCTGGCAGGCAGAGGTTGCAGTGAGCCGAAATTGCGCCACTGCACTCCAGCCTGGCGACAGAGCAAGACTCTGTCTCAAAAAAAAAAAAAAAAAAGATTTTGAAAATGCAGAACAAAATTGGAGGGCTTACACAACTTGATTTGTGGACTGACTTTTGAAGCTATAGTACTCAAGACAGTGTGAGACAGGAGTCCCCCCTTACCTGTGGTTTGCTTTCTGCTGTTTCAGTTACCCGTGGTTTCAGTCTTATAATAGTAAATGGAAAATTCCAGAAATAAACAATTCAGAAGTTTAAAATTCTGGAAGTAAACAATTCACAAGTTTTAAATTCCAAAAGTAAAGATTCAGGTTTTAAATTCTTAGTAGTGTGAAATCTGTCCTGCTGTGTCCCACCTGGGGCATGACTCATGCCTTCTTCCAGCATATCCACACTGTATATGGTACCCACACATTTGTCATGCAGTAGCTATCTTGGTGACCAGATAGGAAAAACATACACACAGAGGATTTTGTCCTATCCACAGTTTCAGGCATCCACTGGGGGTCTTGGCACATATCCTCTCATGGATAAGGAGGGATTATTATACTAGCATAAGGATCAACAACAGATCAACAGAATAGTTGGAAACTATGAAATAGACTCACACATATGGTCAATTGATTTTTGATAAAAGGTGCCAAAGCATTCCAATGGAGAAAAGAATCTCTTTCAACAAATGATGCTGAACAACTGGATATCAGTATAAAGAAAGAAATAAACCATCCTGGATTCCCACCTTACACTACACACAAAAGTGAACTCAAGTTAATCCTAGACCTAAACATCGAAGCTAAAACAACAGAGCTCTAGAAGAAATCATAGGAAAATATCTTTACAATTTGAGAGTAGGCAAAGATCTCTTGAGCAACACACAGAAAACAATAATCATATAAAAACAGATAAATTAGATTTCATCAAAATTAAAAACTGCTTACCAAAAGAAGCTGTTAAGAAAATTAATACACTAAAAGGAAAAAATGCTGTGTGTGTGTGTGTGTGTATGAGACAGAAGGATGAAAGATTGGTATCCAGGATATATATTAATAAAAAATTCCAACTCAGAAAAGAAAAAGCCAATTAATAAATGAGCAAAAGATTCAACAGACATTTCACAAGGGAGAATATACAGATGGTTAATTGTGTACATTAAAAGCTATTCACTATCATTAGTCATCAGGGAAATGCAAATTTAAAACATAATGAAATACCACTACATACTCAGAAGAATGATTAACATTAAGAAGACTGACAATACTATACTGTAAGCCCAGATGTAGTGCAACCAAAACTTTCATCCACTCTTAGTAGAAAAGTAAAATGGTAAACCACTTTGGAAAAAACATCTGACAGTTTCTTACAAAACTAACCACATACCTATCTTATACATAGAAATTCAACTCCTGGGTACTCACCCAACAGAATTGAAAGCATATGTCCACAGAAAAACTTTTACAAGAATGATCGTGGCAGTTTTATTTATAAAGTCCCAAACTAGAAACAACCCAGGTATTCATCAAAAGATAACTGGACAAACAAATTGCCACATATTTATACAATGGAATACTACCTAACAATAAAAGGCTTATTCATACGACAGTATTAACAAATTCCAAAAATAGTATGGTAAGTAAAAAGCCTTCTACAAAAGGGTACACAAGGTATAATCCCACTTACATGAAGTTTCTAGAATAGTGAAAACTAATCTATGGTGAAAAAATCAAAAGAGTGGTTGTCTCTGGGGTAGGACCGAGAAAACTGATGAGATAACTTATGGCCAAGTCCTCTACCTTGATAGAGTTTTGGATTACACAAGTATACATTTCTCAGAATTCAAAGGGTACATGTAAGATTTGTACATTTCAGTACACTATAAATTTTACCTTAAAAATAACACTATAAGCAAATACTGACCTCTAGTTAATGATATGCATGCTAAAATGTTTATGGGTAAAAATATACTCATGATATATGCATCTTAGTCTGAAAGAAAACAGTATTAAGAAAACAGTGTGGATTAATGGATGGACCAGGATTATCAATCCATCTTGTAACCTGTATTTACAAGATTTTTAAAATCCACCACATTTGGTTAGAAAAATGAAGTCTTTGCTAAATATAGACTGAGTTGTCTTCCATAAACACTTCAATTGCCTTATCCATAATCATGTGTCAAAGTGAAAGGAATGTGTCCTACCAACTCCAGTTTCTACAGTTCAGTACCAGGAAAAACACCCTTGTTATTGGTCCATGATCTGATATAAATAAAAAACATGGCTATCATAAGTTTTCAGTTTTGATTTATACAATTGCTTGCAAAAGCTATTTCAGAAAAAAAATTTACGAAATATAATTTTTAGTTTTCAAAAAGGCTGCCAAACAAGAAAATTTCAATCACTCTGAGTTTTTTAAAAATGTAAACCGTGTACATTTTTGGGTTTGAAAGCCAGTAGCCATTCTGATCCCCTCATTTTTGTTTGAATAAGAAAATAATTCATTCTCTGGTCACTTTACTATTAAAGACCACAGTTAGCCATGATAAATGCATTTATTTCCCCCCACACACACACACACACAGATCTGAATTTAAAATTCAGTACAACTAATAGCATTTAAAAGTTTCCTCCCTCCCTCCCTTATCTCACCTACCCACATATATCACACACACATTCCACACACAGACACACTCCAAGATGATTTAAGCAGAGCCCAAATTAAGATATAAACCTAAGTGGCAAAATAACTGTACCATTTTTCTTTGGACTTAAATTGTCCTTCATAATAATCAAAAGCCACATGTTGCTAAAATCAAAAGAAACTTACCTTGAATGCAAATATTCCTACAGATAATGTCAATTATCTGTATGTATTCTAGGACTCTGGTGAGTTTTTTAAAAATAGGGGGAAATTAAAAGGAAAAGGATCCATATCACCACTGTCAACTAGCCTTTCCACATTTATTTCCTCTCAACCTACTTTTAACACAATTTTGGAATATTAAATTCTCAACCCGGCCTGCAACAGAGTGTAAACTAACTTAAATAATCCCTGGTTTTAGCACTTGAACAGTAGAAGGGTAAAATATGTGGGAGTGAAATAGAGTCTACAGTCTAAAAATAGGTCCATGTGCACAGTCCAAGGTCAGCCTGCAAAAGAGGAGCAATGAAAAAATATCTGACATTGCCTGAACCAACAACATGTAGAAGAACTTGGATCTCTTACTCCAAACTTCTCTTGCCTATTTTCTTTAAGAACTGAGTAAAAGGCCATTCTGCCTGCCAGAGGTCTAGAAATAGCTTGTCTTCCTATTTGCCATAGATGTATCTAAAGTCCAGAAGGCATTTCTCTGTTGTTTTAGGGATGTGTCTGGTTTTTTTCTCAGACATTCATGTCATTTCTCTTTGTCAGCTGAAAAGCTTTTATGCTCAGAATTTCACTTCCGAGTCAGTTTGAAAAGTCTATTATAATTATTTGCTAAATGGAAAAAAGTCTCCCTCTTAGTCATCTTATGATTCCCTTAAATGACATGTATTTTAATATTTGAATGTGTATGTATCTGTAACTGAATATAACCCCATATATTTCCACCTCTTTAGGCCCAGACTTCTTAAACATAAGCCTCTCAAATCCAAAGGCTAACGCTGAGAGTGTCTGGCTCTGTTGTTTCAGTACTATAGAGGGTCTCTGTTTTTTATCTAAATTTTTCAGATCAGCCCTTCCACCGGGCACCGTGGACGTGGCAAGCCTAAACCAAAAAAGGAGTCTCTTCTTTAAGGTGTTTGATATTAGATCCCTAGGCTCGCTTCAAGTTTCCATGTTCATTCTTTTGATTTACGGGTCTCATTACCGGGGAAGGCTGAAATATCTCTTCTTTTTCTCCCTCAGTGGCTTCAAAGCACTATACGCTTGATTACCCAAGTACATTAAAACTAATTTAAATCATCATCTTAAGCACTAGTGTGTTCAACAAACCAGAAAAAATCTTGGAATCCAAAATATATGGTCACATTTTATACTTAATAGGACACAAAGTAGCAAATCCATCAACATAATGGTATCGCTTTTTATGGGCACAGACAAAAAACACTTCTTGAATGGTGCATTACCCAATCCTGCCTTTTAAAGGTGAAATTCACATCATCCTTTTCCTTCTGCTCCCGCAAGACAAACGTAATTTAATGAGGAACATTTGTAAGGATAACTTCAAATGGCAGTAAATGTGTATGGCCGTGAAAATAACAAGATAAATGCCCACATTTGTATAAACCCAAGCTAAAATTATAAGATAGCATCACACATTTTCCAGCCTCTCCTGCAGCACTGCCATTTCAATGCATCCATGTCATAACCAGCACTTTTTTTAGCTTAAATGGCAATGCTTTTTCTCCTGCTATGTTTACAGTAAGTTACCATTCTCAAAAGAAAAACAAAAGCATTGAATTAGTACCAGTGAAATAGAATTCCTGGAATCAAAAGCACAATCAAAAAACTTCAGAGAAATTGTTGATCTGTGCTGAAAGCTGTATCAAAATATGAAATTAACCAAAGTATTTTTAACATGCTATTGATAGCAGCTATCAACTTAAAATGCAAATGTAAGAAAATATGCAAAATTTATCTTCTTGCATATTTATGATTATGTATTAGTGATTCCGTATCTCAAAAATATTTCAGAATATTCATTCTTGAAAAGAAGGGTGAGGGAAAAAGGCAAAACAGGAAGACCCAACTGTTGATTCAGTGGAATGTACTACACTTAGAAATCATTAGATGAGTTTTGGTCCTGGCTTCGATTAGGCAAATCACTTAAACATTGGCAGCTTTAGTTTCTCACCGTAAAACAAAGGAGGTGGGTTAGTAGACTCCTAATTTTCTTTTAGCCTATAGTCAATGGTCTTTTGCAAGAATTAGTTGAAAGAATAATGTAATTAGTAATTGAATTTTAATGCTAACATAATTCTATTAATGTTTATTACTTTTATAAATATTAATGAATTTCTACATACTTCATTACAGATAGGTATTATTAGTCTACAAGAGTTTTAGAAATGCCATGAAATGCTTCTCATTAACTGTTAAATGGCCTGGAATGAACTGAGAAGTCCCAATTTATCCCAGGCCAAAGTAACCGGAAACCAGACAGAATCACTCCTAGGTTTCTTACTTTTATGAATAGGTAGAGCACAGAGGATTTTTTGGACAGTGATAATACTTATCATAATACAATAATGATAGATACATGTCAGTATACATTTGTCTAAACCCACAGAATGCTGAAAACCAAGAGTGAACCCTAGGACTTTGGGGAATAATGATGTGTTACTGTAGGCTCATCATTTGAATGTACCACTCAGTGGGGAAGCTGATAACGGGAGAAGCTATGCCTATGGGAGGGGGAGAGGGGTGGGAGGGGCCCAGGGTATATACGAAGTCTCTGTACCTTCCTCTCCAGTTTTGCTGTGAACCTAAAACTGCCCTTAAAAATTAAAGCCTTTTAGGCCAGGTGCAGTGGCTTACACCTGTAATCCCAGCACTTTGGGAGGCCAAGGTGGGCGGATCACTTGAGGTCAGGAGCTCAAGACCAGCCTGACCAACATGGTGAAAGCCCATTTCTACTTAAAATGCAAAAATTAGCCAGGTGTGGTGGTATGTGTCTGTAATCCCAGCTACTCAGGAGGCTGAAGCAGAAGAATCGCTTGAACCAGGAAGGCAGAGGTTGCAGTGAGTCAAGATCATACCACTGCATTCCTGTCTGAAAAAAAAAAAAAAAAAGTCTTTTTTAAAAAGTATATTTTGATCATTCAGGAATCAATCTGAAAGAGCTTCCAATGACTAAAGGTGGAAAAATTTGAGCAAGAAAATAATAATATAACCTGACAAATAAAACAAATGAGGCTAAGGTACTATAACTAAATGATTAAATAAATAAATGGGAGAAATCCCCCACACTGAAAAACTACAAATAGTATATGAAGATACATTCCCTTCCAGAGGTAGAGCTTAATTCTCCTCCAAGTGTGTGCTTAGTGACTTGCTTCCAAAGAAAGGAATATGGAAAGGAAAAATGGTAACGTGACAATGGAAAAAGCTGACCACCTTAACTATGTGGTCAAGATTAATATCACTAGTGATAAGTCATGTTGATATAATATAACCCCCAATACAATGTGATGAGAAGGGCACTCACTTTTGCAGTATTCCATCCCAAAACCCATAATCCCAGTCTAATCATGAGAAAGCATCAATAAACCCAAATCGAAAGACAGTCTACAAGATACTTTCAAATGGTCAAGATCATGAAAAACAAGGAAAGACTGAGAAACTGTCACAAATTATAAGAGATGGGACAACTGAATGTGAAATGCTATCCTGGATTAGATCCTGGAACAGAAAAAGGACATACTGGTGAAATCAAAATAAAATGTGTAGTTTAGTTAACAGCACTATGCCAACATTAATTTCTTAGTTTTGACAAATGTACATAATAATGCAAGAAGTTAACATCAGGAGACACTAGGCAAAAAGTAAACAAGAGCCCCCTGTATTATCTTTGCAACTTTTTATAAATCTAAGGTATTCAAATAACACTTATTAGTGTAATAATCAAATGATTTAAATATTTGGTGTAAAATTTACATTGTGACTCTGAGACTGTATGTATTCATTTAAATAAAAGAGGCCAATAATCCAAGGAATTTTGACATGTAAGTGACATGCACATATTAAGTCACGGAATTTTATGTTATTGCAGCCCAGCTTAGCCTATCCTAATTAAGACAGCTTGAGCTTTCTTGCTAGTGTACTGCCAAAGGTGGTTGCTCATAGATATCACCAATGGACATGTGTCTCTTACACATCCCTCCTGCTTGCCCAACCTCAAAAGATTGAAAGAGTTGAAAGAGTAGCCTCCATATCACTTCTCTCTTACGTTCCCTCAAGCCCCAACTCACAGGTTACAGTTAAAAAGAAATAAGGATGTTTTTCATCTGATATCAGATTGGAGTTTCGAAGGTGAAACTGAAAAATTCTAGAATCTGACCAAGATACTGGGTTTTAGACAAAGCATGATTATAAAACAGTGAATAGAAAAAAAGAAACCTATTCTTATAAATGTCTCCTCAATAAACCAATTCCCTCAGTATCATAATTTCTTCTTTACTTTGGCCTGTATCTTGGCTCCACACATTTTCTTTTAGACAATAGTTTATTGCCAACAAAATACATACTAGCCAAATAGTAAATCAAGTCCCTAGACTCACATGCAACACTAGATTTTAATTATTTGAGTTTTTTTAAAAATCTATTTCTCCTAGCTCTCAATAATAGGGGTTTGGTTTGGTTTATATTTTCCCATTCACTCACAGGGATGATG
Source organism: Sapajus apella (assembly GCF_009761245.1). Lineage (NCBI taxonomy): Eukaryota > Metazoa > Chordata > Mammalia > Primates > Cebidae > Sapajus > Sapajus apella. The sequence continues at coordinate 6,653,969 of NW_022436984.1, read as the reverse complement.
TTTAAATATATTTAAGATATCTAATTCAATCTCAGGTATGAACAATATTTAAACAGGTTTACCATTTTAAAAAGTAAACATTAGAGGATACCTCTTCAAAGAATCACTGCATCGCTAAATATTTTTTCCAAATATCACACACCCAAGTATTTGGCAACTGGTAAATTTCAGAATGAGACAGCTAATGGGTTTTTCCCCATAGAAGCTGCCCTCATCCTGGCTAAAGTCTCACAGCTCTGGACAAGAGAGTCCATGGAAGTCCTTACCAACTTGTCCACCCAAGGCACAGGTAGGAGACCACGCTGTACCCCTGAAAGTCAATGACTATAAAACCAGTCTGAGACATACAATGCTGACTCCCAGCTTTGCACACACATCTGTTTAAAATTCAAACGGCTTCTGCAAACCATGGGTTGGTATTCAAATAAAACTTTTAAAGACATTGTATTCATTTAGGAAGGAAATGAAAAAATGTGCCTATGGTCTTTGGGTTCTACATTTCCTGGGGAGAGTTCACAGGCCTTCTAGGACTTAGACGGTGGTAAGCCTAGCAGATTGAGCAAGATGTGGGAGTAGACATAAAGTGGCTTTTGATGAGTCACCAACATCTCAGGGCCCTCTCCACAACACACAAGGCCAGCTCTGCAAATACACAGCAGCTGTGCACACTTCATACAACTTGGCAACACTAGCACTGGGAACCCAAGAGCATCCTGGAGGGCAACTGAGCCATCAGAAACAAAATCCAGCTCTGAATGGCACTCTGGGGCCATGCAAATATTTAACAGGCACATCTAGAGAATTCTCAATCTCAATTAGGAGAGGACCACCATAGTCAGAATGAAGGGGGCTGCCTAACTGCCTCTCAAGTCTCAGGCAATCCTCACTCAGTAATATTGCAGAAGGCTATAGTTTTTTGTATTTTTTGTTCTTATTTTAGAAACAGGGCCCCGTTCTGAAACCTAGGTTGGATTTACAGTGGCAAAATCATGGCTCACTGCAGCCTCAAACTCCTGGGCTCAAGTAATCAATCCTCCCACCTCAGTCTCCTAAGCAGCTAGAACAACAGGCATATGCCACCACACCCAGCTAATTTTTGTATGTTTTGTACAAACTGGATCTGCCTGTGTTGACCAGGCTGGTCTCAAACTCTTGGCCTCAAATGATTTTCTTCCTTCAGCCTCCTAAAGCACTGGGATCACAGGCACAAGCCACCACAGTGGGCGAGGACTATAGTGTTTACAGCACTTCCTTCTGCCCCAACTCGATGTAACTTCACAATCATGCTGTGAAGAATTACCATGCTCATTTTCTGGCTGAGGAAACCTCAACAGACTTTCAATAATTTGCCAGGATTATAAAGTCAGAATGGAATAAAGAAGAAACCTGAACCCAAATTGTTCTGTTTCCAAGCCCAGGACTCTTAGACACTAACTGTAGTATATTCAGGTCACAATATGGGTTGAGATGTATCTACAGAACCAACAAGTAGAGGAACTTCTATTCTTTGAGTAGATGTCAAAAGGTGAAAAGTAGGATCTGAATCTTTCTCCATGTGGAGAAAATTCAGAGATTCCAAGAAAGAGTACACACTACTCACCTGCACATTAGACACCCAAAAAGTGCTCAAATTAATTAACTATTATGTACTCTTTAAAAACATACAGAACTCTGCTTTTAAAAAAAAATGGGAGGAGAGGGATCCTTAAGTTTAAAGCAGAGTAATGCTTCTAAATCAACGAAGACCTAGGCCAAATCACTTCATGTCTCTGGGCTTCATTTTCTCATTTGTAAAGTGAAAGAAGTGAATTCAATTTCAACTGTCTTGAAACGAAATCATTCAGAATAGTTTCTGGAAGCAACATCCTAGGGCAGGATACAGAACATATAAAGCGGAGAAAGCAAAGTGGCTGGGTGGCAAGGGAGAGTCTGAAGCCCAGCCTGCTCTTCCTCCTCCCACACTGCTACCTGCCCTTGCATACAGAGTGCTACAGGGGCTGCACCCAGTGAAACTCTCAGGACTAGAGAATCTCTAAGACCCTTCTAGGTTTGCTGTAACACTTCTAATGGAGTGACTTTCTGAAACTACTAATACGGTAGCTACTAGGCATAAGTGGCTAATGAGCGCTGGAAATACAGCTAGTGTGATGTGTTCAAGCATAAACTACACACACTAGTTTTGAAGACTTAGCAAGGAGAAATATATATATATATATATATATGCATAGATCTCTTAATTTTTTTGTTGGTTATATGATGAAATAATATTTTGGATGGATAGGATTACATAAAATATATTAAATAATTCTACTTGTTTCTCTTTTTGTATTTTTGTTTTAGAGACAGAGTTTCACTCTGTCACCCAGACTGGAGTGCAGTGGCACGATCTCAGCTCCCTGCAACCTCCACCTCCTGGGTTCAAGCGATTTTCCTGCCTCAGCCTCCCAAGTAGCTGGGATTACAGGCACATGTCACCATGCCTAGCTAATTTTTTTATATTTTTAGTAGAGATGGGGGTTCACCATGATGGCCAGGCTAGCCTCAAACTCCTGTACTCAACTGATACACCCACCTCAGCCTCCCAAAATGCTGAGATAACAGGAGTGTACAAGCCACTGCACCCGGCCTTGTTTCTCTTTTTACTGGTTTTTAACACAGCCACCAGAAAATCAAAAATTACATACAAGGCTCACATTATATTTCTACTAGACAGCGCTGTTTAAAGACAGAATTCATGATCAAAACTGTTGCTACCAGAGACTGAAACCACGACAGGCCAGGCAGAGCCTCAGCAGCATTTCCTCCTTCCCTAATAGCTGCCGGATTGCCGCCAGCAGGGCAATGTTCTGCATCCGTTAGTCTCCCATGATCCAGCTCAAGGCAATGCTACCCTCAATGCCCAGATGAGCAGGTCCACACCAAATCTACCCACATTGCCTTTTCTTCTGCCTTCATCACTGCTACTGCCATTCCAGTGTTGAAAAGCTGAAATCTTCCTCAAATCCTCAGAAACCAGGACGATTTTATTAAAAGGTTCTCAGCAGGTTTTTGTCCGTAGACCAATAGACACCAATTTGGATCATCTACACCATACTGGGGAGGGGAAAAAAAAAACCTTATGCCTGTAATCCCAGCACTTTGGGAGGCCAAGACAAAAAAATTGCTTGAGGCCAGGAGTTCGAGGCCAACCTAGTCAACAAAGCAAGATGCTGTCTCTACACAAAATTTGTAAAAATTAGCTGGGCACAGTGGCCCACACCTGTAGTTCCAGCTACTTAGGAGCCTAAGGTGGAAGATTGCTTGAGCCCAAGAGTCCCAGGTCACAGCGAGCTGTGATCGCACCACTGCGATCCAGGCCAAGCAACAAAGTGACACTCTGTCTCATTAAGGATGGGACCAGACGGGAGACAGGACGGGAGACGGGACAGGATGGGACAGGAAAGCCTAACCTCCAAAATTCACATTTATTTACAAATCATACGCATGTTCTAGATCAGGATTAGAGAATCCTAAGGTTCCTTCTAGCTTTGCTGTAACACTTCTGATTGAATATACATTCTAAAACTACACTGTCTATATAATATGTACATCACAAAACATACTCAAAATAGAAATTTGGAAGACTGCGATAAAGATGAAATTTAAAAATTTTTAAATAGTTTTCCTTCATTAATCCTTTTTTATCACTAAAAATATTTTTAGTGACTGCAACATGATTGAATGGGTTTCATTTTTTTTTTAATCTTGGTTTAACACTTAGTGATATGGTAATTCAGAGGTCTGATTTTAAGCCCAGTATATGTTAATACTTAGCTTTAGTGTCTGGCCTAGCTCAAAAGAGGTATGTGAAAAAGACATATTGATGTAAATGGAAGAAATGTACTTACAAAGTCATAATACTCATGTTTCAATCTCATACACTAACTGTCCAAAAGCATTTCAGCTAAAATTAGTAACTTTCCATTTTCCCCAGTGTCATTTCATTGGTCTTACAAACTTATTGGAAAATGTTACATTTTGACAAATTTTTATTGGCTCTTAAACTCTCTGGAAGATTTTAGTTTGTTTCCAACATTTTTAAGTATGCAAATGAGTTTTAACATTTTAACATGTAACGCACACACCTATTGTTTTCAGGAATGAAAATCATGTCACAAGAGAACTATTTTCTATACGTTTATTTTACAAATGCTCTCTGTGTAGCACCAGATCACCAGATTTTTTAAAAGGTTACTTTCTTATTCATTGTTAATGTATCACCTCTACTTTGAAAGGACAAATTATGTGTATTAACTTTTAAATTATCTGCAGGGCAACAAGACCACTCATCGCTAAATATCATGCAGAAGGCCAGCAATTTCAAAATGTTTGCCTTTTGTAAAAAAAATTTCTATTTTTAGAAAGAAGTAATCATAAGTAAAACACCTATTCTTTTTTTCTTCTTGCAGCCTAGTGGAACATCTCATGCTCCTCTGAGTGTGTGCACCTTGCTGTGGAAAGCACTGCTATTAGGCATCAATGTGCCTGGTCAACTCTAATAACCACTTCTAATCCAATCACCTGTTTTTCTCTACTATTAGAAGATAACAGCATTATTCCTCTCCAAGAGAAATTTGGAGGATTTTTACTGCACTCCCAGAATCTTCTGATGGTTCTGGTTATCTTTCCTGCCAGTACTCAGCCAGTACTCTAAGGAATGGGTTCAAGTTACGTTCCCACAGCTCCTTGTACTAAATAAGTGCTCTTCATCTCTTTCCATGAGGACCAACCAGTCCCTACCTGAAATCCTCCTTTGCGTCTGAATGTCTGGTTTTTTTTTCTTATTCTTACAACAGATCTCTGAATCAACCACTCCAAATGGTGTCAGGTAACAACACAATGCCCACAACAACACTACAACATTACAGCTCTTAATTGATTCAAGGTTCATCCCTTGTGGTTTACAAAAAAAAAACTTTCTCCATCTCACATGCAAAGATACACACAGGCTCAAAATAAAGGGATGGAGGAGGATTTACCAGGCAAATGGAAAGCAAAAAAAAAAAGCAGGAGTTGCAATCCTAGTCTCTGATAAAACAGACTTTAAACCAACAAAGATGAAAAAAGACAAATAGGGCATTATATAATGGCAAAGGGATCAATGCAACAAGAAGAGCTAACTATCCTAAATATATATGCACCTAAAACAGGAGCACCCAGATACATAAAGCAAGTTTCTAGAGACCTACAAAGAGACTTAGACTCCCACACAATAACAGAGGGAGACTTTAATACCCTAGTGTCACTAGGCAGATCAACGAAACAGAAAATTAACAAAGATATTCAGGACTTGAACTCAGCTCTGGACCAAGCAGACCTAACAGACATCTACAGAACTCTCCACCCCAAATAAGCAGAATATACATTCTTCTCAACACCACATTGCACTTACTCTAAAATTGACGACATAATTGGAAGTAAAACACTCCTCAGCAAATGCAAAAGAATAGAAATCCTAACAGTCTCTCAGGCCACAGTGCAATCAAATTAGAACTCAGGATTAAGACACTCACTCAAAACAGCACAACCACAAGGAAACTGAAAACCTGCTCCAGAATGACTACTGGGTAAATAACGAAATTAAGGCAGAAATAAATAAGTTCTTTGAACGCAAAGAGAACAAAGACAATGTATCAGAATCTCTGGGACACAGCTAAAGCAGTGTTTAGAAGGAAATTTATTGTACCAAATGTCCACAGGAGAAAGTAGGAAAGACCTCAAATCAACACCCTAACATCACAATTAAAAGAACTAGAGAAGCAAAAGCAAACAAATTCAAAAATTAACAGAAGACAAGAAATAACTAAGATCAGAGCAGAAATGAAGGCGATAGAGACATGAAAAACCCTTTTAAAAAAATCAATGAATCCAGGAGCTAGTTTTTTGAAAAGCTCAACAAAATACATAGACCGCTAGTCAGACTAATAAAGAAGAAAACAGAGAAGAATCAAATAGTCACAATGAAAAATGATAAAGGGGGTAACCACTGATCCCACAGAAATACAAACTACCATCAGAGAATACTATAAACACCCTCTTTGCAAATAAACTAGAAAATCTGTAACAAATTGATAAATTCCTGCACATACACACCCTCCGAAGACCAAATCAGGAAGAAGTCGAATCCCTGAATAGACCAATAACAAGCTCTGAAACAGAGGTAGTAATTAATAGCTACCAACCAAAAAAAGCCCAGGACCAGATGGATTCACAGCCAAATTCTACCAGAGGTACAAAAAGGAGTTGGTACCATTCCTTCTGAAACTATTCCAAACAATAGAAAAAGAGGGACTCCTCCCTAACTCATTTTATGAGGCCAGTATCATCCTGATGCCAAAACCTGGCAGAGACACAACAAAAAAAGAAAATTTCAGGCCAATATCCCTGATGAACATCAATGCGAAAATCCTCAATAAAATACTGGCAAACAAATCCAGCAGTACATCAAAAAGCTTATCCAACACAATCAAGTCAATGTCATCCCTGGGATGCAAAGCAGGTTCAACATTCACAAATCAATAAACCTAATCCATCACATAAACAGAACCAATGACAAAAACACATGATTACCTCAATACATGCAGAAAAGGCCTTCAATAAAATTCAACAGCCCTTCATGCTAAAAACTCTCAATAAACTAGGTATTGATGGAATGCACCTCAAAATAATAAGAGCTATTTATGACAAACTCATAATGAATGGGCGAAAGCTGGGAGCATTCGCTTCCAAAACCAGCACAAGACAATGATGCCCTCTCTCACCACTCCTACTCAACAAAATATTGGAAGTTCTGGCCAGGGCAATCAGGCAAGAGAAGGAAATAAAGGGTAGTCAAATAGTAAGAGAGGATGTCAAATTTTATCTGTTTCCAGATGACATGGTTGTATATTTAGAAGACCCCATCGTCTCAGCCCAAAATCTCCTTAAGCTGATAAACAACTTCAACAAAGTCTCAGGATACAAAATCAATGTACAAAAATCACAAGCATTCCTATACGCCAATAATAGACAAAGAACCAAAACATGAGTGAACTCCCTTTTACAATTGCTAAAAGGATAATAAAATACCTAGGAATACAACTTACAAGGGATGTGAAGGACTTCTTCAAGGAGAACTACAAACCACTGCTCAAGGAAATATGAGAGAACACAAACAAATGGAAAAATATTTCATGCTCATGGATAGGAAGAAGCAATATCATGAAAATGTACATACTGCCCAAAGTAATTTATAGATTCAATGCTATTTCCATCAAGCTGCCAGTGACTTTCTTCACAGAATTAGAAAAAAACTACCTTAAATTTCATACGGAACCAAAAAAGAGCCCATATAGCCAATAGAGTCCTGCAAAAAGAACAAAACTGGAGGCATCACACTACCTGACTTCAAACTATACTACAAGGCTACAGAAACCAAAACACCATGATACTGGTACCAAAACAGATCTACAGACCAATGCAACAGAACAGAGGCCTCAGAAATAATGCCATACATCTACAACCATCTGATCTCTCAAAAACCTGACAAAAACAAGCAATGGGGAAAGGATTCCCTTTTAATAGATGGTGTTGGGAAAACTGGCTAGCCATGTGCAGAAAACTGAAACTGGATCCCTTTCTTATAGAAAAATTAACTCAAGATGGATTAAAGGCTTAAGTGTAAGACCTAAAACCATAAAAACCCTAGAAGAAAACATAGGCAGTACCATTCAGGACATAGACATTGGCAAAGACTTCATAACTAAAACAACAAAGCAATGGCAACAAAAGCCAAAATTGACAAATGGCATCTAATTAAACTAAAGAGCTTCTGCACAGCAAAACAAACTATCATCAGAGTGAACAGGCAACCTGCAGAATGGGAGAAAAATTTTGCAATCTATCCATGTGACGAAGGGCTAATATCCAGAATCTACAAAGAACTTAAATTTACAAGAAAAAAAAACAAAGAACCCCAGCAAAAAGTGGGCGAAGGATATGAACAGACACTTCTCAAAAAAAGACATTTATGCAGCCAACAAACAGATTTAAAAAAGGCTCATTATCACTGGTCATTAGAGAAATGCAAATCAAAACCACAATAAGATACCATCTCATGCCAGTTAGAATGGTGATCATTTGAAAGTCAGGAAACAACAGATGCTGGAGATAATGTGGAGAAATAGGAATGCTTTTACACTGTTGGTGGGAGTGTAAATTATTTCAACCATTGTGGAAGACGGTGTGGCTATTCCTCAAGGATCTAGAACTAGAAATACCATTTAACCCGGCAATCCCATTACTGGGTATATACCCAAAGGATTATAAATCATTCTACTATAAAGACACACACACATGTATGTTTACTGTGGCACTGTTTACAACAGCAAAGACTTGGAACCAACCCAAATGCCCATCAATGACAGACTGGATAAAGAAAATGTGGCACATATACACCAGTGAATACTATGCAGCCATAAAAAAGGATGAGTTCATGTCCTTTGCAGGGACATGGATGAAGCTGGAAACCATCATTCTCAGCAAACAAACACAGAAACAGAAAACCAAACACCGAGTGTTCTCACTCATAAGTGAGAGTTCAACAATGAGAACACATGGACAAAGGGAGAGAAACATCACACACTGGGGCCTGTCAGGGGATGAGGAGCTAGGGGAGGGACAGCATTAGGAGAAAAACCTGATGTAGATGACGGGTTGATGGGCGCGGCAAACCACCATGGCACATGTATCCCTACGTAACAAACCTGTAGGTCTGCACATGTATCCCAGAACTTAAAGTATAATAAAACCAAAAACCTTTTCCTTAACAACTGTATTCCATAAAAGGTCTAAATGCTTTCCTTTTGAACATTTTTTAAACCCTTAAAGAAAAAAAAATGAGCAGAATTCTATCCTGTGAATATAGAGTGTAAGAGTCAGTGGAATCACCTGACCGTCGGCCTCCATCTCCTCACATAAGGCACAGCCTGCCTTCTCCACCCTCTACGAGGGCTATCCCAGCTATCCCTTTCTTTGTGCTTACGCCCTCCCTCTTCATAGCTATGTGACTACATTAACTACTTAAACACTGTTTCTCATTTCAGTCTCTTCCCTTCTCTATGCCTAGTCCTGCACCGCCTGGTCCTCCACCACCAGATACATTTTCCAAAATATCATTTCACCTGTGTTGAATTATCAACCTCACTTGTGGCTATTCTCCTGACAGGAATACTCCATGTAAAACACGCTCAGCCAAACTCTTTCTTCTATTTCCTCCTCCTCTGAGCAATTGCTTACAGGTTTCCTCTCCTCTTGGTCTATCAAATACTACCTTTCCATCCACAGCTAAAATTGGCCCATCCTAGCCTGAAACACCCTCTCCCTCCACCACTCTCCTCTGCACTTCATGCTCTGTGCATGTGGTTCCTGTCTTCTCAAAAAGATCAGAGCTTACACGCTATTGTCTTCTCTAATATACAGCATGGCGAGGTGCATATATTAGACCCAGCCTATGAATTTTGACTTTTATTAAGCATAATAATATAGGGTTTTTTTATAATTACAGTTACATAATCAGGAACATATTATCTGAGGTAGTTCTTTTAATAATCAAAAAAAAAATCCTTGGCCAATTATTATAGATTCATTATGTCAGGAAGAGAATCAAAGCTGTTATACACAAGAGTTGAAAAGACTCGGCTTAATCCCACAACTTTAATGTATACCTAATTTCATCTGACGCAGGACTTCCTGCCATAATGTTTTCAAGCTGAGACACGGAATATTTGCTGTGCCATCACTGTAGTGAATTTGCCAAGCTCATCCTCTAGAACAGTGGTTCACAGCCATTTGGGGATTATACGTCCCTGGGACTGAGAGGAGCTATGTAACCATTCCCCATAAAAATACTCGTGTACACAAAGCTTTGTGGGCAATGCTGGGGTACAGTTAGTCAGGTGTCCAGAAGGCCTTGAACCATTGGCCTGGCTGTGTTTCCCAATGGCATAGGGCCTGCAAGTTAGGAGACAGGAGGCAGGAAGTGTTTTAGCTTTATACAGACTCCTTCCCAGAACAGTTTTTACATCATCAGCCAAATATTTTTTCTTTTAAGAAATACCAATTTATAAGCATAACAACATAAACATCAAAAATTACAGCCTATTGTAAATATCTAGGCATAGATCAAGGCATTCTTACCTTTCCTAAAAGTATTCAATATCTGCTTAGATCAGTCTAGGATGACAAAATAATTCGACCTCATCTTCAGTGGTAGAAACCTCCCACTGGTCTGGCCTCATCCAATTTTGGGCTGAAAAGGATGGGCATTTTTAAGAGCCTTGCTGTGCTTCTTGTTGTTGTTGTCCAATTGCTTTTCTCATCAGAGTAAACCATCCCTTTGCATGTCTAATCCTTCCAGCTTCTGCTGGCAACCAAAAGAATCCCTGTTTTCCCTTTTAGACCGAAGATCAAAGTCCCTGCTGAGCTTCTTGGCTCTTATTTCTCTCCCTTTGCTCTGTCCTCCTGTTTCGAAACCACATTGAGGAAAAGCACACAAAAAACCTCATCCTCACCACTCTTGCCCCAGTCAGGATCAAAGTCCATTTTAGTTTTGCCTGGCAACCACTGCTAGAGCATCTTCTTTGAAGCATTTTATAAACTGTTTATATCAAATGCACTGGAAACCTAATTAATAAATTCCTGAAAAGAAAGTTACGTTAAAAGTCAGTCATATCAACAAATAAGAAAATAAACAGACCAGTTAAAAACATGTGCTAAAAGTCCACTTTACTAAAGATCTATGGATGGCAAGCATGCATATGCAAAGATACTAGAAAACATGTGAAAAGACTGATCACTAGAAAAATCCACATTAAAACCACAGTGAGCTACCACTATACACCTATTAGAATGGCACAAAGAAAAAATTGACAATACCAAGTGCTGGTGAGGATGTGGAGCAACTGGAACTCTCATATACTGCTGGCAAGAAAACAAAATGGTATAATCACTGTATCCAACAGTTTGGCAGTATCCTGTAAAGGAGACACATACCATATCCCCCTCAGCTACCTCACCTCTTCAAATAAATGCAACTAGATGCATGTGGTACATACCTTTATCATTATAATTATATATGTGTGTGAGCAGGAGAGAGACAGAGGGAGAGACTGAGACTTCCAGTAAACTGTGGGTTCCCTAAGGGTGACTATCATGCCTTATTTATCTGTTTATGCCCTGAAACAAAGCTTGGCACATAGTAGGTCTTCACTAAGAGTTTGCAGAATAAATAAAGGAATGAATGATATTTATCTTGTGCTCCATTCCAGATTAGGCACTGAGAATACAGAAAAGACACAATCTGTATTGTTAGATAGCCATCTAGCTAGAAAAAAAAAGAGGTCTGACCCAGACAAAACAGTGAGCAATACAAGACTCCACTCGATGTGAGACGTGGTATGGTGGTAAAGACCTCTTCATCATTACTTGAGGTCAGACAGACTTGTGTTCAAAGTCTAATTCTCACTTACTAGCTGTGCTTTTGACAGGTTGCTTGACTTCTCTGAAACTAATTTTCCAGATCTATAAAAGGAAGGTATTAACGGTGGGGTGCTTGCGAGGCAGTCTGACAGTCAGCTCGTAGGTACCGGCACAGTGTGACCATCGTAAAACTGTCAAACCTCTTCCACAGCAAATGATAAAGAACTGCTATCCTGAGTCCCTCAGGTGTCACGACCATCCCACCAAACCTCCCTCAGACCTCCCTGCCATGCAGCACATGCACTAAGGGAATAACATCCAGAAACGCAGGTGACCCAGCACTGCAGCTGACTCTGTTCCGACTGAGTAGTATGCCTGTGCTGTGCAGTAAATATCTCAATCATTTGAATGTCTCCTCTGTTACAAATCATGCATGCAAAATACCTGACATGACAATTCAAGGGAGAATTTGACAGGCGGGAACACAAAGTGTGGAGCGGAAAAGGAGCATGAAGAGGGAACAGCAAGGCGTGGATTGGAGAGCAGCGACATATATGGCTAAGCAGGCAGTAGATGGACGTGTATTACCAAGGGCTTTGAAATGAGTTTTAGGTTCCATGGAGTAGGAAAAGGTACATCACTTTTCCTGGAACTCCCAGACTACCTGATGCAAAGCTTCTCTCGTTACCTTTACTACAAAGAAATATTATTCCATGCATGTACACATATGCACAGGTATGTCTTCCACTGACCTGTGAGCTCCTTCACCACAGGGAGGAGTCTCTAATCCTCGTGTGTGTTGGCAGACAGTACTCTCGGGAGCTTGACTTTCTGATACCCACTGCTCCAAGCATCTGGGTCTATACTCATCCTTGGATGCCCTGTGAATTCTCTCTGAGCAGCTCTTTCCTGCCTTCAGGCTCTCACTAACTACTGATTACTGCCTCCTATAATCAGGACCCACGATCTCAAATCCAATGTTTACCCTTCAAGTAACCCTTGCTCATTTTTCTTCCATGCCAAGGAATGAGATCTCTATGGGCCTCTGTGCCCTGCTCTACCCAGCCTTCCCCGACCGCTCCCAGATTCCAAAACCTGTCCCATTTTCTCTCTCTTTTCTGGCCGCTCCCCGATTCCTCCCCTGCACTCCCAAGATTTTACACCCACTCACCTTCCTCATCTTGGTGCAGTCCCAATCTAAACCACAAGCAAAACCAAGCTTCGTCATCTAAAACCTCAACTTTAAGCAACTTTCAGCTTTCTCTTGCCCAGAACCTGCCTTTCCGAACCCATTATCACTCCAGTACTGACCCTGCTATAATAAACCGATGGTTATCAAATTCCAACTCAGATCCCGAAAAAGAAATACAGGGTAAAAAGAAGTGTTTGATTTCATTCACTCCCTCAATTTAATTTAATTGCCTATGATTATATTATTGTGGGCCCCCCCACACATAAACACAACATATAATTTCTCAATGATTTAGACAAGTCTGGAATTAGAACTGGTCAGCCAAAAACACAGCTGATTTTAATTTTGGTTAGAAAAGATATTTCACTTGGTCTCTCGATATATTTGGCAATGCTCTGCAGGTTACCAAGTTACAGGTGGTCACTGCAAGGCATGAGTCTAAGAACTGAAGATGTTAAATGTAGTACAAGAGGTAAGAAGCATACTCTAAATGGATACAATACTGTTTCCCCTTACAGCTCCTAAAGCTACCAAAAGTTCATTCAGGAGTATTTACAGTTTAAAAAATACATACAGGTGAGGCTTCTCTCTCTAACAACTCTCCTTTGTAAGAACAAGTATGGGTTTTTGTTTTTTGGTTTTTTTTTTCCTGTCAGATGCCACTGGAGTAAAAGCAACAAATATGCATTTGCCCCTTTCCTACCCCTAAATTACTATCTCTTTCGTCTTCCCAGAATGATAATGAACAGAACTTCAATTTTCTTTCATCAAACCCTCAAAGAGTGGGATTATAACACTCAAAGCCCAATGTAACCTCTGAACACACTAATCAGTACTCCACAAGTACATGTTAGTGAGAGCTAGAGACTGCCCAAATGAAACTACTGAGCAAAATGAAGAATCAGGAGATGAGATTTCAGGACTAGGCTGGAGACAAAAAGACTAAGGGCAGGAACTGGAGGCAGGGCCCTGAGCACAGGTGTCCCAGGCAGACGCAGGCATGGGAGAAGCAGCCCCAGAGGATCCCACACATCTCCCAGGCTCACCGGCCACTGGTTACATGAGGCTCTGGCACAAAAAAAAAAAAAAAAAAGAGTTTTCCTAAGACTTCTCATGTCATAAATGACAAGGAAAAGAATGCCGGAATCTTTCCAAAGACTCAAGAGTATAGTCATTCAACAGTGCTATGGGTCCCCTGCAGCACAAGAAACTTTATGGTCTAGCTTCCAAATATTTTCTAATTCTCAGAACTCAAACTCTTTAAAATAAATTAACTAGGATCCCTACTTGTGGCAAAACAGAGGATTAGGTGTCCAGAGAAAATGTGCCAGGATAAAACAACAAAGATTGCTGGACAAAATATAAAATATGGCTGAGCTGGCAAGAAAGCAAGAGAAATCCTCAGAGGCCAGGAACAACCAGGGAGCATGAATCCAGGGAAATGAGTTGGCTCCAGAACAGGAATTTTCCCTGGAGGGGCATCTGCCATTTCTGGATGCCTAGATGACAGGTTTTAACATGCTTCGTGGGGCACGGGGAAAAAACCTGGTGCTGCATAAGGTAAAAGAGATCAGAAACCCTCATGGTAAAACTTTCTGCAAGGGAAACAAAAAAACAAAAAAAACCAAACCACTGCACCGTGAGAGAACGTGAGGAGTCACATCTGTCTTAGTTTGGGCTTCGGGTAAACATGAAGACAAGCAACAACATAAATCTCAGGTAAGAATTCCTAACAATAAGTTCACCTTTACGCTGGCTTGGCATTCGAATTAAAAAATATCTGAGTTATCAAAACAATAACAATCCCAACATTTAATTAAAAGTGACCTGAATGGGTAGTACCCCACTAGGGAACTTGTGAAAAGCAGACACAAGTGCCCTCCTCTGTAGGTACCCTCCTTAAAACAGGATCTTGGCCAGGCTCACACCCTGAAATCCCAGCACCTTGAGAGGCCAAGGCAGAGGGACTGCTTAAGCTCAGGAGTTCAAGACCAACCTAGGCAACATAATGAGACCTCCTCTCTATAAAAATTTTTAAAATTAGCTAGGTATGGTGGCACACACCCATAGTTCCAGCCACTTGGGTAGCTGAGGTGGGGGGATTGTTTAAGCCCAGCAGGTCAAGGCTGCAGTGAGCTATGATCATGCCACAGCACTTCAGCCAGGGTGACAGAGTGAGGCCTTGTCTCAAAAAAAAATAAATAAAATAAAAACTGTATCTTAAGGAATTTTAGAAATAAAATTCCAGTGAATACTTATAATCAGAAATCACAAAATGAACAAGGAACAAGCCAAAATCAGAGGAAAATAAAAGTGTCAAATCAGTCCAGCAATAACTGCAGATTATCAGACTGCAACTATAAGATATATAACATATATTTAATAGGTATAAAGATGTCAAAAATATGACTAATAAGACAACATACACTAAGGAAGTTTGAAAAAAGAGTCAAATACAACTTACCGATATTAAAAAATAACTCTTGAAAAGATGACAGTAGGTATAACAGAACTAAACAGAGAATTAGTAAACTACAAGAAATCAGCCAGAACCCAGCACAAGAGACACAATTATTATACTTTCTAAGACTTACTACACAATTACAGCACTTTCAGTAGCATGGCACTAACTTAAGGCTACTCAAAAAAACAAACACAATGGGATAGAGAATGAAGAAACAGACTTATACATATTTAGAAACTTATGTGTATAAGAAAAAAAAATGTGTATTTAGAAACTTATGTGTATAATGAGACAAATATGATATGGTAGTTTTTGTAGTTTTTATTTATTTATTTTTTTTTTTGGATGAGGAGTATGGGGGAGAATTAGTCAACAATAGTGCTAAGACAATAAGTTAGCCATACAGAAAAAAAATCAGAAATAATCAAAAATCATTTCCAGGTACATTACAGGAAATGTGAAAGGAAAAGCTTTTAGAAGATAATACAGAAAAATATAACAATGAGATAGAAAAGGATCATCATTTTACAAAGAAAGCATGATCCATATAACTACTCTGGACAAGAGGCTGTTAAGCTTTTTTTGACTAGAGTTCGCTATAAGAAAGGTATTTTACACAGCAGAGTGTGTTCCAAAAACAAAAGTTTCATGAAACAACACTTACCCTTAATCTGAGGGAAGCATTTCGATTACATTCTTAAAAAAATTTTTAAAGTATGCAACAGAAGACTTGTACAAAAATGCTCATCATGAGACCGGGCATGGCGTCTCACACCTGTAATCCCTGTACTTTTGGAGGATGAGGTGGGCAAATCACCTGAGGTCAGGATTTTGAGACCAGCCTGGCCAACATGGTGAAATTCTGTCTCTACTAAAAATACAAAACTCAGCCGGGTATGGTGGTGCACACCTGTAATCCTAGCTACTTGGAAGGCTCATGCAGGAGAATCTCTGGAACCTGGGAGGTGGAGGTTGCAGTGCGCCAAGATTGCCACACTGCACACCAGCCTGGGTGACAAAGTGAGACTCCGTCTCAAATTTTTTAAATGTTCATCACAACACTGTTGTAACAGCAAAACACTAGAAACAATCCAGTGTTCATTATCAGCAGAAATGATAAATTGTGGTATATTGATATAATGGGATAAAAAGTAAAAGAATCCCCAGCTGTAATCAGAGGTCCTCAAAGTGCGGTTCCGTCCAGCAGCATTCAGCATTGGCATCACCTGCGAGTCTGTTAGCTACAAACTCTCCACCCCTCCCCACACCCACCAAATCAGAAACTCTGAGATGGAGCCCAAGAAGCTGCATTTTACTTAGTAAGCCCTCCACCGGTGATAGAGCCACTGTTACAAACAAGTGCCAAGAACACCTTGAGCAAGAAAAGCAAGTCTCAGAAGAATACAAACAATGTATTTGTTTAAAAGTCAAAAACTAAACAGCACAGTATCCAGAAATACCTAAAAACGTGGTAATGCTAAAAAGAAAAGCAGGAAATAACTGATATCAATATTTTCTGGGAAAAAGGGGAAAAGGAATTAAGAAGGGCCACGTAAGAGCCTCCAAGATAATGACAGTGTTTTTATTTCTTCAGCCAGGTGGTGGGTACAAGAGTTTTTTTGTTACTATCATTTAAAATATGTGTGTTGTAAATTATAATTGTTATGAACGATCTCTTTTCTAAAAAGAAAAAATGCTGAACAGAAAAAAAGTTGAGAATGTAAAGTCATGAACATAGAATTATACCCTATGTGAACTCAATTCGAACAAAAAGCCTAGAAAAAATTGAGTACAGAGCAGGGGTTAAATATTTACAGATTATGAAATGTTTACAGTGATTGATATGTCTTTTCATTCTTCTCAACTCTTCCAAATGTCTCACAATGCATAAAACAACCCAAAAAGAATTTTTTATATAGAAAGTATGAACAGCCGGGCATGGTGGCTCATGCCTGTAATTCCAGCACTTAGGGAGGCCAAGGCAGGCAGGTTATCTGAGGTAAGGAGTTTGAAACCAGCCTGGCCAGCATGGTGAAACCCTGTCTCTAGTAAAAATATAAAAATTGGCCAGGTGTGGTGGCATGCGCCTGTAGTCCCAGCTACTTGGGAGGCTGAGGCAGGAGAATCACTTGAACCCAGGAGGTGGAGGTTGCAGTGAGCCAGTATCACACCACTGCACTCCAGCCTAGGCAACAGAGTGAGACGCTGTCTCAGGAAACAAAAACAGTATGAACAAATGCAGCAGACTATAAAATAATTTGGCGTCCACCTCACCATCACTCCCATTTCAAGTTCAGCCTGTCTTCCAGATTTAAAATTCAAATCCTGACTAAATACAGTTTATCCTATGGAAAGATAATGGTCTTCCATTCTGGTCTCAAAATGTGTTATTCCTCTCTGATTTTTCAAGAGACTTTCATGAAATCCTATGCAGTTTTGCTTACTTCTCATCTCCATATCAAGGTAAATAGCCAGTTAGAAGTAATTTTTTAAATTACAAGCAACATATGTGTCGTTTAGAACTAAGTAAAACTACACAACAAAACCTCTTATAAATCGTACAAGGACTGCCTTAAGAAACTCATTTGTTTCTAATTTATTTTCTCCATTAGCAACGTGTTGCTAAAATCGCAAGAGAATGGAGCATTGCTCATATGAATTAATTCCTATCCATCGGCAACAAGGGGAACCAAGGGTCGGCTACAGCATCCAAAGAAAGGCAATTATGCACAATGAGCAAACGAGGTGGTTCGAGGTTGCACTGCCAAGGAATGACATATTCCAGTGGACTCAAACCATCCTCTTCAAATTTTGGCATTCCGTGGTATAAAAATAAAACTGAAGAACATTGAAAAGCAAAGCTTGCCACCTGCTGCCCACTGGCATAATCGTAAATGTTCAAATTGCGTGCACATTTTTTTTTTTACTTAAGCCCTTTTACTAATTGATTGGCATGGATGTTTCCATATTGCATATTTATTCATTTTCACCACAGTCTTTCTTTTGAGAGGAAATGTCAGCCCCCTAAATTTTTAACCAGATGTTATTTCAAGCCCTATATATAATCAGCTATAACCAGTGCACCTCTAACCAGAAAGCAAACCCAAATTCCAAATGATTATACATATTGTGTATTGTATATAATAAATCCACCAAATGCAGTTGTGTTTTCATTATAGTATCCAGATCAAGGAAGAATTCCTTTGAAAATGTGCCAGCTCTGTCCTATGCTTCCAGGCCTGTCATCATTCTAGATGATATGGAATACAAAACCCATTTTCTGATCATTATAGATTTTCATATCCAAACATTAATAGCTTAACTGCCTTCAGCCAGTTTATAAACAGTTTATATACATTCATACTACAAAATTTTAAGAAGTCCAGCTAAAACACCTCAAAGATCAGCTTTAAACATTTAAACTTAAATACCTTAATTATATTAATACCAACAAGTGTTTTCATAGGTTCTCAAAATGTTTTCAGTATTCTTTCTCATTTGAATTTATTCTAAAGAAGTCTGAGAAATGAATGCATTTCAGGCTTTTTTTTTTTTTTAGAGCGACAATCCTTCAAGTGTTGTCTCATTCTTCTAACTCTGTAGATTTGTGTATCCACGCCATCATTCCCTCAAAAACAATCCAGAACACTGTTAAGGAGAAAGTGAAACTTTGAATTAAAGAATAAACAACCATCTGAGAGAAAGATGTCCTAACAGCCAATCGCAAACCCAGTTAGGAGGGTGAATGATGCAAGGATGACTCCAGCTGCTCTCCTGTTCTCGGGGAGCCGGCGAGGGGGTTAGGGCCTCTGCCTCTTGAGAGGCTTATGGCAAACAGTCTCATCACATCACATTGATAACTCCTGAGGCCCTTTGAAACAACTTTAAAGGCTTCTGCCTGCTAAAATTGTCCATATGCAAAATAGCACCAAAGCTAGCTGAAGTTTTTTCATTGTCTGGGAACTACTCTATAGCAGACAGTAAAAAATAATTCATTTTCAAGACAGATGGCACCATAATGTTGCACTATTTTCTAGTGTGCATTTTTTCCTAAACACTAGAGGCAGCGTCTCCATACAAAAGAAAGTCCATCCAGCTGCAGCCAGTTAGCCTGCAGATTGCTATTCCTGTGGAATATCACACACATTTTAAAAGCCCCTTTTTCCCCCGTCATAGTCATCTTAACCCTTTCTTCTAAAACTCTATAGGAGCTCTTATTTCATGCACTATTATTGCTCAGTGTTTCTGATGTCTTTCCCACTTGCATCAGATTGCTCACACCTGAAAACACCTAGAAGAGGTTTGTACTCCTAAGGTTCAAGTTTAGTTAGATCTTCCCACGTGCTGTGTCTGCAACTCAGAAGGGTGCCTGGTGCACACAGGTAATGATATAGTAAGTTAATCCTTTAATCAACGGAATCCAGGCCCATTAACACCAGAACTGGGCTTTGACTGAACAGATAAAATTTTGACTTAGTATCAATGGAGGGAACAGCATTACACATTTTGTCCTATAAAAATATAGCTCTCTACCAAAAATATTTTTAAAAACACTTATACTAGAAATGATAGAAAAAGAAGGAAAAAATATATTCCAGCTATCAATTATTCATTGAAACTAAAAATAGTTTGGCTGCCAGCACAGTGCCTGGCACACAGTAAATATTCAATAAATGTATATGAAATTGAAAGTCCCAATCATTTCTTTTGGTTTTGGTCAAAGACTTCCTAATGGAGCTTGATCAAATCTTTGTTTTTTATGAAAATCCTAAATTAGTTTGAGCATAAAGCTGAGCTTGATCAAATCCTTGTTTTTTGTGAACATCTTAAATTAATCTGAATATACAGCTGATATGAACATGTAAGTTTTTTAAAATAAGCATAGCATTTCCTCACTAGGAATGCAAAGCATTTCTGATTCTGTGAAAGGCAATACTATTATTTTTATTAAGCAGCATGTTACTAGACTTCACAAAGCAAATCATAAAAACTTTCCTTGCAACTTTAGACCTTAATACCTATAAACAAATATGTCTGAAACAAAAATTGCTTTATTTATTAATAGTATCACATAAATATGCAATTTTTGTGTCAGACTGTTACTTCCTTTTTTATTTTAATAACTAACGAGAATGCAGTCCAACTAGGAAGACATTTAGAGCCTAACAACCCATTAGTTATTATATACCTGTGTGCGATTACCCAAAGTTCCCTTCCAGTTCACCAATATAGGATAATCAGAGACATAGGACTTCTGCCACCTAAAGGAGGAGGAATACAGGTAAGTAGATCACTCCTAGTGTAGCAAGAAAAAACACAGAGAAGATACACAGAGGTTAATACTGATAGGGGTAGAGATAACAAAAAGTAGTTATGGCAAAGCTGTAAAGCCAACAAAGATAAAGAAAGGTAAAAAACTATCTGTTGAACATTTGAATCAGGAAAAAAGGACCTTGATTACTATACAGAGCATGATGTGTTAGTTTGAGCAACACAGAAGGACATCAAATCTGGTTTTGATTATGGGTGATGAATTTGAGTCTAGGGATAGAGTGGAATAAGAAACAGAAAAGCTTCAAAGACATCCCCTACTTTCCTGTTCCTAAAGAGGATAAGATTGCATACCATTCCACTTAACATAGGTGGAGAGATAGATCAACATTAGACTACACATAATTCCTTAACCTGAATCCAAAGGAATTGTTTTCTTGACTGGTAGTGTGAATCCTTTCTGTTTTAAAGGGAATTAGATTCCCTCTCATGCCCCTGTGCAAGACAGAGGACTCTCTAATCTGCCCATCAGCCAGCCTCCCAGGCATTCCCTCATACTCTCTTAGCACCCACCTGACCTGGCTTTCCAGGAGTGAGCCTGACACTTCTTCAGTGACTATCGGAGCCATCTTTTTATTCCTCAGAGTCCCAAACAGAACTCCTCTGTCTGACTGTCAAGGCTTTCCATAATTGGACCTGCCCACCCAATCTCGTTTCCTGCTATTCTTCAATCCCTGCAAAGACATCAATTCCCCAACAGGATACTCAGTCCCACCCTATCATCCACCTGTTATTTATTTAAAGGCCAGACTCTCCTTCACTTTTCCAAGTCCTTCTAACTCTGGTCAATGTTCCTTTAGTCCAGTCCTCCAGCCTCTGCCAATCTCCCTCTTCCTTATTCACCATTAGAATTTATATTAGGCACCACATAGGTTAGCAGATTTTTAGGTATTATGCTATGTCAGTCACTATTTTTCAGACACATTAGCCTGATCCCTCCAACTGGAGTACCTAGAACAATACCTGGTACGTGGATGGCACTCAGTAAATATCTGCTGATGGGATGAATCAACTATAGAAAATTGGTGTTTTGGGAGCGAGGAAGATTGAGATTCCATCTTCACTATGGTGAACCAGAGATAAGGCAACCAGTTAGAAACGCACAGGGAACTATTTAGGCTTGGAAAGTTATAGACGGTTTAGTAGTATATTAAGATTTATGTCTCTGCAAGTCAATAAGCCTCTCAGAAGACCAAGGAATTCTGAAATAAATTACCCAGCCAATGAGTAACAGATTGTATTCTTGTCCTCATGGACAAGGGGGGATTTTTTACAATCCAATTTAAGAAGTTTCTTCCAAATTTGAGGATAAAAACAAATTCAGAGTACTAATAATATTCTTTGCATAAAAGTACATTCCCTTGGACAATTCTTAAATGTTTGACCAAAAGAACCTTTAATATGAAAAGAACTCTCAGAAATTTAAAAACATTATAAGCACATGTAACAGAAAAGGGTGCGAAGATGTTAATAAATTATTCACATAAAAAATATGAATTACTTATAAAAATGTGGAAAATGTTCAACCTCACTAAAAAAAAAAATCTAAGAAACACAAAATTATTTCATAAGGTGATAAGATCACACTTCATAAGGCCACTAAAGCCACTGAGACTCCACAGACTGCAATTTCTTTGACTTATCAAAGGCTTATTTGACAGAAACCACATTTAGTCTGCTTAAAATATTAAGGGGAAATAATCTAATAAACATAATGTCACAGACTAACATATTTACTTTCACGTAAAAATCACTAGATTAAATTAAGACAAAACAGGGCAACAAAGAAATTAATCAAGGAGACTATGAAGTGTTTCAACTTTATGTAAAGTATTTCAAATATGCACACTAAATTTTCCAACTGTTTAGACTCACAGGTCACCTTTCAAGACGTTAAAGCAATTAAGGTGTGAAATGCCTACCTCATTACACGGAAATGATTTTTTTTGGAATTTCTTAAAACTCCTTCAAAAAAGCTTCATTAAGGCAGAAGATAAACAGGAGCCACAGGAATGAAAGAGGGACAGGGAGAGAGAGAAAAGAGCTTCACAAATGGGGCAGGAGAAAATGGTTGTTTGTGCCCAGGAAATGAGGAATGGGAATTGGAGAGCGTTTCCTTTCAAATTTCTTTTCTCAGAATAAAGTGCATCCTAATCTCAAAATGTCTATGTCATCTTCCTGTGTGTTAAGAACATCCTTCCTAGTAATATAATTAGGAAGGATTAGCTGCTGCATAAAGAGGCTTTGAACAAATTAAGGAAGAATGATGCCTTACTTCGAATTCTGTCCATCAAATCTCCAAATACCAGCACTTGGCAAAACATCAACATCAGGCAAAGAAACAAAAGGTGGTGAGTGCTTTGAAAGCAGTAAAAGTCATGCCCATGTCAAGAAAGCCCTAAAAGGAGAGTTTTTTAAAAATAAATTCTGCATCTATGATAGACAGTCAAGCTAATTCTAAAGATTTGGGAACAGTTCTCTACATTGGTAACTGACTATAATGAATAGGTTGTCACATTTTCTCCACGAAACAGAAGTTTCTGGTGAATATTGTTTTGAAGATAAAGAATTTCTGGTCAAACAACAGTGATTTACTTGAGGGTTCATAAAACAACTAAAATGTGTCACTTCTTTATGCCTTTTATTTGAATTTTGGGCTTCAAAAATACTGTGCAAAGTATTTTTCCATTATTTTGTTAAGCGGAGTCAGACAATAATGACATGCAAACGATGCAAGGAGAAGAACATGGAACAAAAGGTCAGGAAGCCTGGGTTCAAGGCTGGCCCTGCTACAGCCCTGCTGAGTGACTATGAGCCAAGCATTCAGACAGACACTTGCAGTTATAAAACTTTATGGTTTATATTGGTTGAAAATTCTGGAAAGTTACCGAGGGAAGTTGTACCTAATTTTTGTTCTCTCTTTCATTAGGCTCAAATAATAACTTTTGTTTGTTTGTTTGTTTTTGGTTTTTGAGATAGAGTCTCACTGTGTCACCCATGCTGAAGTGCAATGGTGCGATCTCTGCTCCCCGCAACCTCCACCTCCTGGGTTCAAGTGATTCTCCTGCCTCTGCTTCCAGAATAACTGGGATTACAAGCACACACTACCATGCCCAACTAATTTTTGTATTTTTAGTAGAGATGGTGTTTCACCATCTTGGCCAGCCTGGTCTTGAACTCCTGACCTCAGATGATCTACCTGGCTTGGCCTCCCAAAGTGCTGGGATTACAGGCGTGAGCCACCGCACCCAGCCAAATAATAACTTTCAAAGGAGCAGGTGCCCAGGATAAATTCGATTCAAATATACTATTATTGATTAAAAATTTCTTCTGTGTTTTGGTGAGAACTAACTCTGTTACTCACACTACTCTAGAACTGTATGACCTCCACGTGAAAAATAACTAAAGTTTGTCTGAATGTTCGTCCCTGTTTGCTTTCTACCAGCATTTGAGCCAAACTTGTGTCAAGGTTCATATCAATGTTTAATTAATATTCATGAGTACTAGGAAATTTCAAGCCCATAAACTGGATTTATAGCACCAGTTCCAGTAATTTTCCCAAGAGACTGGCTGCCTGGGCTTTGCTGTCACCCTTTTCTTTGTTAATATGCCTTATGTCTATCACAGGCATTCTAAGTGCAAGAAGCAAGAAGATTCAACACTGCAAGGTCAAGAACATAGATGCAAAGAATTAAATATGCTCTGATCAATGAAAAACCCTTATAACATCCACAGATATAAAAGAAGTGGGTCCCATCATTTGCTAGAAGTACCATAAAGAATGGGATGCCATAGCTGAACTACTTACAGGCCTGGGAAAGTGATTGGGATGATTAAGTAAAATTTTGCTAATTCCAATCAGTGATGCTTTGAATTGGTCTCCTGGGATACAGGGGACAGTCAGTGCCTCTCCACCCGACTCATGGGAAAGTCCACCTAACTGCAATGGTTATAAACAGATTCTCCAGTACACTACTTAATTCCACCTGGTCCTTCTGGTTCTTCTTGCTATGGTACATACACACATAAACATCCTGTCCAAAAACAGCAGTCCTGAAAAACGACAGACATTTTCTCCTGGATTAGCAAATCTAAGGTTTCGCTTCTCCAGTCATGCTTAAGTACACATGCTTTCTACTTTAGAAGTTCTTGCCTATGAGACTATAGGATGAGCAATTTCTGCTAGATCCACTCTACTACTTTTGAGGGATAGATAAATAGGTTAAAACCTTGAGAACCTCAATGAAAACACACTAGCCCTTAGCACATTTGCCATGTAAGTTACTGAGCTTTGCATTTTATTTCCTACCTACTATGTATTTTCTATAATTTGAGGTATACTTCTTACCTCCCTCATATAACACCGACATCATTTAGGTTCTTTATTCTGATCCCAGGCAACACTGGGGCAGACAGCTATTATAAAAATGTAGTCTTCAAATTTAGTCTACGCTTCCTCAAACAGAAACAAATTACTATGCCAAGGGAAACAAGGAAAGAGGACTTAGGGCAACCCCAGAAGCACCTGTGGAGGGATTCGTGGCAATGTCTATGGAATACAAAGCATATTCAAATGTTAACATTTGATCTGAAAAAATTTTAAAGGCAATATAGTTTAGAGGTTAACTTTACAGACTGCCTACATTTGAATCTTGATACGACACTTAACAAGCTAAGTGAACTCAGGCAGATTACTTAAACCCTCTGCACCTGAGTTGTCCCTTCATGTAAAATGGGAATGATAACAGTATCTATCTCACACGGTTTTGAGAAGATTAAATGGGACAACACTCAAAAAGTACTCGGAATTCTGTCTGGCACAGAATAAACAGTCAGGTAATATTAACTATTATTATTACACAGAACCAAAACACTATTCTGATTTCTTGCAATTGTATTAGGGAGCAAACTCTATCCCAACACGTCCCCTTTCTAGATGCAACCTTCTGAGCTTCCACCAGATTCGGCAATGTGAACAGACAGTGTGAGGCAGTGACCTCCTCTGTTCTGTCCTTGTCTCTCCCACCTCCATGTCATGGTCTACTCTTCCGAAGTCGGTCTCAGGAGGAAAAAATTAAGAGCTGCTTGCTTCCATCTCCTCAACACACTACCTCGCCTCACCATTTTCCCCATGTGTCTGCTTTTCTCAAACAACAAAATAGGTCTGACCAACAGTAATGATACAATCAAACTTGACATGGTTTTCGTGGATTAGGAAGTCCTTCTCAAACCACCACACTGCTCTATCCAGTTTGGCTTGGTGACGATTTCATAAAAGGTCTTCTTCTAGAATTTTTTTTTTTTTTTAAGACAAAGTCTCGCTCTGTCACCAGGCTGGAGTGCAGTGGCATGATCTCCACTCTCTGCAACCTCCACCTCCCTGGTTCAAGCAATTCTCCTGCCTCAGCCTTCTGAGTAGCTGGGATTACAGGCACATGCCACCATGCCCAGCTAATTTTTGTATTTTTAGTAGACATGGGGTTTCACCATGTTAGCCAGGATGGTCTTGATCTCTTGCCCTCATGATCTGCCCACCTCGGCCTCCCAAAGTGCTGGGATTACGTGAGCCAACACACCAGGCCTTCTTCTAGAATTTTCACATATACAAACCTATACAGCAGTATTAAGAGCCAAAAAATGGGCAAAGGGTACAAAATGTTAGTTATGCGGGATGAGTAAGTTACAGAGATCTAACAAAGAGCATAGTGACTGTAGTAAGTAATACTGTACTGTATACTGGTAATTTGCCAAGCGAGATCTTCAACATTCTCATCACAAACAAAAAATGCTAACCATGTGAGATGAGAGATATGTTAATTAGTTTGATTGTGGGAATCATTTTACAACGTGTACATATATTAAAATATCAAGTATACTGTAAATACATTTTTATTTGTCAATTATACCTTAATCGAGCTGGGATAAAAAGGGCCAAAAATGGGGAAAAAAATCCAAACATCAGTCAAGAGCAGAATAAATAACGAATTCTGGTATATTCATATGATGCGGTAATCATTGGTGGTATAATATAAATGAGCAAGCTATAGTCACACAACTGCATAGATGAATCTCAGGCATAATACAGAGTGAAAAAAACACACTGTATCATTTATATACAGTTCAAAAACAGGCAGAACGGATCTCTGGCATTAAGTTGAGAGCCTCACCCTCTGGTGAGGAGGAAGATGGCAGAGTCTAAGTACAAGGGGCTTTGTGGTGCTAGAAATGTTCTATTTAATGCCGACAGCACTTACATGAATATGATGTCACTTTGGGATCATCTCTAGACTGTGCACTTTTGATCTTTGTGCTTTTCTGTATGTAATTTCAATTTAACTTCCATTTTTTAAGTTTTGTCATGTATAACAAGATAAAATCAGTGATTGGTTGAAATTTTTAGTTCTCATCCCATCCCCAAGGTGTCATGAATTGAGCACTGATCCCCTTGGAGTGAGTTCCTTTTGTTCAACTTTCTTTCACTGCCTTTTTTCCCCATGTCATAAAGTCAGGATCAAAACCTTCACCTACCTCATAGACTTGCTGGGCAGACCAAATATCATAAGGAATGGAAAATACTCTGCAAAATGTTCAGAGCTTACAAAGGCAAATGCTATTATTCCGAGAGAGAAGGGTACCTCCTGTAATATAAGCATTCACGAAACAATCCACAGACAAGGATTTAGACATTATTCACACTTCTTTTCTCCAGGTAAAACTCTAAATATATCTATATTAAGCAAACATTTACTGGAGCCTTTCTGTGTGCCTCTGTGGACCAAGAGATGAAAGACTGTGTTGTGTCATGACAGTGGTAAGTACAGGAAAGCACACGAGAGAAACCTGGGAGAGAGTTGGTGGGGTTGAAGTGCGGGTTCAATATTGAGCAAGGTCCCCTCCTACAGTCTGAGAGACTGTTTAAGGAAATCGTTCATTTGAGTACTGAACAATTCCTTGGATTCTTTAGTAAGTTCGGACAAGGTCCCAGTAATAACTATCAGCAAGCTCTAACTCTCTTCCCCAGTGTTTAACTATTGGCATAGCTTTATAATGGGACTTTTTTCCTTTATTCCAAATAAAGGGAATGAGCTTACATTTATTTTATTGTTACCACTGTCAATTAGGAGGTGACAAACTTCAAGGAATATCACAGAAGTTCTTCCATCCTTGGAGATACCACATTAGGTTTTTGAAGACTCAGGACCATAAAAAACTTCATCTTTTTATTACTCTTTATTACAGAAAATTTCAAAAACATAAAAGGAAAGAATTTTATAAGAAACCCCTATGTACCTATCATCCAGCTTCAAAAATTACCACCTCAAACCAATCTTATTGCCTCTATACCTCAACCCACTGATTATTCTAAATAAAATCTCAGACATCACATCATTTCATCTGTTAATACTTTAATATGATTCTCATCCTTACAAACACAACTACAATGCCATCATCACAGCTCCCAAAATCAACAATCATTCCTTTAGGCCATCAAATTTCCAATCAGTTAGCATGTTCATGATTGTTCTTTAAATCATCATTGTTATCTTTTTCTTTTATTAGCAGTTTGTTTGAATCAGCATAGAAACATAATCCAAATATTGTAATTGGTTAATGTGTTTCTTAAGCCTTTTTTAAATTACAAGTCCTCCCTCCATTACTTTTTTTTCCTCTGTTTTATGTCTTTTTGGAATTGTTTTGTTGAAATCTTGTCATTAGTTTGGTTTTCAAGCAACTTTAGAGCTCTGTATTACTTTATATTACCATTAGTCTTCATCTTTATCAAGTTCTAATTAAATCATATCCTAAATATGGTCATTTTTAAATATGTCCACAAATTCCTTGATATTTTTCCATTTAAGCAGTATAGCATACTTCTGCTCCCTCTGAGTGAGGACTAGGCTTAGCAACTCAGTTCTTATGAGTAGAATAAGGTGAGCGTGAAGGTGTGGCATCCTCCAAGACCATAACCATAAAGGCACTGTGGCTTTCTCCTTGTTCTCCCTCATCTAGGATCACTCACTCTGGGGAAGCTTATCCTCATATTGTGAGGACACTCAGGATGCTCTACAGAGGGGTCCGCCTGGGGAGGAAGTGAGGCTTTCTGCCAAGGGCCAGTGCCAGGGCTGAGGCCTCCTGCCAACAGCCATGAAAGTGAGCCATCTTGGCAGTGGATTACCCAGCCCCAGTCAAACCTTCAGATGACTGCTGCCCCTGCTGACTGCTTGACTATAACCCCTTGATTCCTGACACAGTCGGTCAATAAATGCATGTTATTTTAGGCTGCTAAGTTTTGAGGTGATTTGTTACATAGCCAAAGAAAACGAATATGCCAGGTTACTTAGCCTCACAGCATTACCTCCCCTGGAAACGCCGTTCTCCTCCAGTTGTATGCATCTGAATTCAACCATCTTTTCACAGACACCTTCTCTAAGGAGCCATCCCTGGACTCCACTGCACTAACACTCCAAAATCTGGAAACAACTGCTGTTTCCTTTGATTTCCTAAGGAACTTTATTTGTACTTGGTTCTAAGTCAAGTTGCCTAAAACCAGTTCAGCCAAAGGTAAAACCAATTCATCTAATATCCACATGCCTAAAATGTGTGCTTTTAACACTACAATTTTACCAAACTAGCTGTTCCTCAAACACCCCAGGCACATTCCTGCCTCAAGGTCTCTGCCTCACCCCCAGGTATCTGCAGGGTTCACTGCTTAAATGCCTCTCAGCAGGGTCTTCCCTGGAAGCCTATTTAAAACTGCCACACCCCTCCCTCTTCCCTGCCACACCCCTCCCTCTTCCCCACCACACCCCTCCCTCTTCCCTGCCACACACCCACACAGCATGCCCTATCTACTACTACAGTTTTATTTTCTCCACAGCATTTATGAATATCTAATGTGTAATTTAATTATATCAATTATCAACTGTCCCCCCTTCTCTAAACTGTCAGTTCCAAGAAAACAGGCATTTTATTTAGTTGTTTAGTGTTATATATCCCTAGCTTTTAGAACAGTGCCCTAATACATAAAATATAGTCCATAAAAACTTACTGAATAAATTATCAAAATGATAGCATTTCATGTACCATACAATGAATGTTAACACTAAACATTCTAGCATTTTAGAGATATTTATGTCTACAGTTGAATACTTTAAGGAAGCTTAATCAATCTCCTCCTTTACTGATTAAACACGAAACCTGAAACACCCTAAAACAGGTGACCTTAGAGCTAACTTAAGAATTGTAACACTTCTCAAAAGTAGACAAAATGGGCTTATCCTATGTGACTCCTTGGCCATCTGATTAGATACGACTCTGTGATTATGTAATAACCTAAATTAATTGAAGGGCCAATTGCGACTTTTCCTTCATATAGCTCATTTGTCATTTCAAAATCTCCTTAAAAGCAGGACGGGGTCTTGTACATCTTAATCTTCTCTGCAGTGACCAGATAATGGGGCGATCTATACAGTTTATTAATACCAGTATTAATGGCACCCAAGGCCATCTATTTTCATCTCTTCTCTTTACTTAAAAGCATACCAGTAGGCACACCCATATATACATGCCTGTAACAATGCTACCATAAAAAAGCATCTTCACTCAGCAGATGAAGTCTCCAAAGCAAACTGTCTAATGACTTTATTTTACCAAAGCTGAGTCACAGCTGAAACCTTAGCCTCCTCTTTGACTCACAACATTCTTGTCTAAATTACACTGCAGCTACCAAAAGGAAGGGGGAAAAAAATGGAGTCTTCCTTTATCTGACATCTGACATATGGTTCTTACTAACAATCCATATATACACACCATAGAGGGCCAAATTCTAACAGTGGAAGGTGATATTCAAGATGAATAATGTTGCTTGTAAATTACTTTGCAGTTTACATAAGTCATAATGCTAGAAAAAACTAATAGCAATTCTCAGTAATCTGACTCTTGATCACCAAAGCATAGTTCAACACAGGATTGTTTTTGTTTTTAAGATCCAAAACAATGCTGGAAGGGAGATGTCTAGCTATGATATAATCAAAGCTTTATATCATTCCGAGGACACATAGTTATATTCATGTTCTGGCACACACACAAAAAGCACTACTATCCTTCAGAGAAAAAGTTAGCAAACTACAGCTCATGGGCCAAATCCAGTCCAGAACCTGCTTTCATATGGCCCCACAAGTTAAGGATAATTTTTACTTTTTTTTTTTTTTTTTTTTTTGAGATGGAGTTTTGCTCTTGTTGCCCAGGCTGGAGTGCAATGGCATGATTTTGGCTCACTACAACCTCCGCCTCCCAGGTTCAAGCAGTTATCCTGCCTCAACCTCCCAAGTAGCTGGGATTACAGGCATGCACCACCATGCCCGACTAATTTTGTATTTTTTAAGTACAGACGGAGTTTCGTCATGTTGGACAGGCTGGTTTCAAACTCCTGACCTCAAGTGATCCAACCGCCTCGGCCTCCCAAAGTGCTGGGATTACAGGTATGAGCTGCCGCGCCAGGCCAATTTTCATGTTTTTTAACGGTTCAAAAAATCAAAAAGAATGATACTTCATTACCTATGAAATTTACATGAAATTCAAATTTCAATAAACATAAAATAAAGTTTTATTAGAACACAGTCACACTCATTAATTTGTACACTGTCTATGGCTATTTTTGTGCTACAATACAGTGGCAGAACTGAGTAATGCAATAGAAACTGTATGTCCCACAAAGCTAAATATATTTAGTATCTGCCCCTTTACAGAAAATGTTTGCCAACTCCTTCCTTCAGGGCATGGATGTTGAAACCTCTGTTTAAATCATAATTCTGTCACTTACTAAGTGTGGGACCTTGAACAAATTACTTAACCACTCTGTACCTCAGACTTCTCATCTGTAAATAGAGTTAAAAATGTTATCTTCCTTATAGGGTACTTGTGAGTTGTAAGTGAACAATACATATTAAGCATTTAAAAGAGTACCTGGCATACAGTAAGCCCTTATTAAGTATCAGCTATACCTACCATTACTTCTCATTGAGGGTTGCAGAATGTGTTTACCAATAGCAAAGTAGCATTTCAAACTAGTCCCTAAATCTACTTACCACGATAGAACTGAAGTATTACGAGACAAGAAGAAATTGGAGAAAAATGAAGAAAAACAGAAAAAAAAAAAAAAAAAAGAGGATTGAGGAGGGAATGAGAGGAGAAAAGAAAAAGACCACACTCAGCAGAAATAGGAGGTGGCCTATTCGAAGGGGAAGTATAAATAAGGATAATTTCGTCTATAGTAACAGAATGAATAACTTCTATGGGCTGACTGGATACTAATTACCATGTGGAAGCTGTCCCTACGGAGGGAAGAAGCATTCTAAATTCCAGGCAAATGACTTACAAATAAACTGCTGGGTCAAGCCCATTTTTAAGTTGGGAACTTCCTGTATTTTACATTCCTAGGCAAATGACAAGTGATAGTTGCAGTACATTCTGCATCTTATTATCCATATAGAATAGCTCATTAAGAGGAGACAATTTGTTTAAGGACCCGGTGCAGCTGAGTGGCTGCTTGAACTGCAACTCAGAGAACGCGGTAATCTCTGAGTTCTCATTTTGTTCAGAATGGCACTTACTTCCTAACACTAAGAAAAAAAACCTTGTTCCCATAAATAGAAAACAAGCTCATTCACCAAAAATGGAGCTGCATGGCAACTGGGAGATAAACATGGTGTTAACAGAAGGTACACTTAACCTGCTACTGAGGTTGAGAAACACTCTCTGCAGGGACTCCCTTTCATTCGAGTAGTTTCTCTGTGCAAACTGTATTCTTACTTTTTCCAGATAACTTTAAAAATAACACTGTTTTTTTTTTAATTACTACTTCAAAACTCTATAAAGCAGCTCCCCACTCAAAAGCAGAATTTTAAAACAACTTTATCACAAATAACTATCTTTATCATTCCTTTCCAATCTTGATTCCTGTAATCCTCATGGTTGCCATGGGTTGTACTTAACGGTAAATTTTCCTGCAGAGGCTAAACACATATATCAAATATTTTTAAGAGACTCGATGTATAAGCCTAATGTGTAAAGCCTTAAGAAAGGAAAGAAAGATGTTATTATCCAAGTGATTTCTGCAAATTGTGCAGGAAAAGGACAGTGATTTAAAGCAATGCATCCGAGAGCTTAATTAAGGTGATCCTTTGCTAGACACAAGTTCAAAACACTCACTGAGAATGTGTCTGCTGGGGGAGTCCTACTGAAGGCTTCGGCTTGAGGGTGAAGGTCATCTGCGCCACAGGGCTGACTCTTGGGAGAGTGTCTGCCTTCTTAGACGAAGTATGCTTTGCTGCTTGCTCAGGAGGGATCCAGGAGGAGGCAGCCCCAGGACTCTGCCCTCCAAAGAGTGGTAACGAGGTGTCCTGGGCAGCTACTGTTTCACAGGCTTTGCCCTTGGTCCCTGGTTTACACACACAGAATTGAGGCCGGAGACATATCCCTCCATTCTGACATGGCGGAACACAGCTAGCTGCAGAAAGACAACAGAAGGCACAGCTTTGAAGAACAACATTGTGGACCTCCTAATTTTTCCATAGGGTTAACAGTAGCATCAGGTTGTTTGTTCTCCAATAAAAAAACCACACAAACACTCATGGGGAGGAAGAGAAGGGGGAGGTGTTCGGCAGAGAAGGAGGAGAGTTAATATTAACGGCCTCCTATGTGTCAGGCACTGTTCTAATATATATCAATAAATTTAATCCCCTAGCAACATTTTTTGTAGATATTTTATTGTACCCACTTTACAGATGAAAAACAGACACAGAGATTCAGTAATTTGTTAAAGATCACATAATTATTACAAAGTAGCAGAGCTGGGATTTGAACCCAAGTGAGCTAGTTCCAAAGCCATCATTCTTTACTACTTTATCTGCCACCCAGAAATGCATCAGAAAATCCAAGAAAAATCTTAAGAAAATGCTCTGCCATTATTTTAAAGTTCTGTTCTGTGGCTTAAGTTTACATATACGTTTAACTTAAAATTTAAAAAATTTTAAGCCTAAATTTCTTGCCAAGACTCGGCAAAAAACAAAGACCCTGTCTAATCACCACCCCCAAAAATTGCTCTCTTACAGACTTCATGTTGTTTAGGTTATCAGATCTTCGAGAGACTGTGTCAGAAATGTAGTCCAATCTACTCTTTGACATATGAGAAAACCAAGGGCCGAAAGGTTGAGTCACCCAAAATACACCTGCTAGTTTGTATAAAAATCCAGTGTACTAAGTACCATCCCTAATTTAAAAATGAAAGGCAACCAAAAAGAAACAACTTCTTCATCTCCTATTTGTGAGGATGTCTGTATTCTGAACCACCATACTCATGACCAAGCAGAGCTTTAAAGTTATCAGGCCAGGCACAGTGGCTCACGCCTGTAAGCCCATCACTTTGGGAAGTCATGGTGGGAGGATCACTTGAGCCCAGGAGTTTGAGATTACCCTGGGCAGTAGTGACACCCTGTCTCTACAAAAAAAAACAAAAAACAAAAAACAAAAAAAAAAAAAACACTAAGCTGTACATGCTGAGAAGGAAGGATCTCTTCAGCCCAGGATGTCAAGGCTGCAGTGACCATGATCACGGCACTGCACTCCAGCCTGAACAACAGAACAAAATCCAGTCTTGAAATTAAAAATTAAAAACAAAAACCAATCAAACAACAACAAAAAAAACGTTCTCAGGCCTGTAATCCCAGCACTTTGGGAGGCTGAGGCGGGCAGATCACAAGGTCAGGAGATCAAGACCATCCTGGCTAACACAGTAAAACCCTCTCTAGTAAAAATACCAAAAAAAAAAAAAAAAAAACAATTAGCCAGGCATGCTGGCACGCACCTGTAGTCCCAGCTACTCAGGCTGAGGCAGGAAAATCACTTGAACCCAGGAGGTAGAGGTTGCAGTGAGCCGAGGTCACGCCACTGCACTCCGGCCTGGGTGACAAAACAAGACTCTGTCTCAAAAAAAAAAAAATGTTATCAGGGCTGTGGGTCACTGGTAAAGTAAGTAGGTTTTATGATAGGCTAGGTTCCTTAGAAGTTTAGATGCTACTGGCCGGGCATAGTGGCTCACGTCTGTAATCCTAGAACTCTGGGATCATTTGAGGTCTGGAGTTCAAGATCAACCTGGTCACAATGGTGAACCCCACCTCAACTAAAAATACAAAAATTATCTGGGTATAGTGGCAGGTGACTGTAATCCCAGCTACTCAGGAGGCTGAGGTAGGAGAATCGCTTGAACCCAGGAGATGGAGGTTGCAGTGAGCCAAGATCGTACCACACACTGCAGCCTGGAAAACGGGCAGACTCTGTCTCAAAAAAAAAAAAAGAAGTGTAGCTGCTACTGACTGAAGTTTCATTAGGTAATGTCATAGGCCATGGACATGATCCTTCAGTCCCTTCTTTACTTGTTCAAATACATTTATTATGTTGTCCTGTTGCTGTCAGCCCACCTTTTACATAAACTGTTGGTCCTAAGGCAGATCACACTATCAAGTCTCCCATAAAATTCAATGCAAGCTTCAGTCCACAAAGCAATTACAAAATAGACAAGCAAAATGAACAACAGGAGGCTCAGTTATGAAGAGCCAAAAGACTAAGACCAAAGAGCCTTGAAATCTATCAATTATCTGTAAACAAGAGAAGATACTTTTCCCAACTTTCTACAGTATGATTCCTATTCGTTACAGCAAATAATGATTTTTCTAAAATGGCCCTTGAGTGTCAGAATACCAAGCTAACAAATTTTCCCAAAGGGGGGAAAGATTAAAAAAAAAAAAAAAAATGGAGCCAGCTCCCTAGGTGACCTTGGAGTAAGTCACTTAACCTTGGCCTCTGCACCTGTATGTGTTTGGAGGGTATGAGGAGGGCAACAGCAATGTGTTCTAAAATGGTCCCCACAAGATGAGAATAAAGGCTGTTCCCACACCATGCTTCTAGAATTCTAACTCAAAAGCTCTATGTTTCTAGAATTCAGGATTCTTACGTATCAGAGTTTTCCTGACCAACTGCGCAAACTTTGTTGCTATATCTGAGATGCTGTCCTGGGTCCCTGGCTCAGCCATGCTTATTTCTGGAATGTCACAGGAATGGGAAGGGGATCCACCCAAGAGGACAGAAGTGGCCACAGCAAGGACTGAGCTGCGCTTTCAAAGCTGTGCCTCGGCCTGAGCTCACCACTCAGGCGCCTTCATGTGTGCCCTCTCATCATGCTTTCAATTAGAAACATGTTTCTTTTTAACATCTGAGAATGATTCCACTTCTCCTTCCACCCAAGATGCACTGCAAATGTCTTTTCAACCAGGAAGGGTATCTGGTGCAAAAGCGGGCACCTAGGTGGAGGCCGAGGACTGACAGCCTCCAACGTACACCAAGAATGAGCCACAACAATCTGTTTTAAGGAAGACATGGGTGGTTAGCGATTTTTTTAACTCTTCAAATTTTTCATGTGGTAGGGTAAGGGGGGTGGGGAGAGAGTCATAAAAGAAAAACAAATATTTTGAACTCACAAATATTTTCTACTGGAAGAAAAAAGAGAACATGTTATATAATATTATGGCTATATATAATACCACCCTGTGTAGTAAATTTTAAAAGGACAATAAAGAGAATGAAAAGACAATTTTCTCTTCCATCTACCCTACCTAGACCCAGACAGGTGCCCCCTACAGCATGCAGATGAGGCTTGAACTGGAGGGGGACAGATTCCCTAACCGCCAAGAGAAGCCCCTCATCTGACATAAAAGGCAAAACTCACATCCCTCTACCACATTTCATCAAGCCGTTTTTCCTCTAGTATTTGGACCCATGCAGTAGTGGTTCTCACATGGCAGTGAGGATCAGCAGTTCTCACAGTGCCCAGGCCAGCAGTATCACCTAGGAAAACTTTGAAACTATACATCCTCGGGCTGCCTCAAGCCTGCTACATCTGAAACTGGAGCCCAGCAATCAGTGACTGCTCTCCAAGTGACTTCGATGCACACCCAGGTTTGAGAATTACTGACATACAGCATTTGGAAACCGAGGTCTTCCAGCAGCAAGTTTTTGAGGACTTATATTTTTACATTTGCATGTTTAGTGTTTTCACGCTATCATTGCTTTTATCCTATTGAATTATTGGCTACAATAAAAGCGTTTGTTTTATCTCACCATTTTTATTGCAAAAAAAGGGACACATTTTCCATGTCTATACATTTCCAAAAGTCTACACATTTTTCCCCAACTACTTTATGACCAATGCAAAAATTCATAGCATTTATGTGAAAACTTTTTTTTTTTTTGAGTCGGAGTCTTTCTTTGTCACCCAGGCTGGAGTGCAGTGGTACGATCTCTGCTCACTGCAAACTCCATCTCCCGGGTTCAAGCAATTCTCCTGCCTCAGCCTCTTGCCGTAGCTGGGACTACAGGCACACGTCGCCACACCCAGCTAATTTATTTTATTTTAATAGAGATGGGTTTTCACCATGTTGCTGAGGCTGGTCTCAAACTCCTGAGCTCAGGTAATACACCCACCTCAGCCTCCCAAAGTGCTAGGATTACAGGCATGAGCCACCACGCCCAGGCCGTGAAAACTGTTATTATAACTAATGCGTTGGACTATCTGGAATATTATAAATATTGCCACAGAAGTACTTTATTTTATTTTATTTTATTTGAGATGGAGTCTTGCTCTGTTGCCCAGGCTGAAGTGCAATGGCGCAATCTCAGCTCACTGCAACCTCCGCCTCTTGGGTTCAAGCAATTCTCCTGCTTCAGCCTCCTGAGTAGCTGGGATTACAGGCAGACACGCCCAGCTAATTTTTGTATTTTTAGTAGAGACAGGGATTTGCCATGTTGGTCAGGCTGGTCTCGAACTCCTGACCTCCGGTAACCTACCTGCTTAGGCCTCCCAAAGTGCTAGGATTGCAAAGCGTGAGCCACTGCCCCTGGCCAGCCAGAAGTATTTTTTAATTTTTTCCCCCACCAGCTGATTCTGCTTTTTCCTGGCTGGACCTTGTGCTGTGGTTCAGGTTGGTGAGTGGAGGCTACATCAAGATCTCATCAGTGAGTTGGGCAGTGATTCGCAGCTCTGCTGCACATTAGAATCACATGGGGAGCTTTTAAAACTCCCAAAGCCCAGGCCTAACACCAAACAAAGTAAGTCAGAATCTCCAGGGGAAAGGGATCCAGGCTTCAGCACCTTTTTAACCCCCCAGGTGAGTGAAATATACAGCCAAGTCTGAAAAGTAGTAGGTTAGGAACAAAATCCTAATGCAGGCTTGTGGACAGACTAGTCTTCTAAAATGCTGCTCTTTGCATCATTTTTTTCTTTCATTCAAAAACTTTCCACACATTTTAGCTGACCATGGGAAAATGTTAAGGCATCTACATCTAACCCAAAGCCCCTTTTCCAACCTCACTTCTCACTGGCCCACCCCTGCAGAAGCTCACCCGTCCTTGGGATTCCCACCTCTTTGCACAGAAGGAGCCCTATGAAGGAACACAGGCCCCTCAATGCAATGAGCACAATGAAAACCTCCAGTGCTTCAAGCCCACCCTTCTCTAAGAAGTCTCTCCCAAATGTTCACTGATGTGATTTGGATAGGAGTCCTACCAAATCTCCCTTGAATTATAATCTCCAGGGCTGGAGGTGGGAACTGGTAGGAGGTGACTGGACCATGGGCGGAGTTCTCATGAATGGGTTAGCATCATCCCATCATGCTGTTGTGATAGTGAGTGAATGATTGTGAGATCTGGTTGTTCAAAAGTGTGTGGCACCTCATCCCCCCCGCACCTCCCCGCCTCCTCAGGTCATATGACGTGTTCCCCCTCTGCCTCCTGCCATGATTAGAAGTTTCCTGGGGACTCCCCAGAAGCACAAGCTTCTACGCTTCCTGTACAGCCTGCAGAACCATGAGCCAATTAAACCTCTTTTCTTTGTAAACTACCCAGTCTCAGGCATTTCTTTATAGCAGTG
This sequence comes from Sapajus apella, assembly GCF_009761245.1. Classification (NCBI taxonomy): domain Eukaryota; kingdom Metazoa; phylum Chordata; class Mammalia; order Primates; family Cebidae; genus Sapajus; species Sapajus apella. The sequence continues at coordinate 6,615,506 of NW_022436984.1, read as the reverse complement.
TGAGAAGTGACTAACGGATCACCCACCAACCCCTACCATGGCCCTCGTACCATCTGGTTCTTGTTCCACTGTCATCATTTGCATTACACATCCTGGTCAACTTTTTACAGTTCTTTCCTATTTGCCAACTAGACTATAAGCTGTGAGGTTAAAGGGCTTATGCAGAACTTTCTGTAGCCTGGGATAGGACCCTAAACTTGGCTGACTGATTGAAATAAACATAGAGCCACTACTTTCCAAATGATGCTGGAATTGAAGAACGTCTATAAAGGAAAGGTGGCCAATGGTCTCTTAATTCATACGTGATAACATCCACACTTCCAGACTTGGTTTGCAATTTATTCAATCAAGCAGTCTCCAGTCCTTCAAATCAGATGTTTTTCCATGCAAACTAAATTCAAATAAACTCTGCAAACACACAAAGTCTGTAGTGACATTTAACTTTTTTATAGTTACAGATAGAAACAGGTTCAGAAGCCAGACCCAATGTGTTGTAGAACTCTGAAGAATAGTGACAGTGAAACCAGTCATGGTCAAAGAGAAAAGAACATCACAAGGGACATAACATTTAGGAGGTTATTGTAGGCACTTAGGAGATTGAGTCCAGCCTGTGCAACATAGCAGGACCCCAACTCCAAAAAAAAAAAAAAGTGGCCAAAACTGCAACCAAGACAAAGATGAACTCAGTTTACACATACACACACTGGGCTTGCAGGAAGCCTACTGACATCAAGATCTAGGTGAGAAGGTTAAGCAACAAAACTCTACTTCAAACTGGCTACCAGATTGGTCTTCTGAAAATATTTTCATCCTTTGAAACAGTCAAAATTGAGTTAATTCCCAATCTTTTCCCCCAATACTAAAGAGTCTCAAATGTCTTTCACATTTGAATCTACTCATCTGACAAGCTGATCCTAGAGTTCTTTAAAAGACCAGTGATTGTATTTTTAGGAAGTAACCCATGCCCTGAAGCTCAGCTTCTACTACTTTTAATTCTAAAAAAGTAACCCTTAGTTATATTTAAAACTTGTCTCAGCCCACACAGTGCAAACGGTGTGACTCTCTGCCCCTTGCTTACTCTCCAAACAAGTTGCAACATGTCTACCGCATGTGTCCTGGGGAGAAATGTGAGTCTAACTGTGTCTTCTGTGATCAGAGACAGCAGGTGAGAAATTGCTTTGCTGTGTGTGTCTTCGCAGTAATTCCCAGCTGCCCTTTGAAGTTATTCAATAACACTAAGTGATATCAGATCACAAGAAATACAACATGAGGTCACACATTTTGATCTACTCTGCTTGCTCCTTGTACCAAACCCAAATAAATGCTGTCATTTCATTGTAAACGTCTCCGGGTCAGCCTCCTCCAAAATCCCTTAAGAGAAAAAAAATTAGCATAACATCCCAATACCTTTTCTATCCAGTCTTCTGGAATAATGAAGAATTCCACATAATGAAATTTTCTGAATACATGAACCATGCTCATCAATCACTAATACATTTAATAAATCTTTACAGGTCTTTCATCATTATGAAGATCGTTTGAAACATGTGAAGGATATGTGTTTGCTTTCATTGTTCTCTCTCCTCCCTCTGATCAGACTGGCAAGTCACACAAACATTCTTGCCACCCTATTTTCCTACCCTATTTTCCTTTCAAATCTTACAAGTAACAACTTCACCAACCAGATAGCTGAGCATAGCAAAAACTACATGGACTACAAGTCACAAAGGCCGGGCACAGAATATCATGGTTACATTCAGGAGTTTAATGCCTTTACGTCAAGTACACAACCCAAGAATGCCCAGTTCCCCAAGAGCCATGTTCTGGAAGCTTGTTCTCTAAGTCTGAGCTCAGCAGGAGTGGCTGTTACCATGTGATTTAATTTAAAATAGGTGGCCAGCCGGGGCCAAACACACTTTTCCCAATACTGTCAATAACTGTAAAAGCACTCACAGAATATAACGTAATTAAATCACAAGTCATGTAATACAAAACAACCAGCAGTTTTCCTGGATTCTGTTTCTGATCTTATCACTGCCATTGATGATTCTTTTAAATCACAGACATTCAATGAAAAAAAAGAAAAACTTAAAAGATCTACAGTTTAGCATATGTAAGCATTTAACATTAATTACAACAGCAAAAGAAGGGAAAAAATAGCCCAGAAAAAAATATTTTCTGAAAATGATACTATGTAAAAAAAATTAATGAAAGTTGCCTTTAACAAAGGAAGACCAAAATCAAAAAATGAAAGAACAGAAATAGACAATTAAGACAAAGGGAAATGCAATTAGTAAATAAACCTGTAGAGTAATGTGCAAATTAACAAAGTCATCCAAAGAAATGTACACTAAGACAAGGAGATACATCATGGCTACTTAATTTTTTAGAAAATATAAATATTAGTACTAGGTGGTTGGAATATGCTGCAAGCCTTTTAGAAAGTGGTTTAACAATATGTTTCAAATATTTCAGTAGCTTCATTTTTAGAAATTTATTCTAATAATCAGAAAAGAAAGTAACTGGTCATACATGTATGCAGGTATCCACAGCAGTGCTATTTGTGCCAACAAAAAATTTGAAAAAAACATAAAGGTTGAATGGAATATGATATTAACAGCCATTCAAAATTAAAACTATAAAGTGATACTACCAGCTTTCAAAGTGTGGATAATGTGAATTAAAACACAACGTTATTTCATTATTCACTCAAAGTGTGGATAATGTGAATTAAAACACGTTATTTCATTATTCACTGTCATTCATGCCTTAAGCACCTTCTCTAAAAATAAAATTTTACTTTGTGTGTTCACGCTAATATGTATGATGAGTACACATTTTTGACAAATCTTGGGTTTTACACACTGTAAACTATTATGCACATACATTGTTATAACTGATATCTTTAGAGTTCATTCGAAGAAAGATAATATATTTCTAAATAATCTTTAAATTTCTTTAATCCCATCCATATTATCTTTATTCAGCCAATTGAGCCCCCTCTTAAATGCCAGCACTGTGCCAAGAACTGCAGATAAAAGATGGAGACAAATTTCTTGCTCTCAAGGAGATCAGAGTCCAACAGGAAAGACACAAGTATAGAAAAAGAATCACCATACAGCAAAGTGTCATAATAATGAAGGTGTAGAAGGAGGAAGAAGTGGATCTTAATTGGGCAGTCGGCAAATATTTGTGAGTTATGAAATTCAAAGAATTCTTAGAAATGATTTATTTTCCTTGAGGAGCTACTACCCAGCTGAAGACAGAAAATCAAAAAAATGTGACTACGCACCTCCTTGCCCAAGCTCACCTACTGATTAGCAGGCAGGTATGAGAGGTGGCTATGCTCTGGGGTCACAGAGATTTGAGTTTGAAGCCCCCCATCCCACCCCTGCTCTATACCCTTAGGCAAGTTGCCAAGTTTGACCCATGCCCTATTCATTCAACAAAACAGAGTGACAATGTAACAGGCATACGCCCCTCGGCTAGAACTGGAAACAGGAAAACATCGTCTCTGTCCTGTGGTATTCACAACCCGGCCAGGGAGACCCCACAGGGAAAGTAATTATAACTATTACCAGTCTTTCTGAAGAAAAGAGTAGTGTCTGATGGAGGTGATCACAGTGAGGGTCAGGGAGATAGGAAAGACCTCCCTGAGATCATGAATTTAACCAGGAGACCTGAAATCAGAGAGAAATAATAGCACACGGACCAGGCCAAACGTTAGTGTTCAAATCTGCCACAGAGCAGCAAAACGGAAATAGACCCCACTGATTCAGGATTTATGCTTCATAAGAGGTCAGGTTTGGGAGGCTAAATTATAACATATTCTTAAATGTATGTGTCTAGTATACAGGTCCAGTATGATTTAGTATAACCACCAGAGACATCATCCTGTAAATCAGGAACAAAACACTGATGCCCACTGTACTAGCTTGCTAGGCTGCCATAACAAAGTACCATAGAGTCAGGGGCTTAAATAACAGACATTTATTCTTTCACAATTCTGGAAGCTAAAAGTCAAAGGTTGACACATCAGCAGAGCTGGCCTCACTCTTTGGCTTGTAGATGGCCGTCTTCTCCCTGTGACTTCACACGGTCTTCCCTCTGTGTCTCTGTGTCCAAATTGCCTCTTCTTATAACGTCAGTTACGCTGGATTAAGGCCCACCCTAATGACTTCACTTTAACTTAATTATATCTTTAAAGATTCTAATTCCAAATAGAGTCACATTCTGAGATACTGGGGATTAGGACTTCCATGTAAGAATTTTGGGGAAGTAAAATTCAGCCCATAACTCCTACCATCACCTCTGTAACTTAATGCTTTTCTGGATGTTCTAGTCAATTCCGTAATACATGGAGGAGAACTGTGCAGTGAGACAAGCCCAGTCCTACAGGCCGAGGGGACTATGCACTGGTACGGACGTTCTGTAAACGACTGGCCATACTTTATATTAAGCCCTAAAACTAATCATCCTGTGGTGTCTTGTCATTCCTAATCTAGGAAATTTAATATACAAATATGGCCACTGCAGTATGACAACCAATATAGTGGTAAAAGTTAGACGCATCCCATCTATAAAGCAAAAAGAATGGATTAAAATCCTAGAATGTGACACAGTCATCAAAAACAATGTTCAAAACAGTTTTTTTAATTCATACATATACTTGTATATAGTTACGGGGTTCATGTGATATCTTGTAGCCTGCAGAGAATGTGTGATGATCAAGTCAGTGTATTTAGGGCATCCAACACCCCGAGTATTTATCATTTCTATGCATTGAGAATACTTCAAGTCCTCTCTCCTAACTATTTTGAAATACACAATACACATTGTTGTTAACTTTAGCCACCCTACTCTGCTACCAAACTCAGAATTTATTTCTTCTATCCCACTGTATGTTTGTGGTCATTAACCAATTCCTCTTCATCCCTCCCACACACCCATACACTCTTCCCAGCCTGTGGTTGAAAAAGATGTTTAATGACGTGGGATAATGCTTATAATGTAATGCCACTTCCTCCTGAACTCCCTTCAATCAGCCTTTTGCATCCACTTTTCCGCTTTTCCACTGAATTTGATCTTGTCCAAGTCATCAGTGGCCTCCAGGCTGCTACATCTGGTGGGGGTTCTTGGTCCTCTCCCTTCCTGACCAATAGCAGTGCTGGCCACAGAGGCCTGGACCGTCCTCCTCCTCCCCATTTCCTCCCATGGCTGCTGAGCCACCACTGCCTTCCAGCCTTCTCCCACTTCACTGCCATCCTCTGCTCCGTCTCCCGTCTCCTCCTTCTCTCCCCCACCTCCAAACATCAAAATTTCCCAGGGCCTGCTTGATCCTTGGACACTTCCCCTGGTGATCTCATTCAACGCCACAATTTAGATGTCTGGCCTTGTCCTCTTATCTGAACTCCAGATTTCCACATCCCCAACAGCCTCATCGACACCTCTGTGTGGGTATCTAATAGACTTCTCAGACTTAGCATGTCTTGTGTCCCCTCCATCCACCCAGACTCCAAGACCTGCTCCTTCCTGGCATTCACTGCCTTAAAAGGGACTGCCATTCATGAGGTTGCTCACCAAGTGTACTGGTTTGCTAGGGCTGCCAAAACTAAGTGTCAGAAAATGAGTGACTTAACCAAAAAAATTTACCACCTCTCAGTTCTGAAAGCTGGAAGTCTGAAATCAGGGTTTCAGTAAGATTGGTTCCTTCTGAGGACTGAAAGAGAATCTATTCCTCCATCTCTGCAAGATTCTAGTAGGCTCAGGTATTCTTTGGCTTAACAGACGTCCTTATTGCTAAATTTTCACATCTTCCCTCTACATAGGCTTATGCTGAAATATCCCCTCTTCATAAAGACATCAGTCCATTGGATCACGTCACACATACACACTCTCTAGTATGGCCTCATCTTAAATGATTACATCTGCAGTGACCCTGTGTCCAAAGAAGCTCACATACTGAGGTATTTGGGGGGTTAGGACTTCAACACGTGAATAAGGGAAGGGCAATATGTCAACCCACAACACTAAGTTATCACCATATGTGACTCTTCTCATTTTCTCATTACACACATCCAATCCATCTCCAAATCCTGTTGGCTCTACTTTAAAGACATCTTGAATCTGACCATTTTTCTCACCACTTTCCCCCAAACACCTCTCCCAGGCACCTTGTCCCCTGCAGACTATTCTCGGCAGGGCAACCAGAAGGAACCTGTTAAAACCAAAGCCAGATGACTTCACTCCTCTGGCCCAAACCCTCCAAAGACTTCCACCTCACTCAATGAAATGCAAAGCCCTTATTTTCACAGCCTGCAAATCTCTGCCATCTCTCCCATGTCATTTCCCAGCTTGGGCACCATCCTCAGCTGCTTGCTGGTCCCCAGACACACCAAGCCTGCTTCCACCACAGGGTCTGGCACTGGCTGTGTCCCCACCTGTCATGTCCTTCCCCAGATAGTCACAGGCTCCCTTCCTCAAATTCCTCAGCCTTCTCTGGGGCTGCCCTCCCCAAAACAGCAGCCTCTGTGCCTCTGTTCTCCTGCCCTGCCTTGTTTTTCTTCAAAGCACTTTTCCCCACCTGACATCACATTGCATATTTATCTAGTCATTGTCTGCTTCTCCCAATAAAGCGTAAGCTCCACAGGGAGAAAGACTATTTTGGTTGCTACTTTTGCCCTTGTGCCTAGAAGATAATCAATACATAATTTTGGAAGGAATAAACGCATGAATCAAGACTGGAAGACAAATAGACTTAAATGCTAACATGAATCATCTACCTACAAGTGGTGAAAATTACACACATTGTTAATTTTTTGTTTATACCATCTTTTACTTTCCAGATTTTCTAAAATGGTCTGTTATTACTTTTATTGCATGGCAAAAATCAATAATTTTTTAAAAGAAACATTAATTCACTTAACGCCTAGTTTAAACATACTTAAATTTTTAAGGGCTGTAATTTCTACAATCTAAACAATATGTGAGACAGAGTACTATTCACTAGACTTTATGATAAATGTTCTATGTTGGAACTTACATTATTTTTACTTTGAAACTTATTCTTAACATACTATGATTGGTTCACATGACTAGCACTATTATCAACACGTATAATCTGTTTGAATTGCTAACTTTTATTTTCATCAGCCAAAAATGTTAAACAAGAAAAGCTTTTTCGAAAACTGGGGCAATAAAAAATAAGCTTTATAAGACAGAAATGACTGCCAACTTACAAATCAAGATCTGAAACTTGGTTTAAAATAAGGGGAAAAAAAAGACTAAGAAAACATAACTTACTTTGATTAGCGAGTGTCATATAGTGGCTAAAAGCCAGAGTCCACTGAAGCCAGACAGTCAAAACCAAGCCGCAGCTCAACACTGACTAGCTGTGTGGCCCTGTGTATGTTTCTATTACCTTTTTGCATCTCAATTTTTTCACTTGTAAATGGAAATAATACAAACGGGGCCTATATGCAGATTAATTAACAAATGCAAAGCACTTAGGGACAGTTCCTGGTTCAGAGTAGCATGAGACAGATGTCAATTATTATTATCCTATGTACCAAATTCATCCCCCACACACTCCAAAATAACCTTCAAAGAAGCTCTTGAGAGGCAGGTCACATTTGTATGTAGGATAGAATTTTCCTCTACTATTGGAATTTTACATTAACCTAAGACAGCCTTTCTCACTGAATCAAGCACAATATGGTACCATTTTGTTCTTTATTTCTCACACTTAAGCATACAGCATAAAACAGTGACAGCAGCAAAATGACCGCCAGCTACATTAAGCTAAAATAAAATGCTACATGAGTGTTCTCATGTTCAAGACTCCTACTTCCAAACTCTTCTTAACTGAGTAAAAGCTACATGAATGAGACAGTATTTTTTTTTTAAGATAGACTTTTCCTCGTTACCCAGGCTGAAGTGCGATGGCGTGATCTCGGCTCACCGCAACCTCCACCTCCCAGGTTCAAGCCATTCTCCTGCCTTAGCCTCCTGAGTAGCTGGGATTATAGGCACGTGCCACCACACCCAGCTATTTTTTTTTTTTTGTATCTTTAGTAGAGACCAGGTTTCACCATGTTGGCCAGGATGGTCTCGATCTCCTGAACTTGTGATCCGCCCACCTTGGCCTCCCAAAGTTCTGGGATTACAGGCGTGAGCCACCATGCCTGGCTAGACATTACCATTTGGTTTATTTTGACAGCATTCCTTCAGGTCAATTAGCAGCATTATGTGACTAGGGATGGAACACCCTAGAAGAAAAGCAATCCAAGCCATGCCATAGATTTTCGATGCTAAAATAAAAACCCTTTCAAGGCTGGGCCCTGTAATCCCAGCACTTTCAGAGGCGGGGGTGGGCAGATCACTTGAGGTCAGGAGTTCAAGACCAGCCTGGCCCACATGGTGAAACCTGTCTCTACTAAAAATACAAAAATTAGCCAGGTGTGGTGGTTCACATATGTAATCCCAGCTGCTTGGGAGGCTGAGGCAGGAGAATCGCTTGAACCCAGAAGGTGGAGGTTGCAGTGAGCAGAGATTGTGCCACTGCCCTCCAGTCTGGGTAACACAGTGAGACTCCATATTAAAAAAAAAAAAAAAACCCTTTCATATATCACTGAGGCCCAATTATCTTCATAGAACACAAATATTCACAGGCTGTGGCTACAGCCCCGCTACGACAAAGGCCACAATAATTAGACTTTGACATGCCAAAAGGGAGTAACAGTTGAAGGCTCAATGAAATCTAAGGCCATTCCTCTACACGGAAGGAAGCTGCACAGCAGACGATGCATTTGCAAACAAAACACACGATGCATCTGGCTACTAGCTCTCTCATTGTGAAAATGCAATATAACTATTTTCAGAAATTAAGCTGAAATAGAATTGTGGACTTTAAGAGTTCATCAGGGAATAGCTGAAAGGAACAAGCAAAGCTCTGTTTTCCAAGCAGTAACATATAAAATGTAAAAATTTTCAATAGGTTTTACCGGGCCAGGCATGGTGGCTCACACCTGTAATCCCAGCACTTTGGGAGACCAAGACGGGCAGATCACTTGAAGTCAGGAGTTTGAGACCTGCTTGGCCAACACAGTGAAACCCCGTCTCTACTAAAAATACAAAAATTAGCTGGGTATGGTGGCTGGATGCCTGTACTCCCAGCTACTTGGGAGGGTAAAGCAGGAGAATCACTTGAACCCAGGAGGCAGAGGCTGCAATAAGCCAAGATTGTGCCACTGCACTCCAGTCTGGGTGATGGAGCAAGACTCTGTCTGTCTGTCTGTCTATCTATCTATCTATCTATCTATCTATCTATAAATAAATAAATAAATAAGTAAGTAAGTAAATAAATAAATAAATAAATAAAGCTTTCTTATTTCTGACATTCTGAATGGAGAAATTATTCCAGTAAATAATGTGAAGCTTTCCATGTGCATTTAAATTTCTTAAATTGATCCATCTGTAAAATTCCTCCTCCTATAATCTCTGATCTGAGTGAGCTTCAGATGATGTCAGGAGTAAGCAAATAATGTGTAATCACCAAACAAATATAAATTTAAATAATTACTAAGAGCAGGCCTGGTGCAGTGGCTCACACCTGTAATCTCAACACTCTGGGAGTCTCGGGCAGGCAGATCACCTAAGGTCGGGCGTTCAAGACCAAGCCATAATCTCCTAAATATCATGTATTCCTAGCACTCATTTTTAAAATTTTTCTTAGATTTCTTCCCCCTATTTGTCATCACTAGCTCACACAATGATTAGGGACAGGCTTCTGTGGAGAGAGAATGAGGAAGAAAGAGAAAAAAGACCATTGCGGTTCTTTGTGGCAGCTAGTCTTTAAAGATGATCTCAAATGATTCCACATCTCCCTAGCACTTTATGCTGCTCCTCCCATCAAAAGATAGAGCCAGCTGGGCACAGTGGCTCACGCCTGTAATCCCAGCACTCTGGGAGGTTGAGGAGGACAGATCACCTGAGGCCAGGAGTTCAAGACCAGCCTCACCAACATGGTGAAACCCCATCTCTACTAAAAATACACAAATTAGCCAGGCGTGTTGGCAGGCACCTGTAATTCCAGCTACTCCGGAGGCTGAGACACAAGAATTAATTGAGCCTGGGAAGCACAGGTTGTAATGAGCTGAGATTGTGCCACTGCACTCCAGCCTGGGCAACAGAGAGGGACTGTCTCCAAAAAAAAAAGAAAAGTAGAGCTTATATTCCCTCCTTCTTGAACCTTAGCTGGACTTGTCACTGTTCTGACAGTGAAATGCAGAAGCAGGCCATTCTAAGACCTGAGAGCCTATGCATTACAAAGGTCAAGCAGCAACACTTCTTCCTTCTTGGGACCTACCCATCATGTAATGGACAAGCCCAAGCAACCACGTGGAGAGGCATACCTGGAAGAAAACCAAGGTCCCCAGCCAACAACCCAGTTAAGCTCCCAGCTAGCAGCCAGTGTGCCACCCGGCCAGCGACATGAGTGTGCTCCCGTGGAGGTAAATCCTCTGCTCTCAGTCAAGCCAGCCACGCTGACACAGGGAGCAGAGACAAGCTGTCCCTTCTGAGCCCTGTCCAAATTGCAAAATCATGAGTAAATAAATGGTTGTGTTTGTTTTCAGGTATTTCATCATCCTGCAAGAGCAGATCACTGAGTCTTCCTAAAGAGTCACCACACTTCATTCCAGGGCTTCTGCTAATTCCACCATGCTGAGCCTGCTGCATTCACACTCACAACTGCGGTTGTGTGAACAAGTCTACGGAATGAAAATCAGCACAGATATGGTTAATAACCTCATGAATCCTGTGATGCAGGGAGAAGACCCAGCATAGAGCTCCATATCTACACATTTTCAAGCACTAAATACAATCAAATGTAAAGCCAGCTTTCCAACGATTTCCTGGCCAAGTTACCAGAGACAGAAAATCACTCATCTTTGACAATATTAGCCACAATAAATACTATTTTACAAATTTTATTTTATATATATACAGAGAGAGACTGAGTCTCGCTCTGTTGCCCAGGATGAAGTACACTGGCACAATCTTGGCTGAGTGCAACCTCCACTTCCCAGGTTCAAGTGATTCTCCTGCCTCAGCCTCCCAAGTAGCTGGGATTACAGTCCCACACTATCACGCCTGGCTAATTTTTTATATTTTTAGTAGAGACGGGATTTCACCATCTCCCGACCTCAAGAGATCCGCCCACCTCAGCCTCCCAAAGTGCTGAGATTACAGGCATGGCTTCCGCACCCAGCCAATGGTACCACAATTTTTAAAATAATATACAAAAAATTGAGTTATATAAGTTAAGGGAATTGTATATGTGGATTATATCTTAATAAAGCTGTTATTTTTTTTTAAATCACCATGCCCATATAAGGGGAGTGTATTAAACAGCTTATCACAAAGTCCACAGAAGTCTATGAAGACAAATACAAACAAACCAGCCAACGTGCAGCCAAAGCTTAAGGCACAGACTGTCAGGATGGGCAGCGCCTCACCCTAGGATTAAACCTCACCTACGGCCTCTCTGCACAAATCAAGTACCTCCAATAAGGCTCTCTACCTGCAAACAGCCCAGTCAAGTTGGAATAGTTTCATCTTTAAAAGACTTTACCCTTATCAAACCTAAACAACCAGACAGGCAATGGTGAAACCCCGTCTCTACTAAAGATACAAAAAAAAATTAGCTGGGCATGGTGGCGCGTGCCTGTAATTCCAGCGACTCAGGAGGCTGGGGCAGGAGAATTGCCTGAACCCAGGAGGCAGAGGTTGCGGTGAGCCGAGATCGCGTCATTGCACTCCAGCCTGGGTAACAAGAGCGAAACTCCGTCTCAAAAAAAAAAAAAACAAACAACAACAAAAAAAGATATTTGTTAAGGAATGGGCATTGCAGTGGGAATCCATGTGCACGTATTCAGGGAGATAAAGGAAAACAAACGCTTTTCAAGGAAAAATAAGGATGGCTATACAAGTTGTTTTGAGACAATTACCTTGGCTACGACGATCAGTAACAAGGGTGGCAGCCACCCAAGGCTGGACAGACAGCTGCTGGGTACATGTCCTTGCAGAAATATTTCTGTAAGACTGCTCTGGCCTTTGTGCAAGGTTGTGGTGACAGTTCTTATTATCAGGCATATATGTGTGAGAGAATCCTCTTCTAACGGCCTCTCCCAGCTCTATTTGTCACGGTTTGGACACAAGTGACACTCTGATTCTGACAACTTTCATGCCTTTTACCTAGTTAAAATGGATGCCCAGAGCTGATGTTCAGTGCCTCCCCTTTCCACAATGGAAGCTCTACCACCCTGCCTGTGACTTCTTCTCTCTGACTCAATATACCCATTCCTGCAGCTACTTCTCCTGTGAACAGTGTTTCAAGTTCTGCCATCACCTGGTTGTGCAGCTCTGAGTACGCTAGAACATGCCCCAGCTCTGGGACAAGCATAAGCTTTGGAGTCGGAATGTGCAGGTTTATAGATTAAAATCTGACTTCCATCACTAACCGGCTGCATGACCTTTAGCAAGTTATTTAACCCTCTTATGCCTCAATTGCAACATCTATAAACCAGAGGCGGTTGAAAGAAGCCTGATTTGGAAGCAGAGCAAGGCAGAGAGTGAAGTTAGTTCCTAAGATGAAAATCACTTACAGTCAAAATTACTCTTACAAATCTATTCAGGGGGACCAACATACTGGCTCTCAAAATGTCCTTCTACATTTGAGCAGGTTGTTTTCTTTGTTTACACACCATCTCCTTACCTCTGCCAAGCATGTGTCATCATTCAAGCACATTCAATGCCTCTACGATACAACCCCATCTGAACAGCACACATCTCAATGTCAGGCAACTAGCACAAAGTCTGGAACTCGGGAAGCCTGCCAACATTGCTAGCTTTTATTATTCTACCTATTGTAAGGGAAGGACAAAATCAAATGTCGTGTTGCCAAAGTGGTCAGCCCAGGCTGGGCATGGAGGCTCACACCTGTAATCCCAGCATTTTTGGAGGCTGAGGCAGGCAGATCGCCTGAGGTCAGGAATTCAAGACCAGCCTGGCCAAAATAATGAAACCCCATCTGTACTAAAAATATAAAAATTAGCCCAGCATGGTGGTATGCATCTGTAGTCCCAGCTACTTGGGAGGCTAAGGCAGGAGAATCATTTGAACCAGGGAGGTGGAGGTTGCAGTGAGCCAAGATCACATTCCTATACTCCAGCCTGGGCGACACAGAGAGACGGTCAAAAAAAAAAGAGAGGAAGCGGATCCAAAATGGCCAAATAGGAACAGCTCTGGAGTGCAGGTCCCAATGAGAACACAGAGGGTGAGTGATCACCACATTTCCAATCGAGTTTTTACTACCGACAGACCAGGAGAATCCCAGGCTGAAAAGAGCCACGAATTTCCAGCACGACTGTTTCAGCTGGCACAGCAGGTCTCCAAAAAAAAAACTCGCACAAATTTGGGTAGCATTTCAACTGGCACCTGGAACACTTGGGAGACAGAGCTGCCCATTCAACTGAAAAAAAAGGGGCTGAAACAGGAAGTCAGGTCATCTGACTCAGCAGGTCCCACCCCAACACAAACCAGCAATCTGAAACGCTCTGGATTGAGAGTTTCACAACAAGTGTAGCTGGACCCGAGTCCGTCCATCTCTGTTGGGGGCAGGGCGTCTGCCATTACCAAGGCAGTCCGCCACTACCGAGTTAGTCCCGTTACTGAGGCAGTCTGCAATTACAGAGGCAGGCCACCATTACACAGGCAGTTCTAACTCTACCTCTATAAACAAAACTGCATGTAAGTTGACATCTGAGTTCAACTATGGAGGCAGTTCTAACTCTACCTCTATAAATAAAACTCCATGGAAGTTGACACAGCAGCTAGGCAGAGCCAGCAGCAGCTCAGCAATGCCTCTACTGGTAGACTGTGACTAGGCTACCTCCTTGCTCGGGAGGGCATCTCTGCAAAACAGCAGCAACACATCAGGAACTTATAAATAAAGCCCCACCTTCCCAGGACAGAGCACCTGGGAAAAAACGCAGTTATGAGTTCCACTGCAGCAGACTTAAACATACCTGCCCAGCAGTTCTGCATGGAACAATGGAGCTTCCAGCACAGCACTTGAGCTCCTATAAGGGACAGGCTGTCTCCTCAAGCAACTCCCCAACCCCCATATACACAAAGAAACACTTCATAAAGGAGAGCTCAGGCCGACATCTGGCAGGTACCCTCCTGGGACGAGGACAGAGGAAGAAACCGGCGACAACCCTTGCTGTTCTGCAGCTCCTTCGGCAATCCCTAGATGAGCAGGGTGTGGAGTGGACCTTCAGCAGCGCTGCAGCAGAGGGGCCTGACTGTTAGAAGGAAAACTAAGAGGCAGAAAGAAATAGCTTCAACATCAACAAAAAAGACATCCACTCAGAGACCCCATCTGAAAGTCACCAACTACAAAGACCACAGGTAGATAAATCCACAAAGATGGGAAGAAACCAGCACAAAAAGGATGAAAATACCTAAAACCAGATCACCTCTGCTCCTCCAAGGGATCACAAGTTCTCACAGGCAAGGGAACAAAGCTGGATGGAGAATGAGTATGATGAATTGACAGAAACAGGCTTCAGAAGGTGGGTAATAACAAAATTCTCTAAGCTAAAAGAAAATGTTCTAATCCAATGCCAAGAAACTAAGAAGCTTGAAAACAGGTTTGATTAAATGCTAACAAGAATAAACAGCTTAGAGAAGAATATAAATGAATTGATGGAACTGAAAAACACAACACGAGAACTTGGCGAAGCATACACAAGTTTCAACAGCCAAATCTACCAAGCAGAAGAAAGGATATCAGAGACTGAAGATCAACTCAATGAAATAAAAGGAGAAGGCAAGATTATAGAAAAAAGAGTGAAAAGGAATGAACAAAGCCTCCAAGAAATATGGGATTATGTGAAAAGACCTAATCTACATTTCATAGGTGTACCTGAAATGTGACAGAGAGAATGAATCCAAACTGGAAAACACTCTTCAGGATAATATCCAGGAGAACTTCCCCAACCTAGCAAGGCAGGCCAATATTCAAGTCCAGGAAATACAGAGAACACCTAAAAGATATTCCTCAAGAAGAGCAACCCCAAGGCACATAATCATCAGATTCACCAGGGTTGAAATGAAGGAAAAATGCTAAGGGCAGACAGAGAGAAAGGCCAGGTTTACCCACAAAGCAAAGTCCATCACACTCACAGCATATCTCTTGGCAGAAACCCCAGAAGCCAATATTCAACATCCTTAAAGAAAAGAACTTTCAACCTAGAATTTCATATCCAGCCAAACTAAGCTTCAAAAGCAAAGGAGAAATAAAATCTTTTATGAAAAAGCAATTGCTCAGAGATTTCGTCAACACCAGGCCTGGCTTACAAGAGCTCCTGAAAGAAGCACTAAACATAGAAAGTAACAACCACTACCAGGCACTCCAAAAACATACCAAATGGTAAAATGCATCAACACATGAAGAAACTGTATCACTAATGGGCAAAACAACCAGCTAGCATCAAAATGGCAGGATCAAATTCACACATTAATAATATTAACCTTAAATGTAAATGGACTAAATGCCCCAATCAAAAGACACAGACTGGCAAACTGGATAAAAAGTCAAAACTCATCAGTGTGCTGTATCCAGGAAACCCATCTCACATGCAAGGACACACATAGGCTCAAAATAAAGGGATGGAGGAAGATTTACCAAGCAAATGGAGAGCAATAAAAAGCAGGAGTTGCAATCCTAGTCTCTGATAAAATAGACTTTAAACAAACAAAAATTAAAAGAGACAAAGAAGGGCATTACATAATGGTAAAAGGATCAATGCAACAAGAAGAGCTAACTATCCTAAATATATACATACCCAATACAGGAGCACCCAGATAAATAAAGCAAGTTCTTAATGACCTGCAAAGAGACTTACACTCCCATACAATAATAGTGGGAGACTTTAACACTCAACTTAGACAGATCAATGAGACAGAAAATTAACAAGGATATCCAGGACTTGAACTCAGACCTGTACCAAGCAAACCTAACAGACATCTACAGAACTCTCCACCCCAAATCAGCAGAATATACATTCTTCTCAGCACCACGTCACACCTAATCTAAAACTGACCACATAATTGGGAGTAAATCACCCCTTAGCAAATGCAAAAGAATGGAAATCATAACAAACAGTCTCTCAGACCACAGTGCAATCAAATGAGAACTCAGCATTAAGAAACTAACTCAGAACCCCACAGCTTCATGGAAACTGAACAACTGGCTCTGGAATGTTGACTGGATAAACAATGAAATGAAGGTAGAAATAAAGATGTTCTTCGAAACCATTGAAAACAAAGACACAATGTACCAGAATCTCTGGGACACATTTAAAGCAGTGTCTAAAGGGAAATTTATAGCAATAAATGCCCACATGAGAAGCAAGGAAAGATGTAAAATCGACACCCTATCATCAAAATTGAAAGAGCTAGAGAAGCAAGATCAAAAAAATGCAAAAGCTAGCAGAATACAAAAATAAGATCAGAGCAGAACTGAAGGAGATAGAGACACAAAAAACCCTTCACAAAATCAATAAATCCAGGACCTGGTTCTTCGAAAAGATCAACAAAACAGACAGACCACTAGCCAGATTAATAAAAAAGAAAAAAGAGAAGAATCAAATAGATGCAATAAAAAACAATAAAGGGGATATCACCACCAACTCCACAGAAATACAAATTACCATCAGAGTCTACTACAAACAACTCTATGCACATAAACCAGTAAACCTGGAAGAAACGTATAAATTCCTGGACACTTGCATTCTCCCAAGACTAAACCTGGAAGAAGTCAAAACCCTGAATAGACCAATAACAAGGGCTGAAGTTGAGGCAGCAGTTAATAGCCCACCAACCAAAGAAAGCCCAGGACCAGATGGATTCACAGCCAAATTCTACCAGACTTATAAGGAGGAGCTGGTACCACTCCTTCTGAAACCATTCCAAACAATCCATAAAGAAGGAATCCTTCCCAAATCATTTTATGAGACCAACATCATCTTGATACCAAAACCCGGGAGAGATTCAGCAAAAAAAGAAAACTTCTGGCCAATATCCATAATGAACACAGACGTAAAAATGTTCAATAAAATACTTGCAAACCAACTGCAACAGCACATCAAAAGGCTTATCCATCACAATCAAGTAGGCTTCATCCTGGGGATGCAAGGCTGGTTCAACATATGCAAATCTATAAACGTAATCCACCACATAAACCAAACCAAAAACCACATGATCATCCCAACAGATGCAGAGAAGGCCTTCAATGAAATTCAACAGCACTTTATGCTAAAAACTCTCAATAAACAAGGTATTGACAAAATGTATCTCAAAATAATAAAAGCTATTCATGACAAACCCACAGCCAATATCATACTGAATGGGCAAAAAGTGGAAGCATTCCCTTTGAAATCTGGCACTAGACAAGGATGCCCTCTTTCACCACTCCTATTCAACATAGTATTGGAAGTCCTAGCCAGAGCAATCAGGCAAGAAAAAGAAATAAAGGATATTCAATTAGGAAAGGAGGAAGTCAAATTGTCTCTATTTGCAGATGGCATGATTGTATATTTAGAAGACCCCATTGTATCAAACCAAAATCTCCTTAAACTGATAAGCAACTTTGACAAAGTCTCAGGATACAAAATCAATGTGTAGAAATCACAAGCATTTCCATACACGAATAGCAGACTTAAAGAGAGCCAAAACAAAAATGAACTGCCATTCACAATTCCTACAAACAGAATAAAACACCAAGGAATACAACTAACAAAGGATGTAAAGGACCTCTTCAAGGAGAACTGCAAACCACTGCTCAAGGAAATAAGAGAGGACACAAACAGATGGAAAAACATTCCATGCTCATGGTTAGGAAGAATCAATATTGTGAAAATCGCCATACTGCCCAACGTAATTTATAAATTCAACACTATCCCCATCAAATGATCTATGACTCTCTTCACAAAACTGGAAAAAACCACCTTAAACTTCATATGGAACCAAAAGAGAGTCCACACAGCCAAGACAATTTTAAGCAAAAAGAACAAAGCTGGAGGCATCACGCTTCCTGACTTCAAACTATACTACAATGCTACAGTAATCAAAACAGCATGGTACTGTTAACAAAAACAGAGATGTAGACCAATGGAACAGAACAGAGGCCTTGGAGGCAACGCCACACATATACAACCATCTGATCTTTGACAAACCAGACAAAAACAAGCAATGGGGAAGGATTCCCTATTTTATATATAGGGTTGGGATAACTGGCTAGCCATGTGCAGAAAGCAGAAACTGGACCCCTTCCTGACACCTTACACTAAAATTAACTCCAGATGGATTAAAGACTTAAACATAAGACCCAACACCATAAAAACCCTAGAAGAAAGCCTAGGCAAAACCATTCAGGACATAGGCATAGGCAAGGACTTCATGACTAAAACACCAAAAGCACTGGCAACAAAAGCCAAAATAGACAAATAGGATCTAATTAAACTCCAGAGCTCCTGTACAGCAAAAGAAACAATCACTAGAGTGAATCAGCAACCAACAGAATGGGAAAAAATTTTTGCAATCTACCCATCTGACCAAGGGCTAATATCCAGAATCTACAAAGAACTAAAACAGATTTACAAGAAAAAAACAAACAAACCCATTCAAAAGTGAGCAAAGGACATGAACAGACACTTTTCAAAAGAAGACATATATGAGGCCAACTAACATATGAAAAAATGCTCATGATCACTGGTTATTAGAGAAATGCAAATGAAAACCACATTGAGATACCATCTCACGCCAGTTAGAATGGCGAACATTAAAAAATCTGGAGACAACAGATGCTGGAGAGGATGTGGAGAAATAGGAACACTTTTACACTGTTGGTGGGAGTATAAATTAGTTCAACCATTGTGGAAGACAGTATGGCATTTCCTCAAGGACTTAGAAATAGAAATTCCATTTGACCCAACAATCCCATTACCGGGTATATATCCAAAGGATTATAAATTGTTCTATTACAAAGACACATGCACACATATGTTCATTGTGGCACTGTTTACAATAGCAAAGACCTGGAACCAACCCAAATGCCCATCGATGATAAACTGGACAAGAAAAATGTGGCACATATACACCATGGAATACTATACAGCCATAAAAAACGACGAGTTCGCATCCTTTGTAGGGACATGGATGAATCTGGAAACCATCATTCTCAGCAATCTAACACAAGAACAGAAAATCAAACACTGCATGTTCTCACTCATAGGCGGGTGTTCAACAATGAGAACACATGGACACAGGAAGGGGAGCATCACACACTGGGGTCAGTTGGGGGGACTAGGGGAGGGACAGTGGGGGGTAGGGAAGTTGGGGAGGGATAACATGGGGAGAAATGCCAAATATAGATGACAGGGGGATGGAGGCAGCAAACCACATTGCCATGTATGTACCTATGCAACAATCCTGCATGTTCTACATATGTACCCCAGAACCTAAAGTGCAATGTATTTAAAAAAAAAAAAAGGGAGAGAGAAAGAAAGGAAGAAAGAGGATGGATGGATGGACAGGAGGATGGACGGATGGGAGGAAGGGAGGGAGGGAGGGAAAAAGAAAAGAAAAAAAAGAAAGGATGAAAAAAAAGTAGCCAAGTGCTAGGAATGTTTTTTCAGGGCATCATGCCCAGGACCTCTTTTTATGTTCTTGATTATCTGCTACTTCCATCAGCAGGCAAAATAAAGAGAGCTGGAAAATCCAACCACAGGAGCACTGTGGAGGAGATGCTGGGCCTGACCTTAAAGGGTATTCCCAGACAGCGCCTTGCAGCATCTGTGCTCACACTCAGCTGGAAGTATTTACCCTAACGCAGACAGCCAGCCTCATACACAGAAAAAGAGAAGGTGGTTTAACCTGTCCTTACCCACCCAACATAACACACACATTTTCTTTCTACCATCTCACAGATGCCCGGCCCATCACCTGCACAAATGTAGTCACCTTATTAGCTCGGCCCTTGCAGTTCAAGGGTAATTAGTAAAATCACTCAGGAGTACTGCTGAAAATTGAAGTTAAATATTTTCCACCACAGAGCTGAACCATTACAGAGGTTAAAAAACTCAAAGGCTATTGTTTTAAACGCAACAATAAGTATAGTCATTTGCCTGGTCCAAACATTCAACAACTCGGGATGCATCCAGGAGGACTTCCCAGCAGTGACTGGTGGTGTATCTGATCAAAGCTTTGAAGGCCTCTGACCCAGACAGCGGTGACCACGAGCCTGTGTTTGCTGTTTCCTTGACCACTGACAGGACACCTCTCTGCCTTGCCACCATGCCAGCTTTCTATAAGGGACTTACTTCATGGGACTGAAAGGAAGACAGTCTCTACAAAGATGGGAGTCTCTACAAGACAATACTTTCTCCTCTTACTATTTGTTTCAGAGAAGACAAAAGATTTGCCTTTATGATAACCAATGTTGAGCAATGATTTGTCACATTCTGATCAAGCCCTGGCAATAAGAAGCTACTGTCAGATCCTTGTCACTGCTCCCCGTGCTGGCAGGGACTATGTGATGGGCACCACGGGGACCATACTGTGCAATGCACTGTCCTGCAGAAACAATGTCATAAATGGCTGTTAGCTGGGCGGGTGAGAGCAGCAAAACCTAATAACTGCAGGGCAGGACTGAGCCATAGTCCTAGTTTACACTGATTTCTTCATTCCAGTTACTGTTGACTCTTCAGGAAAGCCACTTCCTCTCCTCACATATTTTAATGCCAAAGGAAGGACTACCCAGTGAGAAAACATCTAACAGGATAATTGGACCCAAGCTATATCCACCATTATTTAATCTCAAGGCAGTTGTTCTAGGTGTGGACATGCAAGTTCCCATGTCCTACCTCAGACCCATGCAAATCAGAAACTCTGGGGTTGGGGCTGAGCAATCCGTGCTTTAACAAGCTCTCCAGAGGATTCTGGTGCAGGAAAATATTTGAAAGCCACAGTCATTTTTGAGACTCACTGTCTTGAGGCAGTATGCTTTGTGCAAAGCACATTTCCTAGGGGACCAGCATTCTTTCAGTGGTAAAGGAATTTGGTACTTGGGGCAAAAGGCAGAGTCAGGCAATCTCGTAACGCGAACGGAGTCGGGGTCAGGCAACCTCGCAACGCCGACGGAGTCGGGGTCTGGCAACCCCGCAACGCGGATGGAGTCGGGGTCAGGCAATCCCGTAATGTGAATGGAGTCGGGGTCATTGTGGATGGTCAGCATAGTAAGCCAGGCAGGAGACAGCTCAGGGACTAAAGGTCAGTGTGTCAGGAAGGATGGATGGGTGGTCACAGGGCTGAGAGGCTGTCCTGAACTATAGCTCAAGAGGAGAACACTGCCAACTTTAAAGAGGCCCTGTACCAATGATCAGCTATGACTTGTTTTCAAAATTGAAAAAAAAATCCTCTTTTCAAATGCGATTTTACACGGAAGCTTAATATCTGAAGCAGATGAAGCTGGGGTGAGCGTCTGAGCCCCCCTCCTATCAACAACCTTGGTTCTCCTCTTATCTCTCCCCCTTTGTGGCCTCCAATACACTTTGGTGGGATCCTAAGGGTCTCTGAGTACATAGTTTGAAAAACCCAGAGTACTGATTAAATATGTGTTGTGCTGAGCCCCTATTAACCTCAGCAGAAGTGGCAAGAAGAGATCTGGGGGCAGCAAATGAGGCATGAGGTTTTATTGGGGGCTTAAAGACAGGAGAGAGAGTCCAGTGGCGGCGGGCTGCACAGGAGGACAGTCCAGTGGAAGGGGCTGGGCAAGATAACTGCAAGGCCCAGTGGCAGTGGGCTGGGCAGGAAACCCACTACTGCTTGCAAACAGCATGCAGTTTTCATAGCATTTTCACTTAGCACCCTTCCCCGAACAACCTCCACCTCCACCTGGCAACCTTCATTCAACCCAAAACAAAAGCTCTCAATCCCATGCATGGCTCATGCTCCATGGGATGGGCCTGGGGCTCAGATGTCCCTCACAGACCAGGAATGAATCCTGGATTCCGTAGCTCAGTACACACATTCAGGTGCATCTGCCATATAGGGTCATTCTGAGGGTAGGCTTAAGTTATTGCTTTCAGGTATGTTTATGCTGCAACATTGATTCCTGGGCCAGTCCTACTGAATTAGAAGAGCTGGGACAAGGCCTGGAGCCCTGTACTTTTTAGTTTCTCCAAGTAATTCTGAGAATCAGTCAGATCACAGCCTTTGAGCAGTGTTTGTCTCAGAGGATGGCCCCGAACTTTTACATAAGAAGAATTTGAGGGACCAGGCACAGTGGCTCACACCTGTAATCCCAGCACTCTGGGAGGCCGAGGCAGGCAGATCACGAGGTCAGGAGATCGAGACCATCCTGGCTAACACAGTGAAACCTCGTCTCTACTAAAAAAAATACAAAAAAAAAATAGCCAGGCATGGCAATTGCCTCTAGTCCCAACTACTCGGAGGCTGAAGCAGGAGAATTACCTGAACCTGGAAGGCAGAGGTTGCAGTGAGTCAAGACTGCACCACTGCACTCCAGCCTGGGCAACAGAGCAAGACTCTGCCTCAAAAAACAAAAAGAAGAGGAAGAAAGAAGAAGGAAGGAAGGAAGGAAGGAAGGAAGGA